>NC_133167.1:57696250-58032500 GCF_040802235.1 Manis javanica
GATTCCAAACTCTGAGCTATCTGTACTCTACTTCTCTTTATAATATCAGTGTGTGGGCATGGTGCGACATTCATCAGCATCCTCACCTCTACCCACTTGATGCCAGTGGCACCCATCTCCCGCTTTGTGACAACCAAAAAGATCTCCAGACTTTGCCAAATCTCCAGAATTGGCCCCTTGGGCCAATTCGCTCCTGTTGAGATCCACTGCTCTAGACCAACCTTAGTTTGTCAATGATTCCTCAATCTAAAGCCAGTCCCAGATACGCCCAGGCTTGCCGTAGGAGAGTCCATTTCTGAGAAGTCCGTGCTTTGTCTTAGGAGGAACTGCAGTGTGATATACAGAGCACATAGGACTGAGTACCTGGATTTAGGCTTAAATTCTGGTTTTGCCACTCACTTAGACAATACTTTTAATTTCTCTGACCTCCCATTTCCTTCATTGTAAATGGGAATGACAATGACTATATCCAAGATTAAGTATTAAATAAGCAGTCTGTGAAAACTGGAACTCAATGCCTGGCACACAGTTATGTTAATTTCCCCCTAATTGATCCTTCCCACTAATCATGGTCCCACTTTTCTAGTTGTTCCCACAAAACTGCTAGAGAAGAGGAAGGATTTACCAATAGAAATATGGTAGTGCTACACAGAAGACAAGTAGCAACTCTGTGGCATCTTATTACACTGATGGACAGTGACCGCAATGGGGTATGGGGAAGGACTCGATAATATGGGTGAATGTAGTAACCACAACGTTTCTCATGTGAAACCTTCATAAGAGTATATATCAATGATACCTTAATAAAATAAAATAAAATACGGTAGTGCTAGAGTGCAGATCTTGAAGATTCAGGGTTGGAAAGCTGGCCTATTTTGAAGGACTCTATCACCAATCTTTGCCAGGAAATCTCAGACCTTGCCAGAGAACAGAATCTACCTGAATTCTGGCTACTGGTGAAATGAAACCAAGAAGAGAACCAAATAGCTCAAATGCAATTGGGAGCCCCAGGCAGAAACACAGTGACTTGCAAATGAAAAACATGCATTAAGATTCAGGTACAGTAAATGAGATCTGTATGAGTTTGTCAGGGGTTGGAAGGAGGTCAGGGATCAAGGGACTCCCTGCAAATTACAGAGCTCTTATTTCTCCAGTAAATCATTCCAAAACAGAAGTTTCTTCCTTTTGGAAGCCTGTGGCAGTGTTAGAACTTCAAAACATGTTGAAAACATAATTACCAATTATCTTCCTTTGAAAAATATCTGGAAAAACTGTACCACACACGGCAAGGCACCATGATTCTCAAAACAACTCTAGAAAAGGGATTAACATTTAGTTAAAAATTATAATTCTTAAAATTTTATTTTGTCCACTGATGCCTTATTAACTATTGGACAATATACATCTCATTCAGCCTATTTTTTTTTAATGATTCCAAGCTCTGAACTATCTTTAATCTACTTCTCTTTACAGTATTAATTAAAAACATGTGAATAATGAAAAATAGAAATCAGCTACAATTTTTTTTATTTCCAACCCCTTCTTCTTGCTCTTAAATTTAAGTATTCTATTTCAATAGAATTGAAATGCTATATACTTGAGGGTATATACAGCAACTTTATATGTAAGAGGCCCACCACCATCACCAACGCCACCACAAATAACAAAAACCCAGAAACAACCTAAATATTTGTTATGGATTGAACTGTACCCCCCAGAAAAAGGTAAGTCCTAACTGCCAGTTCCTCAGATTATGGTCTTCTTTAGAAATAGGTCTTTTCTTTTCTTTTTTATTTTTTTGCAGACATAGTCAATTTAAGATGAGGTCTTTAGGGGGGGACTTCATACAATATGACTGCTTTCTTTATAAAAGGAGGACATTTGGACCCCGACACAGATATGCACCAAGAGAAGACTACATGAAGAGCCCCAGGGAGAATGGCACATGCAGGCGAAGGACTGGCACGCGGTCTACTGACCAAGGAATACTGAAGGTTGCTGGGAAACCATTACAAACCAGGCAGAGCCCAGGAAGGATTTCTCTACAGGTTTCAGAGGGAGCATGGCCCTGCTGAGACCTTGATTTTGGACTTCTGGCCTCCAGGACTGCGAGATAATAATTTCTATTTTTAAGCCACTTCTGCGTGGTACTGTGTTACAGCAGCCCTGGAATGAATACAGTGTCTAAAAGGAGTGGAATGCTTACTTAATTTATGCTACATCAAACTCATGAAATACTTTAGAACCACTGAAAATGATCATTTACAATGATTTAATGGAGAAATATTTATTATAGCAAAAGGGATACATGTTACAGGTGAGGAAAGAATAGCCTTTTACTTCCTGGGCTTACCCAGTGGGATTACTATCCCAGAGAGGATACACTTCTAAGCAGTGCAGGTTGGGGGCACAGTCAGAACAAAGAGGCTGTGGGTTAGCTTCGCTTTTTGCTTTAATGAGACATAGATCTTGAAAGCCCGACTAGATTGAGAAGGGAGTGGCTAAATTACAAAATGTTCTTGTTAAAATATCAAAGGTGAGGCCTTGCCAAGTAGACCATAGTTTCATTTGAGGAAGGTTCCTTCCCCACAAGAAGAGGAGGGCAAGGCTTTGTATGGTGGGAGGGAGGCTGAAGGGAGGAGGGCTTTGGACTCTGGAAGGAGGTGGCCCACACCCAGCCAGAGGCTGTCACACCAGATAAACTCTGGAGTTCAGCATTAGTAGTGAGTGAAGGGCTTTCCTGGGTCACCCCAGAGTCTGTGTGGCTTGGATAGGACCTATAAGTCCCTGCACGCCCGTGAGGCCGATGCAGGCGGTAGCAGCTGAGAACCAGCCTGAGGCCCACCAAGGGCAAGAAAGTGGAAGGCCTAGTGCATGGCCGGAGGCACCGCGCCACCAACTCAAAGTGCCTGCAGCTCCATTAGAGTCAAGGTGAGGGACTCCAGTTCCTAGCAGAGACCTCCTCCCTGCCTACACAGACCAAAGGCTCTACCAGTAGCTGACCTCGGCTGCCAGCCAGCACTCACTACGAGACCAGTCCTGCCCGGGTAGTCACCCTGCCAAGAAGCTAACAAGCAGACCAACAATTTTATAACAGTGATAAATTAGGATCCCAAGAGAATCTGAAGATTCAAGGATCCCCAACTCCTTCTACTTCATCTCTCAAACATCCAGATCCTTCTGAGAGGACAAGAGTAAGGGCAGGCCTGAGCAGGGCCCATTTTATCTGAAGCATCTGAACAGCTATAAAGACTGTTTAAATGATTACATCAGACTAAATTTACTAGTTAGCAAAAATCCAGTCTTTAACACTTTTTTTCCTGCTACCAAGACACAAATGTAGGTTCATGAGGAAGGTCAAATAGGTCTTACAAAAGCAAAAGACTATGTATCTTTGCACATATGAGCATAAGGAATTTCCGACTCTGCAACATGAGTATGTAGACAAGGAAATACCCAAAATGAAAATAATTATTTTTTCAGTTGCTTGCATTGTTTTTGAAAAAGAACATCCTTGTCTAAAGAAGGTTCAATAGCTGGTACATAATAGCATATTTACAGTAAGAGTGTCTAGATTTGGGGAAAGTAAACATCTTTCCAGCCAAGGCCTGGTTCTCATATAAAGGCTTCAAGAAAGTTAAAGATGCAGAAAGTTTTCCCTTTTTTACTCTTCAATTCATCCTGCTTTCTGGAATGACCGAAAATAAAAAAGGATAGAGAAATGGAAATGGCTCAGAAAAAATCTTCACATCATTCATTCCCATTCACCAGCTGGTAATGTGCAAACAGTATTCATAGACAGCAGCCCTTCTCAGCTCCCCAGAGCCAAACATGCTCCAAAGAGCTGGGAGAGCCGCCACCTGGTCCTGCCCCACATCTGTGACCACTTTTCCTTTCACACACTTTTCAGAGCTCATGTGGTGTCCCCCAAAAGTAATTCAAACTTAATGTAAAAGAACTGTTGGTGTATTTTTCTTTTCTCACTTCCCTCCTGTTGAGAAGGAAGGGCCAGTTTGTCTCACACAGGTTCCCTGAGAACTGCGTTTGTCTCATGACTGGAAGTACCCGAGGCAAGTGACTTGAAGGGTGTGAAGACAGGGTGGCCTTCCTCCATGGGACGATCTGCTCCCTCTGTGCAGCAGGTGCCAGGAGTCCTAGCACCAGGGACTTAGTGCCACTGGTTTTCAAGATGCCTCTGTGTAGAGAAAATGGAAGTTCCTATGGCCAGGACTCTCACCTGACACTAGTCAGCTTGCCTACTGCACACATATGGGCACTACATTATTATTGACTCTATATGAAGAGCTCTGCCCAGTGCTCTGGGCTACATGGCTGCAGGAGAGTAGGAGTTGGAGGGGTGACAGTGCGGAGGACAGAGACTGAGATGGCTGCAGGGACAGAGAGGTCCAGAGACAGAGACCAGCTTGCTGCATACAGACTTGCTCTGAGGCAGACAGGATTCTAGCACTTGACCTGCCACCATGGAAATAAAGCTGAGTATAAACCCTTTCATCCCAAGAAAGTTCCATTGTCATTTTTTGGTCCCACTAAATCAAGAGTGAACTTGTCCAGAGCTGACAAGATGCTCTACTTTCAAGAACTGCCTCTTAAAATGTATTCCACTAACTGGCAGAAGTAATACATTCAACATTTGTCAGATGCCACTCACCCAAGATTGATCAACCAGCAGTGTGCAA
This sequence comes from Manis javanica, assembly GCF_040802235.1. Lineage (NCBI taxonomy): Eukaryota > Metazoa > Chordata > Mammalia > Pholidota > Manidae > Manis > Manis javanica. The sequence continues at coordinate 57,700,948 of NC_133167.1, forward strand.
GGCCCGAGAGGACAAGAGCCACAGTAAGTTCCAGGAGGAAAGCAGAGTCACCCAGTAGGTGGGGAAGAGTAAGAAAAAGAAATCTCGGGGTGATTATTTCACTCTCAGCAAGTAATTACAAGAAGAATGGTTTCCATTTTAAATGGAGACTCTGCGCTTGACACTTTAATACTGTACCTCATTTAATTTTCACAGCAATTCTTTGAAGTAGGTATTATCTCCAGCTCACAGATGGTTAAAATGAAGCTCAGAGAGTTGAAGGAGTTTGCTCAAGGTCACACAAGCTGTGGAACTGTGAGGCAGAACTCAAGCCTGATGATTCTGAAGCCCATGCACTCTCCAAAAATAATGACTCTGGCACTTCTACTTTTTTAATTTTAGTAAATTATCTTAAGAATTAAATCATAGGTATGTTCAAAGATTAAGCGAAAATTTTTAGTTATAAGGTAGAGTAAGCTAATAATCAACATTGAGGGATTAACTTAAAAACAGTATGTTATTTCCATACAATAAAACAGCTTGGCAACCACTAAAATGATGCAGAAAGAAATAGAATGAATGTAAAGAGCTCACAGCACACTTTAAGTCTGTTTGTTCGTTTGTTTCAAGCATGTGTTCTGGTTATGATTGCTATATAACAAATCACCCCAATTACTCCATTTTGTTTTTCTTAAAAACTTGTAGATCTGGGCATATAAAAAGATGCTCCACATCACTAACCATCTGGGAAATGCAAATTAAAGCCACAGTGAGATATCACCTCACACCAGTTAAGATGTCCACTATCCAAAAGACAAGACAAAACAAGTGCTGGAAAGGATGTGGAGAAAGGGGAACCCTCCTACACTGTTGGTGGGAATGCAAATTGGTGCAGCCACAGTGAAAAGCAGTATGGAGGTTCAGCAAAAAACTAAGAATAGAATTACCATTTGACCCAGTAATTCCACTCCTAGGAATTTACCCAAAGAAAACAAAATCCCAGATTCAAAAAGACATATGCACCCTTATGTTTATTGCCACACTATTTGCAGTAGACAAGATATGGAAGCAACCTAAGTGTCCATCAATAGATGATATAGATAAAGAAGGTGTGGTGGGGACTTGATAATAGGGGGAGTCTAGTAACCATAATATTGCTCATGTAATTGTACATTAATAATAGCAAAATAAAAAAATAATAATAATAATAATAATAAAAGAAGATGTGGTACATATACACAATGGAATATTATTCAATCATAAAAATAAAAGAAATCCTGCCATTTGTAACAACATGGATGGAGCTAGAGGGTATTATATTCAGTGAAATCAGCCAGGTGGAGAAAGACAAATACCACATGATTTCACTTACTTGTGGAATATAAAAACAAAGCAAAACAGAAAGAACAAAAGAGCATTAGACTTACAGACACTGAGAAATGACTACTAATAACCAAGGGGGAGGGGTGGAGATGGGGAAGGAGGAGAAGGGGAGGGCGTAAAAGGGCACAGTAATTCACAAGCACAATATAAGCTTATCAGGGGGACTGCTGAACCACTGCGATGTACATTTGAAATAAACATAAGATTGTATGTTAATGATACTTTAATAAAATTTTTTAAATCTTAAAAAATTTTAAAAATAAAACTTGCAGGTCAGGCATTTGAGATGGGTTTGGTGGGGCGCTTCTTGCTTGGGGTCTTAGGTGACTGCAGTACAATGAAAGCCCAACCATCCGAGGGCTCGCCTACACTGGGATCCAGGATGACTGTCAGCGGGAGGTGACATGGGCTAATGGCTGCAGGGTCTAACCTGGCCTCATCGCAGGACGTGGGCTCCCTTCTAGCCTTGGGGTTTCAGGCAGTGGAATTTCTTTCTGGCAGCTCAGGACTCCAGCACAAGTGCTAGGAGGAACAAGGCAGAAACTGAATTTACTTTTGCTGACCAGGCCTGGGGAGTCACAGAGTCTCTTCAGTCGCATTCTGTTGATTACAAGTGAGTCACAGCCTGATTGGGAACAACGCGAGAGAACAGTAGAAAGAGTATCAAAAAGTCTGTAACCATTTTTGAAAGCTGTCACAGCATGTTACTAAAGAGTTTATCTAGGAGATTTGCATTTTTGTTAAGTTGACATGTGGTTAGAAAAAAGATTATAAGGACATAAATCATTAAGAATGATTTTCTCTGGAATTTGGATGAGTTTTGTTTTCATCTTTTTCATCTGAATTTTTATACTGAATCTCTATTAATTTTGTGGTCAGAAGCAAATCAAATAAAAATATGTAATTTTTGAAGTTTGAAATAAACACTTAAATAACATTTTATCTCCATATTCTTCAGTAGCTAGGAACTTTCTCAGCATAACCATCTTCCAAAATCAGCACAGAACAATCTACCACACATAAAACACTCAGGTACAAATTACACATGAATTCATACCTGTTTTCTATCACACTCATGTCAGTAAATCTCCTCAATGTCTTAGACCACCAGTTACCTGCTATGCCTAGCGATTCATAATGAGCCTGGGAACACAGTCAGTGCAGAACACCATCGAGGAGGCAATCACGACAATGACCTCATGCAACACCTTCAGGAACACTCACAAGGAACCTAGACACCCTCTCCTAAATATGGTAATTTTTTTTGGCAACTGGTGGTATTTTTTTCTCATAGAAAGTAAAAAAGAGATATCAGATCAATTAGCAACATTGGTTTTTGAGACTGTTACTCTGGGAAGAAAAAAAGAAAAAAAGCAGCTCAATTGGCTAAGTCCACCAAAAATGACAAATAGTGTCTTTCAATCAAATGGGAAGATGGTGACTAGGACGATCCTCTCGGTTAGGCCCCCTTCAATGCCAATACCAATTGCTGCAGACAGAATGAACAGATGTCTCTCACTTAGTGGAGGTATATACTAGGCCAAACTATTCACAAAAGACTCAGAGGTTAAACCACATTAATGACCCTCTTTTTTTTCTTCCCTCCTCCCCTGAAAACACTATTAAAAAACTAAGGTCACCAGCTGTTGCATGCCATCAAGAACTAAAGAATTTATGGCAAGAGTCCTATTTAATTACAACTCATGAAACTGATCCTATGGTATTGTAGACCTCTATATACATATTATTTATATCCCCAATTTTCAGAAAAGCAAGGTCTATTTCACAACCTTGCCAAAGGTCAGGGATCTGCCCCAGTGTTAAACATAAAAGGTGTTGTATAACGTAGCTAAATAGATTACAGGCCGGTTTGCAGACATGGATTTCTTTCCCATACAACTATAGCTCTCCTTCTCTGACAATGGAGAAAGAGCTGCATTCAATATACATCTCCTTACAGCCAAGGGTGCCTGTCTGAAGAGTGTGGACTTAATTCAGAGAGCCATGGGGAGCCACTGAGGGCTTACCAAGAAAGGAATGGCGTCTCTAAACTATACCTTAGGGGGATTAAAGTTGAAATCAGTAGAAACTATGCAAATTTAGAAACTGGTTCTTTGAAAAGACTAATAGAATAGGTAACTCCCTTACAAGTTTGGTTAAGGAAAAAAAATAGTAAAATTAGGAATATGAAAAAAAAGGACCTAATAAGTTCTAGAGAAGCTAAAAGGACTATAATACACACTAAGCTTACAGAGACGTATTGGAAAACCTAAAAAAAATGGATGATTTCCTGAAAAAAACGTAATTTTTCACAGTTGATCCAAGAAGTAGTAAATGTGAATAGAACGTGTACACACAGAAGTAATGATGGGCTATCTATTGTATCAATGCTAGAGATATTTTGGGGTTAGAGATTATAAGGAAAAAGAAAGAGATGGATGAAGGTAATTCTTACTAATGTGACCTGACTGAGTGAAAAAAAAACTGATTTCATGCTCAGGGAGACCAGGAGGAGGAGCTGAATTCAGGGGAAAGATAATGAATCACCTTGGCAACATCATAAGTATAGTAGCCAAGTGGCGTGGGAAATGGTCACCCAGTGTGTATACCTGCAGACTAATCAGGATGATACACTGGTATGCAAGAAGATAATAGGTTATAGTTATTTGTATCTCTTCTTTTCTTAACTTCTAGATGTGTGTGTGTCATTTTATAATGTGCAAAATATATTTGTATGGTAGTATAAATATACTGAGTATATATACAAGCAGGGTGAAAGCTAAAAAAAATCAGTAATATGTATGAGTAATTGGAAACATTTAGAGGCAGATGAATGGGGATGCCAAAGAAGGCCGAATGGGAAGTTGGAACTCAGTGATAAAGTCACGCAGTGGAATTTTCATTTTATCTTATAAACATCCATACAGTAGAATAGTACTCATCAACAAAAAGCCTAGAAAAAAAACAGTCCCAAACAGAGCACATCAGAAGGCTTGTTTTCTTCAATAAGATGAAATTTATGCTTAAAAATGTGTTTGACCACTTGTACAATTTGGGGAAAATTTGGATTAAATTCAGTGATAAGTACATAGCTATTTAATAACAAGTTTTTAAAAGAAATAATTCTCTAGGGAAAACAAAATATTGTATAAGATAGTTACCAAATTACACAACATGGTACAACACACAAATAGTACATAGATAGTTATAATTATTTAAACACAATGCAAATATCATAAATAAAATTACTATAGAATTACACTGAGTGGATGAGGACAGATATGTGTATTATGGGAGGAAGGTGAGAGCTACAGCTTCATCTTCCAAGTGAGAAGTCTGCATCTGATAGATAATGTCTGACATTAAAAAGTAATTAATATCTGACTAAGTATGAAATGAGAAGGTAAGTGCCAAGAAGAAGGAAACATTATGTTTGCTGTCAATGAGAGCAAAGTTAAGGGAGAAAGAGATACACAAAATTATTTACCATAAATATGGGACCCAGACGACAGAGAAACTAATTCTGTCTCAGGACCGTAGGAAAGACTTCACAGAGAAAGTGGGGTAGGTAATGGGGAAGGCAACCCCAGTCTCTCCATCTTTGCATAATGGATCTCTACTTTGGTTTTAACTGAGAACACGGTCACAAGAGATTCTATTTCCAAACTCCCTTCCTGCTAATTAAGGCCATGTTATTAAATTCTGAAGGAGGCAAATGTAATGTTTGCAATTTCTGGATTATATCCTTAAAAAGAATCCCCTTGTTACTTATTGCCTATTTTAGCCCTTCCCGTGGGGCTGAGCTGTAGGTGTTAATGGTCTAAATAGGGACTATTTGGACAAGGGTGTCAACCCTAGATGCTGGCAAGCAACAAAGTAGAAGGTACTTGGTCCCTGGATGACCCAATGGAACAGCACAACCTGCTCCCAGCCTGCCCACCAGCATAGACTTGTATTGGAAATAGAAATAAACCTTCTCCTTTGTTTCAGTTAATTACTTAAGTGATCTCTGTAAAGTGTCCAAACCAATATGGTAAGGGAACCCTGACTCAAAGATTTCAGGGACAAAGTGCAAACGGGTGAGTCCCAGTGACCAGGAATAATGAATGGGCAAGCCAAAAGAGGCTGAATGGGAAGTTGGAGCTCAGTGATGAAGCCACAGGATGGAGTTTTCATTTTACCTTATAAGAAATGGGAAGCTATCAAAGGGATCTGCATATAGACAGTGCAAACTCTGTTGCTACAATGACCATCTAATTATCTGAAAATAAGCTGTAATCTACTTAATGAATTCTTTAAAATACATACAAACAGATTACATGCAGACTATATACAGTAGATTGCGTACAATGCTTGCTATCTCTAAGAATATCCTGGCTGGAACTAGTAGCTTTCCTACTGTATCCAAACTGGTCTTCCTCCATTCAAATTATCACTTTAGAGTCTTGGGAAATAAGTTCTTTTTTCATATGGAAAATAGGCATTTCTAGTGATAAAGTTATCTTCCCAGTATTAAAAAGCCTTCAATGAAAATAATCTTGCCTTATTAAGTAATGTTCCTACATAGTCTATAATGCTGAACAGAAAGTTTAAGACTAATAAACAGTAGAAAAATAAATAAATAGTCAATAACTACTGACGGAAAGATCAGCTGGATATCCATATGGAAAAAGAAATTCAATCCACTTCACATATGATAAAACAATATAAATTTTTTAAAAAAAGACGAGTTCTCATCTCAGTAGCGGTACAAAGGAACTTGGTAGCGATTGAAGAGTATTATTGACAAGGTAGATGAGATCAAATAAAGGAAAAATGAAAAAGGTATCCAAAATAGGAAGACAAAAGAAGAGATATAATAAAGTTATTTGCATTACACATGAATAAAGTGTTGAATATTTTTTGAAGTGGATGCAAATCTATAATATTTTCTGCTTTTTATTAGGTGGATTTACCAAAGGACAGAAAACAGATGAGAAGATACAAATAAAAGTGAATGCTTAGAATAATACTAAGATTTCCTAATATTAAAAATGCAAATTGGAACAACTCTGACCTAGTTCAAGCTATTATATTAGCAAAAGAAGTTTTTAATTGCATGTATCCTCATAGTAGTAACATTGTATATTAGTCTTTCTAAAGAACTTGTTTAGAAGAATACAAGAGTTCTATGATCAAACTGTCTTTTGACTAACTCATTTTGAGTAGTACATGCCCAGGAAAATATTTAAAAGAAAAAAAACTACTTGAACAAAGATGTTTCTAGCAATTCCATTAATATAAGATTTTTTTTTAATATCTCAACTTACTAAGGAAATGAGTAAGCACATTTTGGTGATTGTTACTGCTATCATAGATTTTATATAGCCTTTAAATAATACCGACATATGTAAAATTACATCCAAAATGTTTAAGTGAGACCAAAAAATATTCAATAGAACATAAATTATTCTGTTTCCTGATCATATTCACATAAAAATTTAGGTCTCTACATTGAAAGTATCAGAAGAAGACATATTTTTAATTAACTAGAGTTTAACATTGAATGATTCCTTATCTTTTTTCTGTACAGTGTTGATGTGTGCAGTAAAAAATAAAAGATTTATTTGGTAAAGTTTAAAAAAAATACTTCTATCAGCTTCTGATCACCTCGAACCCCAGGGTAAAATTATCCTAAATGCTATTTTTTGTCTAACCTGTGTCAGCAATTCTGCAAAGCTGCTGAATTACAGTATCATGTTTAAAATCACTTAACAGCAACACTACAAGCTGAAAGTTATTTTCCCCATTTTACAGACGATAAACTGAGACTCAGAGACATAAAATAACTGACCAAATATCAGACAACTAGTATACAGTAAAGCCTACATTAGAACTTAGTTCTGCCTCTGAAGTTTTCAATAAAACTTTTATTTTCATGAAGATCAAAATAACCCATGCTTGTCAAGGGAGATATGGAAAGGTATGAAAACGTTTGGGAGAAAAAAACTATCATTCCACCATCCAGAGGCAATAACTTGGCATTTTCACAAATTTCCTTCCAATGGTTTTCCAGCATACCTTTTTTCTCATAGTTGAATTCATTGTCTATATGTAATTTTATATCTTGATTTTTTTATTTAACATTGCATCATACTCATAAGTTTGAATGGTACAATAGTATATTATTATACAGATAGTCCATATATGTAGTTAACTTCTACTCATGTGTTTTCGGATGCTGCCAGTTTTCCACCATTATTAAAAGCACTGCAGTAAACCTTTTCATAAACAAATAATGCTACTCAAGAAAATCAAGAGATGAATAATTGGAATAAAAGGTACAGGAATTTTTAAGATACTTGGTACATTTTACCAAATTCTTTTCCAAGAAAGTCGTATCAGTTCACCCCACAGGCTGAGACATCCTTCTCACAACGCCCTTACCATGAAAAGTGTTACTTTTAATCTTTGCTAATGCATAGGTGAAAAACTGGGCATACCATTCCTGTTTGAATCTACAGATGGAAGTTGCTTTCTCGCATGTTTTTTTAAAATGCAATATTCTTTTTCAGAGGTTATGCTAATTCCTCTGAGTTATTCCAGTTTCAGACATGTCATGAAGCCATCATAAGACTTTGAGCTTTCCATTACAACATGCTGCCTCCTCAAATAACATGCCATCTTTATTTCATTTATTTACCCACCCATCCATGTAATTTCTAAAAAACCTTTATGGAAAGCATTTTGACAAAAAATATTGTCCTTAAAATATTCATATCCTTTAACCCTACAGACTCTTCTAGTAGAATGCCTTCTGTGAGCCAGTCACATTTGATTTGGTTTCTAAAGAACCTTGAGGAAAGTAAACCCATGGAGATAATCCCCATCTTTTTGCTTTTCTTGGTTTCTTTCAGCTCATTTCAGAAGAGTAAAGCATATTATCAAGAACAGCTGTCCTGAAAGCAGCAGACACTAAGCAAGTGGTACCACCTATAGCTACGTAATCACAAGTTCCTGTGTCTACCCAGTTGTGCTGATATTCTGTTAGTCTTGATTTTGTCGGGAACAGTGCCAAGCCTTGACGAGATTCTAGTCCAGAATCTTCCTGACAGATAGAGGATATAGAGATAGATGGACAGATGATAGATAGAGATAGATAGATGGATAGATAGATGATAGATGATAGATAGATAGATAGATAGATAGATAGATAGATAGATAGATAGATGATAGATATAGATAGAGATAGATAGATAGATGATAGACAGATGAAAGATAGATAGATCATAGATAGATAGATAGATAGATAGATAGATAGATAGATAGATAGATAGATAGATGATTTAGATAGATAGATACATAGATAGAAAGATGATAGATAGATAATTGAGATAGATGATAGATAGGTAGATAGATAGAAAGATAGATAGATAGATGATAGAGATAGATAGATGATAGATAGATAGATAGATAGATAGATAGATAGATAGATAGATAGATAGATATAGATACATACATACATAGATACACAGATGATAGAGAACAGATACAGATTTAAATCAGGTAGACAGATAACCTCTGAAATAGCAGTGAACATTCATATCACTTTCTAATTTAATCTGCTATGAATCAGGTGTTTTATTAAACAGCTGCCCTGTCAGTCACTTACAGTATGTCCTGGGGTTGATCTCTCTGTAAACCCACTGTCCCCCCCAGGTCTAACTAACAGTGGGTCTCTTGGTAGGAGTGAACAGACTGTGTGATTCAATGCTCTCACATCCATGATCGTTGCCTCTACAACATCCCAAAACTGTTAGGTATGTCTAGTGTTTTGGGTAACAGTAGGGAGAAGTGAGTTGGCAAACATTCTTCAATTGGTACAAACCAACAGGCCTTCAAGCCTCAGACTCCCAAACACATATGCATTTGTCCATTTATCAAATGGATTAGGTGCTTACTGGGTACTAAATTTAGAGATGAAATAAGGAATAAAATAGATAATGTCACTTTCTATGTGTACTTGCATGACACAGTCTAAAGGTGACAGACAACATAAGGAAACAAATACATAAGCAAGAAAATATAAGATTATGATAAAAATCAAAAGCATGAAATGGTAGTATAACTGGGGACTGGCCAGTGTAGACTTCCTGAGTAGAGGAAGCCCCTCAGAAGATGGCATTCCAGCCGAGACCTGAAAGGTGAGAAAGAAGATGCCAAATGCCAGTCATGCTGAACCTCCAGGGAAGGGTGTCTCAGGGAGCAGAGAGAGGGGGGGTCTGAAAGGGTCAGAAGGTTGACCAGTGTGGCTGGAGTAATGTATGGGTTGCAGAGTTGAAGAATGAGATAAAGTTTGAGAGAAGAAGAAATTATCTTCTATGAGATCTTGTTAAAGGATCTAGACCTCCCTGCAAGAACAATGGGAAGACTTTGAAAGGCTTTAAATGTGAAGAGGATATTGTAGAGAGATACAATCTGATTTATATTTCTCCTTTCTGCATGGCTATCTCCCTCACCTCCAATTTTTTGCTTAAATATCTACCTGCACCGTGATACCACCTTCTAATACACCATACAATGTCCTGATTTGTTGCATTTACCTTTTATTCAGTCTCCTATGTGGGTGTAAGTTCCATGAGGGAAGGGGTATTGTGTTGGTTCAATGACCTATCTCAAGAGCCTGGAATGGTAGCTGCCACATAGTATGCTCTCAATAACACTTACTGATTAACTGAATGCATTTACATGAAGACAATAGTTTGGGTTCATAAATAGTATACTCATATTTTGAACCAGTTCTTCCCACTGAGAAATGATCTGAGAAAACTGCATCCTTCTCCACAACAGTGGCTGGGATGGGACACTTCACTGCCAGCCAGTTGTCACTACTCCATCCTAATCACCTCAGTGGCAATTTTCTTATGGTATTAACAGCCCAAGGGGTGACGAGCTGCTCTGTATCATTCTTGGCTATTAAACTGTGCTGACTTCTCATTTCCCCTGGACTGTCACGGGGGCATAAAGCAATGCACTCCTTATAGCTTGTGACTTCTTGCGCTTTACCAGGTTTTTTGCCAGTAATAATAACAGAAACATAAAGCCCATTCAGTTACTAGAATAGACTGATCTGTGTTATGCAGCTGTAGCTTTTGTTCTAGAAGTTCACCAAGGTGCACAAGATGATGAGCTACTATAGTCACTGGAGCTTCAAGCATGGATGACACAGAAAACTTGCAAGATTATTATAAAATACAAAAACATGCTGACAAGCTCTGCTTTTATACCGCAGAATTACACGTACCTTCACACTCTAGACAGTGTCATAAAACAGGACTAGAATGTGAAAGCAGTCACAGTGAGGCTCAGTAGCATCAAGCAAAATGACGCTCACTGCAGGGGAGAGGGCCAGGCCATCTTCGGTGAATAACATTTGGTTTTGCAGTGATTACTTCCTCCATCTGTGAAAAACAGAAAACATTCTCACTGAGCCTCAGATTTCTGGAGCTACCATTCAAAAAAAATTATAATCCTAACTTATAACCCTAAAGAATTTCATAAATAGGGCGGAGCCAAGACGGTGGCATGAGTAGAGCAGCAGAAATCTCCTCCCAAAACCACATATATCTATGAAAATATAACAAAGACAACTCTTCCTAGAATAAAGACCAGAGGACACAGGACAACATCCAGACCACATCAACACCTGTGAGAACCCAGCGCCTCGCAAAGGGGGTAAGATACAAGCTCCTGCCCAGCAGGACCCGAGTGCCCCTCCCCCCAGCTCCCAGCGGGAGGAGAGAGGTCTGAGCGGGAGGGAGAGGGAGCCCAGGACTGCTGAACACCCAGCCCCAGCCATCCGCACCAGAGCGCAGACACAGTGCATGCGCGGGGCCCTGGATATTAGGGAAACAGGACAGTAAGAACGGTGAGGGGGTACTGGAGGCTGGTGCTGGAGGACAAAAGAAAAGCAAGTGGCCATCTTTTTTTTGTTGTTGTTGTTGTTATTTTGTTTTGGCGAGCGCTGTTTGGAAGTCTTAAAGGGATAGGGACCCAATACTAGGGAAACAGGGCAGCAAAACTGGTGAGCGGGTGCCCGAGGCTGATGCCAGAGAATAAAGAAAAACGAGGGGCCATTTTTGTGTGTGTGTGTGTGTGTGTGTGCGTGTGTGTGTGTGTGTGTGGTCATTGTTTTGTTTTGGCGGGTGCTTTTTGGAAGTCTTAAATGGGCAGGGTGGGACACTTAGTCCAGAGGTAGGGAATCCAGGGATCTCTGGGCACTCTAATCCCCTGGGCTGCAGGGAGCTCAGAGGAACCTCACAGAGATGAATAGCCTCCCAGAAGCTCCCGCTCCAATGCAACTCCACCGTTTGGAGCAGCTGCCCAAGACAGGCCATGCCCAGAGGGACAGCAGAGATAAACTCCATAGCAGCCGGGCAGGAAGCAGTAGCCCTGTCTGCACGCAGCTACCCAGCACAAGCTACTAGAGGTCGCTATTCTCCCAGGAGAGAAAGGCCACAAACCAACAAGAAGGGAAGTTCTTCCAGCCGTCACTAGTCCCAGCTCTGCAAACTATTCTTATCACCATGAAAAGACAAAATTACAGGCACACCAAGATCACAGAGACACCAGAGAAGGAGACAGACCTAACCAGTCTTCCTGACAAAGAATTCAAAATAAAAATCATAAACATGCTGACAGAGATGCAGAGAAATACGCAAGAGAAATGGGATGAAGTCCAGAGGGAGATCACAGATGCCAGAAAGGAGATTGCAGAAATGAAACAAACTCTGGAAGGATTTATAAGCAGAATGGATAAGATGCAAGAGGCCATTGATGGAATTGAAACCAGAGAACAGGAACGCATAGAAGCTGACATAGAGAGAGATAAAAGGATCTCTAGGAATGAAACAATATTAAGAGAACTGTGTGACCAATCTGAAAGGAACAATATCCATATTATAGGGGTACCAAAAGAAGAAGAGAGAGGAAAAGGGACGGAAAGTATCTTGGAAGAAATAATTGCTGAAAACTTTCCCAAACTGGGGGAGGAAATAATCGAACAGACCACGGAAATACACAGAACCCCCAACAGAAAGGATCCAAGGAGAACAACACCAAGACACACAATAATTAAAATGGCAAAGATCAATGACAAGAAAAGAGTTTTAAAGGCAGCTAGAGAGAAAAAGGTCACCTATAAAGGAAAACCCATCAGGCTAACATCAGACTTCTAGACAGAAACCCTACAGGCCAGAAGAGAATGGCATGACACATTTAATGCAATGAAACAGAAGGGCCTTGAACCAAGGATACTGTATCCAGCACGACTATCACTTAAATATGATGGCGGTATTAAACAATTCCCAGACAAGCAAAAGCTGAGGGAATTTGCTTCCCACAAACCACCTCTACAGGGCATCTTACAGGGACTGCTCTAGATGGGAGCACTCCTAGAAAGAGCAAAGAACAAAACACCCAACATATGAAGAATGGAGGAGGAGGAATAAGAAGGGAGAGAAAAAAAGAATCTACAGACAGGGTATATAACGGCTCAATAAGAGAGCTAAGTTAGGTGGTAAGATACTAAAGAGGCTAACCTTGAACCTTTGGTAACCACAAATTTAAAGCCTGCAATGGCAATAAGTACATATCTTTCAATAGTCACCCTAAATGTAAATGGACTGAATGCACCAATCAAAAGACACAGAGTAATAGAATGGACAAAAAAAGCTAGACCCATCTATATCCTGCTTACAAGAAACTCACCTCAAACCCAAAGACATGTACAGACTAAAAGTCAAGGGATGGAAAAACATATTTCAGGCAAACAACAGCGAGAAGAAAGCAGGGGTTGCAGTACTAATATCAGACAAAATAGACTTCAAAACAAAGAAAGTAACAAGAGATAAAGAAGGACTCTACATAATGATAAAGGGCTCAGTCCAACAAGAGGATATAACCATTCTAAACATATATGCACCCAACACAGGAGCACTAGCATATGTGAAACAAATACTAACAGAACTAAAGGGGGAAATAGACTGCAATGCATTCATTTTAGGAGACTTCAACACACCACTCACCCCAAAGGATAGATCCACCAGGCAGAAAATAAGTAAGGACACGGAGGCACTGAACAACACAGTAGAACAGATGGGCCTAATAGACATCTATAGAACTCTACATCCAAAAGCAACAGGATATACATTCTTCTCAAGTGCACATGAAACATTCTCCAGAATACACCACATATTAGCCCACAAAAAGAGCCTCAGCAAAATCCAAAATATTGAAATTCTACCAAACAAATTTTCAGACCACAAAGGTATAAAAGTAGAAATAAATTCTACAAAGAAAACAAAAAAAGGCTCACAAACACATGGAGGCTTAACAACATGCTCCTAAATAATCAATGGATCAATGAACAAATTAAAATAGAGATCAAGGAATATATAGAAACAAATGACAACAACAACACAAAGCCCCAACTTCTGTGGGACACAGCAAAAGCAGTCCTAAGAGGAAAGTATATAGCAATCCAGGCACACTTGAAGAAGGAAGAACAATCCCAAATGAATAGTCTAACATCACAATTATCGAAATTGGAAAAAGAAGAACAAATGAGGCCTAAAGTCAGCAGAAGGAGGGACATAATAAAGATCAGAGAAGAAATAAACAAAATTGAGAAGAATAAAACAATAGCAAAAATCAATGAAACCAAGAGCTGGTTCTTTGAGTAAATAAACAAAATAGATAAGCCTCTAGCCAAACTTATTAAGAGAAAAAGAGAATCAACACAAATCAACAGAATCAGAAACGAGAATGGAAAAATCATGACAGACTCCACATAAATACAAAGAATTATTAAAGACTACTAGGAAAACCTATATGCCAACAAGCTGGAAAACCTAGAGGGAATGGACAACTTTCTAGAAAAATACAACCTTCCAAGACTGACCAAGGAAGAAACACAAAAGTTAAACAGACCAATTACGAGCAAAGAAATTGAATCGGTAATCAAAAAACTACCCAAGAACAAAGCACCTGGGCCAGACGGATTTACTCGGAATTCTATCAGACACACAGAGAAGACATAATACCCATTCTCCTTAAAGTGTTCCAAAAATGGAAGAGGAGGGAATACTCCCAAACTCATTCTATAAAGCTAACATCACCCTAATACCAAAACCAGGCAAAGACCCCACCAAAAAAGAAAATTACAGACCAATATCCCTGATGAATGTAGGTGCAAAAATACTTAATAAAATATTAGCAAACCGAATTCAAAAGTATATCAAAAGGATCATACACCATGACCAAGTGGGATTCATCCCAGGGATGCAAGGATGGTACAACATTCGAAAATCCATCAACATCATCCACCACATCAACAAAAAGAAAGACAAAAACCACATGATCATCTCCATAGATGCTGAAAAAGCATTTGACAAAATTCAACATCCATTCATGATAAAAACTCTCAGCAGCAAAATGGGAATAGAGGGCAAGTACCTCAACATAATAAAGGCCATATATGATAAACCCACAGCCAACATTATACTGAACAGCGAGAAGCTGAAAGCTTTCCCTCTGAGATCGGGAACTAGACAGGATTGCCCACTCTCCCAACTGCTATTTAACATAGTACTGGAGGTCCTAGCCATGGCAATCAGACAAAACAAAGAAATACAAGGAATCCAGATTGGTAGAGAAGAAGTTAAACTGTCACTATTTGCAGATGACATGATATTGTACATAAAAAACCTTAAAGACTCCACCCCAAAACTACTAGAACTGATATCGGAATACAGCAAAGTTGCAGGATACAAAATTAACACACAGAAATCTATAGCTTTCCTATACACTAACAATGAACCAATAGAAAGAGAAATCAGGAAAACAATTCCATTCACAATTGCATCAAAAAGAATAAAATACCTAGGAATAAATCTAACCAAAGAAGTGAATGACCTATACTCTGAAAACTACAAGTCACTCTTAAGAGAAATTAAAGGGGACATTAACAAATGGAAACTCATCCCATGCTCGTGGCTAGGAAGAATCGATATCGTCAAAATGGCCATCCTGCCCAAAGCAATATACAGATTTGATGCAATCCCTATCAAATTACCAGCAACATTTTTCAATGAACTGGAACAAAGAATTCAAAAATTCATATGGAAACACCAAAGACCCTGAATAGTCAAAGCAATCCTGAGAAAGAAGAATAAATTAGGGGGGATTTCACTCCCCAACTTCAAGCTCTACTATAAAGCCATAGTAATCAAGACAATTTGGTATTGGCACAAGAGCAGAGCCACAGACCAGTGGAACAGACTTGAGACTCCAGACATTAACCCAAACATATATGGTCAATTAATATTTGATAAAGGAGCCATGGACATACAATGGTGAAATGACAGTTTCTTCAACAGATGGTGCTGGCAAAACTGGACAGCTACATGTAGGAGAATGAAACTAGACCATTGTCTAACCCCACATACAAAAGTAAATTCAAAATGGATCAAAGACCTGAATGTAAGTCATGAAACCATCAAACTCGTGGAAAAAAACATAGGCAAAACCCTCTTAGACATAAACATGAGTGACCTCTTCTTGAACATATCTCCCCAGGCAAGGAAAACAACAGCAAAAATGAACAAGTGGGACTATATTAAGCTGAAAAGCTTCTGTACAGCAAAAGACACCATCAATAGAACAAAAAGGAACCCTACAGTATGGGAGAATATATTTGTAAATGACAGATCCCATAAAGGTTTGACGTCCAAAATATATAAAGAGCTCACATGCCTCAACAAACAAAAATCAAATAATCCAATTAAAAAATGGGCAGAGGAACTGAATAGACAGTTCTCCAAAAAAGAAATACAGATGGCCAACAGACACATGAAAAGATGCTCCACATCGCTAATTATCAGAGAAATGCAAATTAAAACTACAATGAGGTATCACCTCACACCAGTAAGGATGGCTGCCATCCAAAAGACAAACAACAACAAATGTTGGTGAGGCTGTGGAGAAAGGGGAACCCTCCTACACTGCTGGTGGGAATGTAAATTAGTTCAAGCATTGTGGAAAGCAGTATGGAGGTTCATCAAAATGCTCAAAATAGACTTACCATTTGACCCAGAAATTCCACTCCTAGGAATTTACCCTAAGAGCGCAGCAATCAAGTTTGAGAAAGACAGATGCACCCCTATGTTTATCGCAGCACTATTTACAATAGGCAAGAATTGGAAGCAACCCAAATGTCCATCGGTAGATGAATGGATAAAGAAGATGTGGTACATATACACAATGGAATACTACTCAGCCATAAGAGAAGGGCAAATCCTACCATTTGCAGCAACATGGATGGAGCTGGAGGGTATTATGCTCAGTGAAATACGCCAAGCGGAGAAAGAGAAATACCAAATGATTTCATTCATCTGTGGAGCATAAGAACAAAGGAAAAACTGAAGGAACAAAACAGCAGCAGAATCACAGAACCCAAGAATGGACTAACAGGTACCAAAGGGAAAGGGACTGGGGAGGATGGGTGGGTAGGGAGGGATGGGGGGGAAAGAAGAAGAGGTTTATTAAGATTAGCATGCATAGGGGGTGGTGGGAGAAATGGGAGGGCTGTACAAGACAGAGAAGACAAGTAGTGATACTACAACATTTTGCTATGCTGATGGACAGTGACTGAAAGGGGTTTATAGGGGGGACCTGGTATAGGGGAGAGCCTAGTAAACATAATATTCTTCATGTAAGTATAGATTAAATATAACAAAAAAAAGGAAAGAAAGAGAAGAGGGATTACTCCCTGATAGGATAAAACTTACTGTAAATCAATGATTAATGCATGCTTTAAATATCCTTAATTTTGATCACTTAAAGGGTGTCAGATGATCGGCTATGGAGGTACACTTTTCTGATAATATTCCTTTCTCTTAAAAAAAAAAAAAGCAGTTCCTGTGGTGACCTCCACTGAGTTCTACACAATGTTATAAAGGGGATATCAAAGTGTGGGCAAAGGGTCTGTTTGTGTTTATACAGTGGATCAAAGCCTAATGTGGCTACCCAGAAAATGAACTAAGATATGATATGAAGAACTTCCAACATCAGCACTCTCTGGAAGAGTCATACCAGAAGATGATCATCAAGAAACCTCAACAAAGATCCAGGCGATGCTGCAGTTGTAGCTGCATTCATCCCACCAGTTCCTGGACTTGCCATTGGAATGAAGAAGGAGATATCTAAGCTGGCCTGTGCATACAGTAAAACAACAAATTTGACTGGATCTGTACTGTTGGAACTCAACCAAGAATTAGGAGAAGTGCAAGTTGTAGCGCTCCAAAATCTTACAACTACAGACTATCTATTGTTAAAAGAACATATGAGATGTGCACAGTTCCCAGGAATGGGTTGTTTTAATTTGTCTGATTTCTCTCAGACTGTTCAAGTACAGTTGGGCAATATCCATTATATCATAGACAAATTTTCACAAATGCCTAGGGTGCCTAACTGGTTTTCTTGGCTTCACTGGAGATGGCTGGGAATTATAGATTTGCTTTGGTTATGTAACTGTATTCCTATTAAGTTAATGTGTGTGCGCAATTTAATTAGTAGTTTAAAACCTATACATGCTTAAGTTACTCTACAAGAAGATATGTCAAAGAAATAATCAATCCTCCCATGTTTTCTTCCATCTGCTACTCCTATAGCTTTTCTTCTTCCTTCCTAATTACAACCCTTAAATAGAATTCGTGCCTCATATCAAATTCACCGAGTATCATAATTCCTCCAGGTGGTAAAGATACCTCAAGACAAATGCTGGGCATAGAAGCCACAGGGCATAAATCTGCAAAGAAGTAAAAAGCTAACCTTTTCAAACAATATGGCTTCTCTCTCACTTACCAACTTTACATTTCCCTGTATGGCCCCGGAAGATGACTGGTTAGCCAGAGATGGGTAAGATTCCTCAAGGGAGGAACAACCTAAGACAGGCACAGTTGCAGGGGGGCCATCAGGTGAGAAATTGGGGATCAAAAGAGGTGAGGCTTAGAACCTCAACCCCCCCCCCCCCCCCCGTTTTGAGAGAAACCTTCTGCATCCGTGGATGTTTTATTGCCCTTGTCTAGCTTGGATTAACACATAGTCTACAGGCACACACCTGATCATCTACGTTTGCTCTCTTACAACACTAAACTACGTTTTCTACCTTTATCATGCATCTACCTACCACTTCAGCATTTTATTTTAAAAAATAATAATAATAATAATAAAGGGAGAAATGTGGGATTCACATATAAATCAAGTATAAAAATCAAACAAATATTCATATTTGACCTGATTGTTTATAGTTCATAATGAGTGATCAAAACCGAAAGTTTTTGTGATGACTGCCCTTGTACTGTTCACCATGTAAGAACTTATTCACTATGTAAGAATTTGTTCACCATGTAAGAATTTGTTTGTTATGCTTCAGAAGATTGGAGACTGATGAGAATTAGTCTGGGGGTGGATTAATGATTGTGCATTGAGTATTGACTCCCCTATACAGAATTCTATTGTTGTTAACAACCATTTGATCAATAAATACGAGAGATGCCCTCTCAAATAAAAAAAAAGAATTTCATAAATAGAAACAAGGAAATACCAGAAGAGTGGCCTGAAGGTTCAAAGTCCCAGGTACCAACATGCAGTGACTAGATTTGTTCATCTTGAGTGCTCCATGTCTTTGAGTGTGCAGACACTGCTGGTTGCCTGCCCAAGAGCCCTTTGTCCTTCCATTGAGAAGCCCCATGCCCCCTGGCTTCTACTCCACCAGCTATAGGCTTCAGAGGGTGGCCTGTGGTGTGCAACAATCGTGCCCAATGAAACTTCTTGGGAGGCTTTTGAAAAGTTTATCATCACTGGTAAAGAGTTATATATATATATATATATATATATATATATATATATATACACATATATGAGAAGAAATAGCCTCCTCATGCCTTTTGGTTGCTTCAGCTAGATGTGGCTGTGTGTATATCATGTCTAAAAATGTGGCAGCCAGCTCATACCCTAAGCCAAAAGACAAGCTGACATGCTGAAGATGGAGCTGCAGAAAGACGTAAGCAGCAGGGTCCTTGACGCTATTGCGCCGCTGCGAGCATGTCCTCTTTAGCCACTCTGCTCCTGGACTTCTTGATAGGGATGACAATAAAGCCCTTAATGGCGAGAATGGATAAAATGGTAGGCTGGATAATAGTCCCAAAGATGTCCCACCCTCTTCCCTGGCTCCAGTGAACATGTTAGGTTACAGGGCAAAGGGGGATTAAAGTTGCAAATGGAATCAATGTTGCTCATCAGTTGGTGACCTTAAAATAGGGAGATTATCCTGGATGGGCCAGCGTAATCACAAGCGTTCATAAAGGTGGGATAGAGAATCAGAGAAAGGACCAGAGAGACGGCAGGCCAAGGAGGACTCAGAGGGACATTGCTGGAGGAAGGGCCCTGAACCGCGGAACGCAGGCCGCGTCCAGCAGCTGGGGGCGGCCAGGGACGGACGGCCCTGCCCCAGAGCCGCCAGAGCACGGGAGCCCTGCCGACACCTTGCCTTTAGCCCAGTGAGACCTGTGTCGGACTTCTAACCCCCAGAACTGTGAGGTAATGGGTGTGTGTTGTTTTAAGACACTTAAGTTTGTGGTAATTTGTTACAGCAGCCTTTGAACACTAACACGGGTGACCACGTACTTTATTGTCCAAATTTGGGCACTTTCAAGGGTGAAAGGAGTGCTATTAATAATCTAGGCAAAAAACAAGGGTTAATTGCAAATGTCCTGGGAATACCTTGTTTACTGTTTACATTACTGTGAGTTGGGTTTTCTGACAATTCCGGTAAAAAATATCCTAATTTTAGAGATTATACCAACACATGCCATATACTGACTAAAATTCATTTTTGAAGTGCTTTCATTTTAAGGTGTTACTTTCAACACACAAACACAGTGCCACCACCATAGGAATTAGTGTCTACCTTAACCAGGGCGCCAGCTATACATGCGAAGCCACCCTCACAGTGGGGAGGAGCTGATGGTAGGCATGTGGGGGAGGGAAAGAAAGGAAGAACCAGACCCCACTTTCAAAAAGTTTGCAATTAAGCCAGAAAGACAAATATTACAGAAATTAAGGGCCTAATGAACTGATTTATAGAAGTTGCTATTTCTTCAAAGCCCTCAGAATGTTCCTATGCCAAATTGTTTTAATCCCCAAAAGACAAGGGAAATGGAAAACTAGTATTTTTCAGTTCCTGGCTTAAGCATCCTTACCCCTAAACACTGTGATGAGTTCTTTCCCCAAGGTGATTTAAAAGAAACAGAAAGCAAAGGTTCATTTTGAAAAGCTTGATTAGAAAGGAGATGGCATTATAAAAAAAAATAACAAGTCAACTGCTCAATACAGAAGAAAATATATATGCATAAGAACCTCACTTAAAGAAACTGTATCTTTAATGTGACTCTATCTTTATGCAGGAAAATAAAGATCAGACCTGGAATGAGTTTAGGGAATTTGCCCTGGGCATTTAAGTGGAGGATAGCAGCAGAATTAAGAGGCAAGGGCTAAATGTGTAAGAACCCTGAAGGAATTAACTCAGATTATCTATGAAATAATGTAAGAAGAAAAAGGCAATTTAGGGGCCCCAGCTTGGGAAAGGAATTCCATTTCCTCGGATCACTGGAGCTGCACAGAGCCCTGAACACAGAGCTGTCCACCTGGGGAAGGATCAGAGGACCCTGTCCCTGTGGCCACTCTGGGCATTCTAGGGGAGGGGCTCCATTTACTGGAAATTTCCTGCACTGGGAGGAACAAAGAAAGATGAAGGAAAAGTCTGCTGATTTAGGATGTACATAGGAAGAGATTTAACCTCCTATAAAGTCACGAAATCTGTTGGAAACCACAAGGTGGCTTTTTCTTTTAATTGATTTGTTCAGGTGTATTAGAAAATGTTTGAAGAAAAGTGAAATGCCCTTTGAAGAGAGAAGGCAAGTGTGCAAAAGACTTTAAGCAGGTTAAGACTTAAGCAGAGTTAAAGAATCCTGAGGTATTCCACACAAAATAACTTTTATACCAAAGCACATGTGTCTGTGGGGAGCAAGACCTGGAACTCAGCTCCTGACAGGTCCTTCTCCTGTGAGAAGGGAAGCAGGAATTAGCAGGGACATGGATATCAATTGGTGGGGAAGTTGAAGATCTGGGGTAAGCAGGCCATCTCCCTGGGTCAAAAATACCCATGCTCTCCAGCTTGACATCCACCTGGGCCACCGCAAAAGGAAACCACCATTCCCATCGAGTTCATAACTTCTTCACCTGCATAAAGAAAAAAGGCTCTTCCCCATTCTAAATCTTCTTGAACGCTCCATAGCTTCCAGTATTGATCAGTAACTATAATCCTTTTCCTTCTTCTGAAGCATCCTCTCTCCATTTAGTCAGCCACGCTCCCTTCCTTCCTTCCTTTCTTCTTTCTTTCACTTATTCGTTCAGTAAATATCAATACCCCCAGAGTGACAAATCTTAAGGGAAAATGAATAAGACCTGGTCTGATTGACATACCAATGGAACACACACTCCTTGGGCAAGAGTCAGAAAAGTCATTCCCATTTCTTTAGGTTCTGCTTTTTCATATTCCCCCAAGTACCATCCCAAGGAAGACCCTCCGAATGTCATTCCAGGGCTTAATCAACCTCATGACAGGCCTCCTTTCCCCATCTTCTCTTCAGATCCGTATCATGTAAATCTGGCTGCAAACCCAGTTTCCATCATCCCTTACTCCAGAGACCTGGCTGTGCCCTTTTCTTGCTCACAGAATAAAGTGACTTGGCCGTTGAACTGCTCATTACCAAAATACATCGTCTCCACCCACTTCTACTGATCAGGTTAATTCTTAGGAGTCAGCTCAAAACTTAAGAGATCCATAAAGTTGCCTTTGGCCAGCCTCATTTAACTCATTATCACTCCTGTTACCTGTGCTGTACTCTGAAATATGCATTCACATATTTCTATCTTCTCTTGATCATGCCTTTCTATTTAATTGCTCTATGGTTCCATGTATTTTGGCTCTTTCAAAAATTTCCCTTGTATTCAATATTCTCAAAGTACCTAGTACAGAGCTATACTTGCAGTGCAACATTTAAAATGCTTAACAAATTATTTGCCTCACTATTAATTAAATATGAAAAATAATCTTCTTTCTTCCTCAATTTACTGAAGTGCTCTATTTACTTGTTACCATGGCAACAGGCATTTCAGACTCATCCCAGGCCCAAAAAAAAAGGCACACTGAGTCAGAAAGAGTCACATTGAGCCCACATTGTCTTCTCTGCATCCTCTTGACCATCAGGAAACACTGTTCCTCTGAATGCATCACATTTTCACATTCATCTTTTCCTCTCAATCTCCACCACCAAAGTGTTAGCCCAGATCCTGCCTAGATGCAGGAGCCCATGTCCAAAAACTGGAGATAACGTCCACCCGCCTGTGGGGCAAATGACAGAATTTCAAGGATCTCCCACCTAGCCCTAATTCATTTACATATCAATAGGTGTTTACCACTGCAAAACCTCCCGTAGATCTGGGGCAAGGGGTGGAAAGAAAACGGCCATTGTCTCTTCCCCTCCATTTCTGGTACGTAATTGGTCTGATGTCTGCCAGCCACCAAGGACCCACCAATGGTGTTCCTCCCAGAAAAGGCAGGCAGGAAGTGGAGAGTGCACTGTGGTGGCAGGGCGCAAGCCCCACCAAAGGAGACAGGTGGTGCAGAGCTTGGCCAGGGAATTTGAGCACGCTGTGAGCAATACAAATGGTTTCTCCCAACCTACCCTTTCCCTTGACTTATTTCAGTTTCACCAGTTTCATTGGGGATTTGCCCCAGGCTGGAAACACCTTCCCCCGAGAGCTATATACGCCATCCACTGGACTCAGCACAAGAAGCAAGGTAAATGCTTTGAAGATGTCCAGGGCACATCAAATTAGGAGCACCTTGGACAAATTCACTCCCTGTGCCCTCCATTTCCCATGGCACTTTGCAGAGCAACCCCAAGTGCGTAAAGTCAGCTGTGGTGCTTGGATCCAGGTGGGCCCAGGTCTGAAGACTGGATCAGCCACTTACGAGCAGTGGAAATAGGTGATACTACTTACCCATCCAGTGCCTCAGTTTCCTCTGGAAACTGGAAGCTGGAGATAATGCCACCTTTGCTAGATCACTGGGGTTATTAAAAGAGACAATAAATGCCATTGTTGTAGCTTTTCAGCAGTAATTCCTTCCTCTTTCCTTCTATTCTGCCATCCAACCCACCCCTTGTTTCTTTGAAGGGTTACAGTGCTTCTCTTTGCCATGGGACATTTTTATTTTCATCAGGCAAAAATAAAATGATTTTATCTTCTGGTGAAAATTAAAATGTTGTCTGGAAGCAAAAAGGAGGACACCTTTCTGAGGCAGGTGTCAGAAAGCCCAGTGCAAACTACTTCGGCAGAAAAGGAATTAGTTGGGCCACAGCTGAGAAGTCCAGGGTAGCATCCGCACCAGATCCAGCTGGACTCTTGGCTCTTGGCTGGTCTCCCCTCCTCTTGCATTGCCAATGCCCTCCGCGGGCTCAAAACAGTCCACAAAGGTGCAGCTGCTCCTGCTCCCAGGTCCAAGTCCAGCATAAAAAACCAACCTCCTTTCTTTTGGCTTCAAAAAAACAAGACTTAGATGAACTGTGATTGGACTAGCCTGGGTCATGGGCCCGTTCCTGAACAGGCAGGGGTATTAGCTGGATTAGCCAGGCCAACAAGCAAACACCCAGAAAGGCACACACTGGGCTTAGGAGATCATCAGTTAAGATCTCTGCCTTGAGTTAGGGTTGTGGTCAGAGTCTAGCATTTTAGTGTCTGGGGGTCAAGAGGGGGTGCTTCCAGCAGAGATGCAGAAAGAGGATTTTGGAGATCCCAGAATGACTTTTGAGGGCTTCACTATCTTGTTCTAGACCAATCTTATTGACCTGGGTCACAGTTAAGTGCACAGGTTCTAGGCTGTCTGGGTCCAAATCCTGGCTCTGCCACTCCCTAGCTTAGACAAGTCACTTCTCTGTGCTTCTGCTTTCTCGTGTGTGAAAAAGAAATAATTATGAGTCTTCATAAAGTAAAGAACTTAAGCCAGTGCTTGGCTCTTGTAGGTACTCAGTAAGGCTCCTCTGTTCATGAAGGAGGCCTTAGGGAAAGAGCACACACAACGCTGCTGCCCTGGGCATTAAATTTGAACTGCAAGTGGGTAATTAAACTGGACATGTGGCAGCCTCTTTGGAGAAACAATGACCCAGACATGGCACTCAGAGTTTCCAAATTCCCTGCAATGTGAGCAAAAAACTGCATTGTACAAAAAAAGAAAAAACAAGTGTAATTAAAATGTATTTAAAATTAAAATTTTTAAAGGGAAAGATGGCTGTTGAATGTCCCAGCTCCCAGGTGCCTCTGCTTAGTGACATCTTACACAGATGGACATCGAACACAGAGTTCGTTAAGCCAGGAAGGCAAGAGACTGGCTAATTGCATACCTGGTAGCAGTATTCATTACAGAGGCCCCTTAATCAGATGGTTAGCATGAGTGATTCCCCTTGGAAGGTAACCTGACTAGTATCTAAAAACACTCAGATGTCCCAGCCCAGTTGATGGAGGGCAGGAAGTATAACCTTTGACCAGGCAAGTGGTAACAATGTTGCCCTTTCTGCAACCAAGAACCAAAGGAATTAAAATTGAGTCAGTCACCAAGTAGATTGCATTTAGGGTCACCTATAAATCTCTCTGAAGCATTTACCAAAATGTTTACTTTTCTTAGTAATTAAAACGAATGGGAAAAGGCTTGGTACTGCATGTTGAGAAAAGAAACTCGGTTCCTTCTTCATGGTTCCATTCCAGCAGTCTCTTTCCTTCCTCCCAGGGCACGCTTCAAAGTACAGTTAACTCTTTCACAAATGAAATATATTTCTGCCCCTTCCACTGAATAAGCTGAAATTATTCTTCAGTGGTGTACATATGTGGAGGACGTTGAATTTCTCACAAACTAGAGATGAAAATGCGTTTCATGTAATTTACTTTAAATCAGTTTGTTTTCAACTTCCCCTTTAATAACATGCAGACTGTGTTTTGCAATGCCACCAAAAACCTGAGTGGGACACAAGGCACCCAGTTCTATGGTGGTTCTTGTTTGTCGTTAGGCTGGTTATTCTAGGGCTGGGGTAGGGCGTGGGTGGAGATGTTCTTTTCCAGTTAGGTTAAAACCAAGCACATGTGAGTATAAGAGGAACTCGACCCGGTTTTCTCCTCCAGCTTTGTCGTGAGGTTCAGTTGGTGGAGTGCTAGGTCAGACTGCAGCTGCGTTCGGACCTTCCTTTCTCAGATGTTTCAGCATTGACTGAGACTACTTAGGACTGATGCAGAGTAAACGCAGCTCTGATAATGCTTCTCACTTTGACACTACATCATGTTATCCTTCTCAAGCTATGTATTGATTTTAACATTGGCTTCCTGACTTCTAAGTGATTGTCAATTCTTTTTTTAATGGAGTTCCTGCCTACTGAATATACATTTCTTTTTTTGTCTTTCTCCTTCTATAAGAGAGGTACATTCTGAATGTCTCAGAATCATTCTTGTATTCTTAGGGTAAAAGAATCAGGGTCAATAAACAGTTTCAATTCATCTCCAGGTACCTTCTCTACTGTTTTATGAAGATTCTCCCAGCATCCTCTGTTTTCACACTATCCCTGAATTTTCACCTCAGAATTACATACAGCCTTGGCTGGGTTGTAAGAGAGAGATTTTGTTTTCATGTAGCAAAAATTTCTGTTTAGGTTTATATTTGCTTTATTAGGATAGTTCTGTTTGATTGGCCTCTACCCCATAGACCCTGCTGGGTAAACATAACACAAGCAAGAATTTACCTTCTCTTGCAATTTCACTTGTAATCTGAACTTTATATACATCCCCAGGAATGGATTAAAAATGCCATATGGATCTAGAAATTATAGGTGACAGTGAAAGAATCTGAGGTCCAGGTTACTTCTCAGGGTGCCCAAATTCTATTGGTTTGAGCCATTTCTGAGAAGGCTTACAATTATCTCTTCATTAGACACTCAAGTAAAGGGAATTTTCTCTGCAATGAATGTCCTTAAGGTTGTGGAAAAGTAATGAAAAATACTACTAGTAAGAGTACAATGAGCCGCAGTGAGTGAGTCATGCAGGGTCCACCCCCACCCCCCACCCCCAGCAGACGGCTCCTCTTCCAGGGAAACCTGTTGTTCAGGGCCCCGAGAGGGCTGCTTCGGGCTGTTTTTCTGTGGCTTTGCTTCAGCACTTAACTTGTTAATCATTCGTTCATTCAACAGTGTTTCTTGGGTGTTGGCAACATCCCCTTTAGACCACCACAACCCCTGCCCTTGCACTGGGCTCACAATCTAGAGAGCTTACTCTGGCCCAGCCCTCACTTTCTAAGCCATGCCCAATACCTATGACCCCAGAATTCCCTGCCCAAATGGCCCTGAGGACCAGGTAAAGGACTAGCCAGGGTGGGGAGAAGAGGATGGAGTTGAGCATGTGTCTGGGGTGTTCAGGGTGGGAAGAGGCCCAATGTCTCCATTTGCAGCTCCGCCTCAGGCCCCGCCTGCAGGTTGTTGGGTGGTGAAGGAGAGAGACATCAGCACTCCAACCCCGCGGGGAACACAAATTGGGGAATAAGTCATTAGGAGGGTGATGGGTCCTGACAATGAGAAGCACAGGGCACTGGGACTTTGTGCCAAGGTGGGGTTCTGGGGTAGGCAAATCAGTTCTGAGCAGAGGTAGGGAATAGAGGAAAGTAGGGATGCCTTCTCTGAGGAAGTCCTGCCCACAATTTCCACCCACAATTTCTCACATACCCAAGCCAGAGTCCATACACTAGGACCCAAATGTGAAGTCAGTGTAACTTTCTTTATTATGCATAAGTCTGACATGCCAAGGTAACTTTTTCCCTTCTCATTTCAAGCTATCTTTGCCAGTCTAACTCATTCTCTTTCAAGTTCTACTTAGTTGACAAACACATTTTTTTCCTCCATCAGCTGCTGAGTGGTGTCTTAAGAGCAATATAGATCCATTTGTCTAAAATAAAGAAAGCTACTTTTCTTTCTCTTCAACTGTAGAGTGCAGAATCCCCACCTTGCTACCCATTTCAGGTGGAGCTTGACTCCCAGCTCTGTGACCTTGAGTGAGTCACCACTTCTGTATACTGGGGGAAACAATATCTGCCTTGGGGGCTGGAGTGAGAGGGAATGAAGTGAAACATTTAAAGTACGTGGCACAGAGACTCAGATAGGGCAGGGTGCAGGAAATGTTGGTCATACTTCTCTGTCTCCCATTAACCTGCCAAACAGATTATTTTTTGAAAACTTTTGAGTTTAAAAAAAAAAGAAAGAAGTGCTATATTCTTCACACTCAATAATATGCTGATTTGCTTTAATGCTAAGAAGGCATAATTATGTTTTCTACAAAGACAGGTACCTAATAAATACTTGCATGCTTCCATGAGACAGCCAGAAACAGCCAGCCAGCGAGAAGGTACTCCTTTAAGGTGAAAAGACATACAATGAATGCAAATACATCACCCAGGTTTCTGTTTTATTTGTTACTAAATATGTAGTTTAAAATCAGATAAATGAATCCCTGACCTGGAATGGCATTTTTGGAAAGAAACCAAACAGAAATCGCACAAGAAAGGTCATATCCCTTTACAAATCCCCCAAGCCTCGCCGTCTATTGGACTAGATGCTCTTGAAGTTTCACAGCCTTTTCAACATGTTAAGCCACCACTTGAAGAGTATGATTGGGTCTGAGAGAGAAAGCAGACCCTGAGCACGTTCAGTTCGCCACTTTTGCCCTCTGCCTTTTATTTCACGGCTCACCCAGCCCGAGGGAGCAGGCATGTCGTCAGTTTAAGGATTCAGCACTGCTTTGCTCAAGGATCTTTCTGATTACCTACAGAAAAATCAGTACTTGAAGAGATGCATTAGGGAGCACCTATACCACGACACAGACAATTCTGCATGGCAAGCAGTGAACAGCATCCTACAGATCTCAGACATACACAGATGGCTTCTCCTGGACAATCAAGCATTTGTCAGGAATGGCACACAAAGAAAGTTTTATGTTCACATCATTATTACCGGTGCCAGTAGCGTTTGTTTAATAGAGAACTTACTGGGGGAAATAAAATGTCATCTTACTTTTGCTTCCTGAGTAATATTAGACCTCAGAGCTTGCCCCTGAAAATTGATAACTATAGTAATAGGCTTAAAACAGGCATGTCCTTCTTAGTCTTCCATCTAGTCAATGTATGATAATAAATATTTACTGAATCATATGCATGTTTATTAAGTATGTGTAAGCTACTAAAATTGTATAAAATCTGACACAATTAGAATTCCTAGATCATTATAGAAGTTGGTTCTATTTTTTTAAAGTGTTCTTATTTTTTTAACCACTTCCTGGTACTTGATGGACTTACAGGGCAACAAAATTTATCTAAAATCTGACACAATTGGAAGTCCTGGAACATGTCAGAATTGTGTTTTTCTTTTTTTTTATTACAGTGGTCATTTTTGCCACTTCTTGGGGCTTTATAGATCTAAAGGCATTAAAATGTTTTATATTCTATCAAAAATTGGCAACTAGTTCTTTTCCCCGGTATGACTCTACTTGAGGAATTCTCTGGTGATGCGTCTTTGGCAGCACTGTTTTTTATCTTACGTATAGATATTTATGACAAGACTGAGAAATAAGTGTGCAGGGTTTCCATACTCCTTCCCTTTGCCCATAGACATATTTCATTCCAGAAAAAAAGTGACATTTTTGCTCAGGCTGTTTTGCAAAAGACCTAAAAAAGGATACATTATGTTAAAAGTTTTAATACTCCTTTGAGTTTTGGGGAAGATGTATAAGGGCTTGTAATGAATAATTTAAAAGTGAGTTTATAAATAATATGTATATTCTCATAGCATCTTAAATTTGGAAGTTCCAGATGGAAAGATAACCTTGCAAAGCATCTTTTTCCCAAGAGCTCTTGTCACAGTCCCCACTGTGGAGCCTGGGCAAAATGAGTAAGTGCAGTTTCCTTGGCGCCCCTTACAAGGTAAGGTATCAGCCTCCTTTCCAAAGCATAGTTCCAAAAGCATATTTGCCCTTTTTTAAAAAAACACATCCCCATTAGTTACTGAAGAACACATATTTTCCTCAAAGCAGACAGCTTCAAGCTAAAAATGACTTAACTGTGGACTATTGCACAGGCCAGTTGTTAAACCAGTACTCCCTGCCTCTTTTACTGTGCTGTCACACCTTGATCTAGAACCTTGCCTAAAGCTACAGAACACCAGGAGAATGGTCAATGTTACTTTGGTGACTGTATTTGTTCTGAATTTAAGAAAGCTGGTGATTGAAGTGGTGAGCCAAAATGAGGAAATATTTCTGGAAACCTTAGCAGAGAAATTCAAACTGAACTGCCTGTAAAAGAAAACGCTGTACACAGAGGGGGGCACCATACCCTGAATTGGACAGCTCTTTTTGTTAATGGCTCTAAGCAAAGCAAATATATAGAATTCTTTAGTGATCAGAGGGTTTTCCCAAGTATCAATATTCTCAGGACTTCATGGACTCTAATAACTATGCTGTGTTAGTCAGCTTGGGTGGCCATAACAAGCTAGCATGCACTGGGTGGCTTAAATAACAGCAATTTATTTTCTCACAGTTCTGGAAACAGGAAGCCCAAGATCAAGGTGTCAGCAGGGTTGGCTTCTTCTAAGGTCTCTGGTCCTCAGCTTGCGGGAGGCCACCTTCTCCCTGACTCCTCACATGCTGGCCCCTCTGTCTGTGTTGTGTCCTGATCACCTCTTCTTGTGAGGACAACAGTCACACTGGAGTAGAGCCCACCCATATTTTACCTTCACTACTCTTTAAAGGCCTTGTCTCCAAACGCTGTCACATTCTGAGGCACTAGATGTTAGGACCTCAGCATATGAATTTGGGCAGGGACACAATACATCCCATGACGTAGGCTAATGAGAAACATAAGATAATTCTTAAGTAGTGATATTTGTCTTGGTTATTCATATGTTCTTACACTTTCATTAATGTAATGGTGACACTAATTATTTATCCATCTGTATGGTGCTGAAAGACTATAGCTTGAAATTCAGACAAACTTTAGAAGATTTTCCTGAGACTACTTAGAAGTATTTACTTTCCCATAGCTTTGAGATACAACATAGTCCAACTGAAAACAGTAAGGGGTCCAAAAGAAATTGCAGTTTATCTGACATGTTTTATGTAGCCTGGTGAAGTGGAAAGAATATTGTGCTAGAAATCAAGAAAAGTGAGTTTTACCTTTCTTGGAAATTAGTTGCCTCTGGGCACTTGTGGCTAATTTCCTCAGTAGAGAGCAACAGTTAAAACAGTAGACTTCTGTAGTCAAATGACCTAGGCTCAGATGTACCACCCATTATTGTCTGAAATATTTTTAACTATCTGTGTGGCCTTGGGAAAACTACTTAACCTCTCTGTTCTGTTTCCTTATCTGTAAACGATAATAGGAACCTACCTCAGAGGCAGTGAGATTGAATGATGCTGTATATTCAAAGCACTTATAACAATGTCTATCATGATATAATAGCCCAAGTATTCACTATTTTTATTGTCTATAAAATGCAAGGATTAGAGATATTTCTAAAGTCCCTTTAGACTCAAAAGCTAAGATAGTCACATTGCTATTATGTTTTATGATACTCAAAGTTGTTACTTGGCAGTTGCATGTCAACAGGTATAGATATTATAGCACCTTCACACCATTGTAATTAGTTAGCTTTTTTATACTTCAAAACATCAAATTCATTGAGTAGTTCTGTCCATCAGAAGCTCCCAAAATTATTTTCCATTCTTCAGTATAATAGTTTGCCCTAAAATACAGAGAGGATGGTACCATATTTCTTTCTGCTATATTTCCATTATATGCAGTAAAAAGAAAATTTTTTTCTTTTGTTCTCATAGTATCTGTATTTTATTCTGGGTAAGGGAAAGTGATAGTGTTTTTCATATTCATCTGAGAGTGCCAAAGCATCCTATGATTGATAAATATACCAGACCACTGTGAAGGTCCCTTTCATTTAGAAAATCAAGCATTCAGAGACCCTAGCCCCTCAATTAAAAATCTTTTATGGAAGTAGTTAGCAGTTTAAATGGTAATTAAGTAATATGACAGATGAATCATGGACTGGGGAGATGAGAAATTGTCACAATTAGAAGGTAATGACCTGACCACACATGGGATGCTTGCTAAAAAAATTAATTCCCAGATCTTTCTTTGGTGCTTTGGGATACACTAAAGAAATCTGAATTTCAGTGAGTGCTCCAGGCTACCCTTATGGCCGAGCAGGCTCGGGAAACATTGCAATGGTCCAGAAAACAGATCGCTGGCGACGACTCTTGAGGGTGGCAGTGGGAATGGAAAGAGGGACAGAGATAGACACACTTAGAAGTTAGAGTCACTATGGACATTGACTATAATATTCATATTTCTATGTATTCTATTATGGTACCACTAACTGAAACATATTTAAAGGCCACTTCAGAAAAATCATAAATTTCCAATGAACTCATATTCATTAAAAAAGAATGGTATTTTACTTTCAGGATCTTAAAAGGGGAAACTTTCAACCCATTTAGAAATCTCTAATTTCAGAGAAACAAAGCAATGGAACATAAAATTTCATTAGTTGTCCAGAAAATTCAGTTCAACAAATACTTTATAAGTATTTTTAAGGAACCACACTGCAGGAAGTGCAAGGATGATGGACTTCTTGCCTTCAATAAAGTTTTGATCTAACAGGAGAGAGAAGATAAAATCCCAACTAATCCTAAAGAAGGATAATGAGAAAAATGGGAAAGAGAGAGGTAAACAAACTACCCTGAGATTCCAAAAAGAGAGAAATTAAATATTGTTTAGACATTAAGAAAAGTCCCCATGAAGAAGGTGTTATTTGGGGTGGTTAGGAAGGGAAAATTTCAATACACATAAATACGGACAGAGCACATTCCAGGTAGAAACAAGCTGCATGGAGAAACCCCAGAGGAAGAAAGGCACATGGTGGGCACAGGATTAAAGGGATTCTGGGACCCAGTTCCAATGGGGTGAGGGGTGTTTCCACACCACCAAATGCTTCTCGGACATCAAGGGCGTGTCCTACAATTCAACTCAATTCTGATACTATCTACCCAGAGATAGCATCAGATTTAAAAGGTTTCCCACAAGACTGTCCTCTACTTCAGATGCCACAGCTGTGTTTCTGGTACAGATCGGAGGTTCCAACAATCCCCTCCTTGGACACCATTAATTTGCTAGAGTGGCTCACAGAATTCAGAGAAACATTTACTTACTATATCACTGGTTTATTACAAAAGAATCTAATTCAGGAACAGCCAGGTGGAAGAGATGCCTCGGGCTAGGTATGTGGGAAGGGGCACAGAGCTTCCATGCCCTCTCCCACCGCACCACTCTCCCCACATCTCCACCAACCTGCGAACTCTCTGACTTTCTCCTTTTGGGTTTTAATGGAGGTTTCATTACATAGGCATGATGATTTAATCATGGGTCATGAGCAGTTGATTCAACCTCAAGCCCCTCTCCCCTCCTGGGAGGTCAGGCAAGTGGACTGAAAGTTCCAACCCTCAAGTCACCAGGTTGGCTCTCCTGGCAACCAGTCCCCAGCTTTGGGTGCACTCTGAAAGTCACTTACTAACATAGCAAAAGATATAGTTGCTGCTCTCATCGCTCAGGAAATTCCAAGGTTTTTAGGAACCCAGTGCCAGAAACAGAAATGAAAACCAAAAATATATTTCTTGTTTTAAATCATAATATCACTAGGATGTTATGACTTGTCCAGTCTCATAGAGAACAGATCTTATTTAGTATGGCATCGGGTAGCAGGGCTTGAGAGGAGGCAACATTGCTCAAGCTAAAATAGGCTTCACTCAAGAGCATCAGTGAGTCATTGAAGATTTCCCTGGAAGTGATATGACTGGAGTTTTCTTAAGGAAAATGTACCTAGTGATTATCAGGAGGATGGATTGGAATAAAGGAGCAATGACAGCGAGTTTCAACTCCATGAAAGAACTCACAATGTCTCTACTTTCAAGGTAATTTCTTTCATGAAGTTTAGACTCACAAATAGTTAAAGGCACTTGTTCCCAACTTCAGGATGATCAGAACCATCTGGAAGGCTTGCTCAAACACAGATGGCCACAATTACAGCTGGGGACTTCAACACTCCTCTCAGCAACTGATAGAACTACTAGACAGAAAATCAGCAAAGATACAGAGGAAATGAACACCATCAACCAAAACATCTAAATGTTATTTGTGGAAATCCATCTAACAAGAGCAGAATACACATTCTTTTCCAGTGGCCATGGAATATATACCAAGCTAGACTATATGCTACCTTGGATTATAAAACAAACTTCAATAAATTTAGAAGAATTGAAATCAAACATGTATGTTCTCTCTGACCACAATGAAATCAAACTGTAAATTAATAATAGAGAGACAAAAGGTAAATCTCCAAACACTTGAAGATAAAACAACACACTTCCAAATACTGCATGAGTAAAAGAGGATATCTCAAAAGAAATTTTAAAAATTCATAGAAGTAAATTGAAAGCAAAAATAGAACATAATAAATTTCTGGATGCAACTACAGCAGTACTGAAAAGGAAACATGTTTATATTAAAAAAGAGAAAAATCTCAAACCAATAAACTAACTTACTACCTCAAGCATTAGAAAGAGAAAATCAAAGTAAGCCCAAAGTAAGCAGAAGGAAGGAAATAATAAAGAAAAGAGAAGAAATCAATAAAATTGAAAACAGGAAAGCAATAGAGAAAATCAATAAAGAAAAGGCCTTTTCTTTTTTTATAGCAATTATGTTAATAAACTTCTAGCAAGACTGGTGAAGACGAAAGGAAAGAAGACACAAATTAGCAATATCAAGAATGAAATAGATTTCAATACAGATGCTACAGCCATTGAAATGATAATAAGGGAGTATACCAAACAACCTCACATTCATAAATTTCTTAACTTAGAAGAAATGGATCAGTCACACTGGAATATCACAAACTACCAAATCTTAACCAATAGGAATTAGATAATCTGAATAGTCTTATAACCATGAAAGAAATTAAACTCAAAATTTAAAATCTCCTCCCCACCCCTCAATTTTCTAGGCCTTCATAGTTTCACTGGAGAATTCTCCCAGATGCTTAAGGAAGAATTAACACTAATTTTGCACACTCTTTTTCAGAGAAAAGAAGAGAAGAAAACAACTCATTTTATGAAGCCAGAATTAACCTAACACCCCTCAGACAAACATGGAATACTACATAGCCATTAAACAGGAACAAATTATTGATTCATACCACTACTTGGACAAATTGCAGAGAATTATACTGAGTTTTTTTAAAAAGCCAATCTCAAAAGGTTATATACTAGACAATTGCATTTATGTAGCAAACATAAACTTACAAATAACAAAGAAAGTTGAAATAACAACATTACAGAGATGAAGAAGAGATTGGTGATTGCCAGTGGCTAAGGATGGGAGCAGAAGGGAAGGGAGTATATATAGATACACAGAGAGGACATAACACAGGGGAGCCTTGTGGTGATGGAACAGTTCTGTATCTTGATTGTGATGGTGGTTACACAAATCTATGCATGTGTTTTGGCAATGGGTTTCAGCCCTGGGCAAGTTCGCTATGGAATCAATGTGACCAAAGAAATTGACAGCAAAACGTTGTTGGGGTGAAAGGGTTATACCCAACTTTATTTCCAGGTGGCAGGTGAGTCACTAGAATCTCATTCACTCAAAATGAGTCTGCAGCAGCAAGCTCGTCTCTGCCTCTGGGCCTCTCTGCCTGCACAGTCGTCCCACACAGCCGTCCTCTGGGCGTCTCTGCACAGTCGTCCCGCAAAGCCTTCCTCTGGGCCTCTCTCCTCGGTGCTGCCACCACTCCAGCCTCTGCTCTGCTCCCCTGCAGCCTTGCAGCTCTGCCACTGTGTCACACCCAGAGCACTGGGCGGAGCTCTTTGTATAGAGTCAAATTGCCCACAGGTGTGCAGTGAGCTAGTCAACTAGGGCCAGATGAGAATCCTGGCCACAGGAATTCTCATTTTATCCATGGCACGGGACAAAATTGTTGCACAGAACGACCCACAAACACACACACACACACACACAATTGAGTACAATGTAAAACAGGTGAAGCCTGAAAAAGCTCTGTGGATCATACCTATGTCAATTTCCTGGTTTTGATATTGTATTCTAGCTGTACAAGGCAGACATTAGAGTTAGCAAAAACTGGGTGAAGGGTACATAAAACCTCTCTGTCCATTTGTTTTATGTAACTTCCAGTGAATCTATAATTATTTCAAAATAAAAAGTAAGACAAGGCATTCCAGACAGTGAGGTGGGGGGTTGGGTGGGGTCTTTCACTTTTTATTTTATACACTTCTATACTTAGCTGAGGTGAATATATAATAAAAATGCAGCTCTCAGGGGGAAAAACACAGATTTCTGATTCAGCAGTTTTGGAATGGAGTTGAAAAATTCAAATTTCTAATTGGTTCCAAGGTGAGCTTATGCTCTGGTCTGGAATCCACATGCTGAGAACTGTAGAAGGAAA
Source organism: Manis javanica (assembly GCF_040802235.1). Classification (NCBI taxonomy): domain Eukaryota; kingdom Metazoa; phylum Chordata; class Mammalia; order Pholidota; family Manidae; genus Manis; species Manis javanica. The sequence goes on from NC_133167.1 coordinate 57,737,073, forward strand.
TGGTAAATCAATTCAGCCCTTGCTTGTTTGGTCTGACCTATAAGTGCTGCGTAACCTAGTGGTTAGATAGTTGCAGAAACTAATCTGAACTAACATTGCAAATTTCACAGAGGCTGTTTTTCTCAAATAGACAAATATAGAAAAATAGTTCAAATAAAATGTCCCTCAACTCATGTCTTTCAAACAAATGGCTACTCCACCAGGTCCTGGAAAATAAATAAATAAGTTAATTAAAATTAAAATTCAATAAGATCCATTTGTAAAGGGGGATATCCCCATCTAAAATGAATCAATCCTTCTGAAATGCCAGGGAAAAGCAGCCCTCATGAAAATTTGCCCAACCTATGCTCAGTAATCCAGAACATCATATATATCTACCACCCAAAGGAAGGACACCCACCATCTCATAGGGATAGAAGTTGAGCGCTCAGTGAATAAAATGTTATTTTCTTTTTCAGTTCCTTTCTCAGTCACATTTCATGCCCTCTTCTCAGAATGTTTATCACCACCGAGAGTCATATTTCTGTTCGAGTATCTGGCAAGTGACTCCCTGCTGAACAGGCAGGAGAGATGCTCTATAAATCAGAGAGTCCTGCAGTCCACATGCAGCCTTCCCAGCCAGTAGTGGGATGCTTGAATATTCTTCAAAGCTAAGTGCTTCAGAGCAGCACTCTTAAAAATAAAGATCCAATTACTCAGAGCTGGATGGCATTAGAAATACTCCACATCCCCAGGTGAGCAGGACTCTGAAGGGCTGCTCAGAACTCCGTTGGCTCCCCAAGAGCCCTGATCAGCATTGACCCAGTGAGTTCAAGAAAAACATGCCTGTCTGCAATGCCTGCCTGCTGGTGGGAACAAGGTACTCACTGGAACATTAGGAGATGGAAACAAAGCACAAAATCATGGACCTGTACAAAGCAGTACGAGATAATGCAATTCCTCGTAAGAAATTCCGGCATGTCTGCAGCACTTTTACTCTTAAAAAACATCTTAAAGGATTAATAAATTCTTATGAATATTCCTGTCCTTAGTACTCAAAGTGTGTTCCTCAGACAAGCAGCACTGACATCACCTGGGAGCTTCTGTAAACTGAGGCACCACCCAGTCTCACCCAGCCCTAACCAGCATCTGCTTGTTAACAAGATCCCAAGTGACTCGTGGACACAGTGAAGGTTGAGCAACTCTATGCCCAAGGTAGCATATACCTGTTAATTAATTACAGTAGGGGCTGCTGGAAAAGTGGTGAAAATGGAGGCAGGGATCTGATGAGCCATTGATCCATCACCACAAACACTGCAAGACCACACTAGAGAATGATTCCAGACCTGAACTGTCAGGAAAACTGATGTAATCTGTGACACTGCCCTCATAAAATGCCCATGAAAGCTAGACAGCTCTGAGTCTCAGTCCTAAATTCAAACTTCATATATTCCCAGAGAAACACTAAATCAACTCTACTTACCATTACCTTAATTGAGTTTCTAATTTCCCAAATAACTGATAGCTTGATAATTTGCAGAAAAAAGTTTTGTTGTTGGAGAAAGTTTGGAATAACTGAATAAAATACCAGGTGAAGTTGTTCTAGAGAGGCTGAAAAATTTATCAGAGAATCATTAAAATTGTTGCTTTTTCTTTCTTTGCTTTCCATTCTTTTGCTATTAGTGATGAAGTCACTGGCACTCACGAAGGACAGAGTGTGGGAAGTACAAATGGTCCGCAGAGACCTTACTGGGGTCCATGCATTCTAGAAGGCTGAGTTTTGTGGTGTTTAGACAGTTTCTTACTGTCTTACATTATATAAAACTGCAGCTTCATAATAATCATAAGCAGCCATAAACATATTCTAAATGAATAAAGCTTAAGTTTTACAGACTGTTTCAGCACTTAGGAAGGATTTTTAATGGAAAGATGATGAATATGTTTTTGGACATCAGTAAATTCATGTTGATGATGAGATAGCCAAAATGGAAATGTGTGCAAGGCAGGCAGCAGGGCTGGGATTAGGGTGGAATAGAAGGCAGTGAGTGTACAAACTTTAAGGTAGTGCGTCCTCTCAGGGCTCAGGTAGCACAACCCTGAGAAGGAGGGCCTCCTTAAATTTTGTACCTGGGACCTCAATGACTTCATCCTAGTCTCTGCCCTGCTGGGTTGATGGAAATATGGGACTTGAACTTAGCTGACAAACAAGGTTAGAGATACAGCCTTTGAAGTAAGCAGTATAAAAGCAATTGTGATATTCATAACGTCTTCAAAGTAGACACCAAACAGAAGGAAGGACGGAGGGCTGAGCCTCAAAGAACTTGCCTTTGGAAACTAGAGAGGAAAGAATAGTAAGGAAGCCTAACATAGGAAGAACAATTGAAAAGTGCAGAAAATGGGCATTTTTATTTAAAATGGTAGATTTAACACATGCTCTGTTACTCCCCTCCAAATCAGAGTAAAGAATTCTTGGAAATTATGATCACTGAAATGAAAAAAGAAAAAGCAATAATATGGTTGGAAGAAAAAGTTGAGGAAAAGTCCCAGAAATCAAATAAAAAAGGTAAATACATGATCATGGAAAAAAAAAAATAAGAAGTTCAGGAAGCCCAACTTCTTGGTTATGGCAGCTTAACAAAGAACAGAGAAAGGTATGGGGAGGAAATCATCAAAGAAATAACACCAGAAAAGACCTCTTAGAAGACACAGACATGAGATTCCATATTAAGAGGGCTTTTCAAGAACCCAGCAGAGTAAATGAATAAAGGCTGATATCAAAACTCATAATCATGAAATTTCAGAACTACAAGAACAAAGAGGAAATCCAGGTGCTCTGATGTAAGGATACACAGGAAATCTTAACAGCAAAATTGGAAACAAGAAGATAATGAAGCAATGCCTCCTATTATATTGAGGGAAAATTATTTGCAACAAGAATTCTATTCTCACCCAAATCACTGATCAAAAGTAAAGATAGGATAAAAACATTTTTGAAAGTGCAAAGACAAAGAAATATGTATTTCTGAATTTTTTATTAGGAAGCTACTAGACTAGAGGTTTAGCATCTAAAGGGGTGATGAAATAAGAAAGAGGAAGATTTGGGATCCGGGAAACAAGGGGTCCAGCACAGAGAAAGGCACAGGGATCTCCATGATGATGGTAAAGGGAGCATCTGGGGCAACAGCTATGAGCCATCTAGGCTGGCGCAAGATGGCACAGGGATTCTGGAAGGGTATATCTAAGAAAAAGTTTACCTGATGATTGGAACCAGAGAAAATTTACCCCATTGTCCAAGATTTGGGGATAAACTAAACAAAAATAGAAAATTAAGCAAATGAGAAGGAAAGAGTAATGAGTTCTAGGGAAAATAATAAAGTAGACAGTAAAAGAAATGGTACCATATCATAGAGCCCAGATGTGAAGAAGATGTACACAGTCATATACTTTGAATATTGGTGTAACCAAAATGAGTAAAGGTGTCTGGAGGGAGAAAAGGTGTGAAAGCCAAACCTCAGCATGAAAGGCAGCAAACTCATAGAAAATGCCTAAAGCTGATAAAAGTAATTTTAATAACAGTGTAAGGGTGTTATTCAGAATCACAATCACAAATGCTAAAATAAGTTAGACTTAAGAATGGTTGCTACCGAAGAGGACTTAGGAAGGAAAGGATGAGTCAGGGGCCTTTTTAATATTTTAATGTTTTTAATCATTTTAGTAATTTTAAGCTTTTAAAATAATTTGCCTTTCAAAATTGTATCTATGTACACCTTTATAAAAGTTTAAAAACTAAAGGGCAAAAATAAGTAGAATCAAGATACCAAGATATATCTATATTCTAGGAGCAGATGCATTTTAGATAGTCAATACATATTTCAAATTTAGTGGCAAAACGTTAAACAATCTGCCAAGTTTTACAATTTCAAGTTAACGGACCTTTTTAAGAAAGAAAACTGAGAGGATTGTGATGAAATTATAAAGCCATGGTATTAAAAAGTAGTTTGTAAGATAGTGTCATTATTAATAGTATAGTCATATTGAATATACTTTAAAATCCTAAGTATTTTGTGTTTTTATAAGATGTATCAATTGGTATTACCCAACTACATGCTCATTCTTGTGTTTAGAAACAACACTGGGTAGATACCATATTAAATAAAAGATCTCCAGTCCTCAGAGGCTTAATAAAGTCATTTTCCATGTTTTCCAGTTGTCTTTCTGGTAGAATCCTTCATTGATTAATTTTTTTCAATTCACTATCTGAATAGTTTTTCCCATTTGTAAATATGAACATCTCCAAACAGTGGCTCACAACACATTTCAACTTAAACACATAAACATTTTGGTGGGGCAGAAAACTGCACTTTATTCAAACAATAGATCAGAGATGAAATAGTGGCTTTCAGGTTGGTTTTGACGTTTAAAAAGGGCTGAAGTATTTTTATCCCTTTGCTGCCTGTTTCACTAGACACCTAATAACTTGAAGAGAAAATCCCAGCACACTATGTACACCAAAACCCTGTCCGACACAAAGTGGTATTTTCCTTCCTATTTTTCATTTCTGGATGCTGGCTTTAGTCAACAATATAATCATTTTCTCTTATTGATTTTCTTATAAAATGTATCCTTGTTAGATCCATTGATGACTATACATTACAGAGCACCTGATAAAATTTCACTGTGTTACTACCATCTCTCAGGAAATACTTTTTGTTGGATGGGAATAAGTGTTTCTCAAGGTGAAGACAAATCTGAATTTAATGCAGAATTCCAGAGAATAGCATCCTTATTTGAAAACTAATCATCAAGAACTCCCACCTTCAAGTCAATTCAGTATTATTCTCTGCTGAGAAGGGGTACTGTATCTTTCTAGCTTGACCTTGGTTTTCCAATTAAAAAATAAAAAGATGAACTTGCCCATTTTAAACACTTAACAGTTTAAAGCTTTAGGTTTTCAAAATAATTCTGATTCTCTCAAGACCGACCTATGCAGTATACCTCCTAAATCACTCCAGATAGCTTTTGGTGGTCTGTTATCTGCTTAACTTGAATTGATCTGGGCTAGATGTTTTTTTAAAACAACTCAAGCCGAATAGTGACTTTGCATTCATAGGGTTGTATGAATATATAACCCACAGTTATTTTTCTTTTTTTATTTGGGGACATCATAATAAAGCATGATATCCCTTGGGCCTCCTTTCTACTGAAGAATCCTGAAATAGTCTCTTTCATCTTACCAGAATTATAGGCTTCCCAAAATTCCTAAAGCACCACACTGACAAAAACAACAAAGGATGTATCTTTAGAAGTTCATTTAAAGCTTATGGATTATCCCTAGGAAGTCAGACTGAAAAGGAAATAAAATGTTAATACCATCACTTTAAAATTTTGATATGATATACTTTTACAAGATCATTTACTGTTCATTAAATTTCATCTCAGCCTGCACTGTCCTTAATGGAGTGGCTCATGAAGGTACTGTTTTAAAATAAATAAAATAAAGTTTTCTTCTTTTTTAAAAGCAATTTCTTATTTAAAATTAGAATGATTGTTAAATTTAAATGATAAAAGTTGAATATTTTTATAGTTAAATGATAAAAGTTGAAAACCCCACACAGATTAGATGACAGGAAACTTATGAATAAAGGTAATTTTAAAAATTAGGACATTCAAAGCAAGCACTTTGCTTCATTAAAGATGCTGAAACACTTTCTAATTCAGTCTAATTTGAATTAGAGAACATTTTAAATCTATGCCCTTTTATATATTTAAGTCGCACATAATAACTCTTACAGTTTGCAAGGCACTGCTAATAAGAGATTATTTAGGAATCTGATTAGCAAACAGAAATATTCATAATTATATAATAATTTAATTTAATAATATATAATAATTTAATTATCATGCCTATTGTAGAAGACTGGTTGCTTCACCAGACTTAAAAATAGCATGTTCACTAAACTATCCTTTGTAGATTACTGCTTTGCTTGACAAACCCTTTCTACAGTCTAAAGGTAAGAGCCTAGTTCTTGTTTCAATTATCAGTGCTCTTCTGACTAAGGTTTCACTATAGTTCATAGGCAGCACATTGGCTAGATTTACAAATAATCTGGCTTTGCTCCTGATCACCCTACTGCCTTTGGTTTAAACTGGAGCAAATTATTTGTATATTTGGAAGTCTTGGTTTCCTCGCTTGAAAAGTGGGGCTCAGGGGCCATAAAAGTTAAAGTAAATCAAGTGTTAAAATCGAATTTAGTCCTGAAAAAAGATGACCAGGCAGATAGCAGTTTTCTTCATAAATCATTTTGAGGGAGTTCTGACCACAGTAACATACCACTTGGTCATCGTATTAAATGTGTGTAAACAAAGATACTCTTTTAGCCTAAAAAATATCCACTTAGGGACTTATAAACAGCATGTTTTTATTCATTAAATCATTTTTAAAATAGGCTATGAATGAGAACTTAAAAACACTTAAGAAAATATTATTCATTCTGCAAAAGAGTTACTATGACCTGGAATGTAAACTGGTCACCCGGGAGTATTTTAGCACTATACGCAGGAGGAGGCAGAGGTCATTGCCGTCCTCCAAGACAAGCCAAGCTTCCTCAGACACAACCCACACACTCCGGGGTGCAGTTGGGCCATCCACTGGGGCTTCTGTAGCTTGAACATGACCGGGATTCTTTTATTTGAACAAGGCAGAAATCATAAAACTAAAAACAAATTTGTTGTAAGTAGGGGAAAAAAAGGGTCCTTTGTGTTCCAGATTTTATTTTAAAACATTTCTTCAGGCGTCTCTAAGATTTCAAGCCCCACAGCCCAAAGGCATTAAACTGTATTGAAGCTTAGTGGCCTGAAAAGTTTCCTTTTGAATTAAAGCACATTCAGTTACAAAAGGGGAGGGGAGGCATCTGCAACTGATCTGAAAATTTCATTTCTGATCCTGCACTTTGAGGACATAAAATAGCCAGCAGAATACTCTCAAATCACATAGAGGGGAATATATGAGCTGGGAGCTGGGTTTCTGTACCAATGCCTAGTTAAGGGAATTTTTCACTAATGCAGAATGACCTATAATAGAGAGCTTTGGATGAACATTGATAAGAAAAAAAATGGCCTTCATAAGCTTGTCAAGACTCTGTTTAGTCTCATCAAGTGACTCACTTATTGCAAAGACAATTTCTAAGATCTTTCATTTTATAGATAAAATAAGGTCCTTGTTTCCAAACTAAAATAAGAATGACATATTGGTACAGGCAAAATATTTAATTTTTTTAATTTAGTTCCTTAGTTTTCTGTTTGGGGAATGTAAAGCACATGTAACATCTCCTAAATAAATAAATGCACCTATGTTGGGGTAGTCAATTAAGAAAATCCAGAGATAACTCCTCTAGATGCTGTAACTGAGGCACAGCCTTGACTGCCCCCTGAGCTGGCGGTGGGCTGACACTGGAAGCTGTTCTAATCTTTGTCCATAAAAGAATGCCTTGAATGATGCAGGCTCAGTCCGCACAGCAAAAAGACCCTGATCACCAACAGCCCTGGGATTGTCTGTTACTGCAGACTGCTGGTTTTCCTTTCATATAAATATATACATATTACTGTGCATTATTAACAATGGGACTATAACAAAAGTACAAACAACTGGGTCCTGTGCACATCTTCACAAATCTTTATTATCAACTGTCACTGTAAAATACATGTATTTGTATTAGTGCAAAACAGAGCAAATCTGACACAATCATGTTCCATTCAGGGCCCTATTTATTGGTAGCACAGATGATCTCAGGAATAGAGAGGGGGAGATGGGCATTATCAAAGTGGACACTCTTTATATCAACTTCAATCTGCTCTTTTTGAAGAGCTAATTTTGTTTCCTTACAAACAGAATATCAAGTACAACTTTCTTTTGTTAATTAATTGTCAGTGTTTCCTCTTTTGAGTGTAAGTTGCCTGAATGGCTGTTTAGCAAAAAGGAGAATGGGACAGTCTCTGAGAAATATAGATTCTGTTTCTAAGCTTCAGGAATGTTCAAAGGAAGAAAGAGTAACACAAACTACTCTTTAAGGGTTTGGGGAAAATTCTTTTTAAATATCTAAATGACATTTTAAAGTAAGGAAGGATCTCCACCTTCCAAAAAATGTGCCTTCACATTAAAGGATGCCAATGATCATTGCCAAAGGACAGTGTATTTAAATAGTTTTGCTTTTAAAAATTTACATTCTCATAAGGTTTAATACATCTTATTTTAAAGATTAAATGCCTAGAAAAGTCCTCAAAGTCTCAAGGAAAACTAGAAATAATCAATATGATCAATTCGCTTCATGGAAAACAACTCTACTGTTTACTCAGGACCCTTTCCTTATTACCGAGGAGGTACATGTGTTACAAATTCTCACAGAGTATCTCTTGGAGACCTACCCCCACAACTGTATTTGAAGAATTGCACTCTTGGTTTTAAGATGTTGTAGACTGACTTTTCTGTTCCCTCACAACCTCCAAAATAATACGAGAAACATGAAACAGAAATACAAGCTCAATGTTAGATAAAACTAGGTGTCATCTGACCCCCCAGCTGTGGTTTATACATCTGGGGAACAGATAGAAGGTGGTGACTGACTTAGCTGAGTGGAAAGGGTAATAGCTAAGTGCCTGCAGAGGGACATACTGAGGAGAAGCCAGGAAACACCCAAACTGGGGAAGCCTCAAGCATGGAAAGCACCAGGTGCCAGAGAGGTGGAATTAAATGCCTGGTGAAACCAGAGTGTCTGGCTGACATCTACATAGGGAGCAGTTGCTCACTCCTTCCCCTATTGGGGATCCTCACCTCCACCCTGCAGGGCCAGGAGATGGGAAATGTATTCCCTGGAAAAACAGACAGACTCAGGGACAGAAGGCACAGCAGAGAGCAACGCAAAGACTGCACAGACTGCTCATCTTTATACTAGTGCGACACCAGGCACTCCTCCCCCTTCCTTCTGAATGACAGAGCCGGACCTACACACCCCTCACAAGAGCTCATAGCCCCTTAACAGACAGCCTCAGAGAACAACCCAGAGATACTGAACCTCGGGGCTTTTCAGCGAAAAAGGCAGTTCACAGTCTGATTTTTCTACAGTGACCCACCAGTTAAGTCCTCACATACAAACAGTGCCTCTGATCTTAAATGTACCTCACTATTTCCTCAACAATTTTCCTTTAAGAATTTTTCCTAAGGGAGCAATCAGACAAGTGGACAAAGATGTGTATACAACAATGCCTAGCACAACATTACTTATAATAGTAACAAATTGTAAACCTAAGTGTTTCCCAATAGATGTTTGGTTAAATAAATATTGTAGCCATTAAAAAGAACACAGTATATATATTGACATAGAAAGACACTAATGGGCTAGTGATAGTGACTGCATGTTGTAATTCTATATATATATATATATGTTTAAATTCATGAAGGATCTTTTTAATAGTGCTTATCCCTAGGAGACAGAATTGAGAGAATTTTCATTTCTCTGTAATATTTTAATATTTTATCAAACTTACCAGAAAATCAAAGACAGTTCCTGTTTAGAAAACAAAATGCTACAAATAGCTTTACACATAGCTCTTGCTCTTAATTTAAATTTACATCCAAGAAGTACCAAATATTTGAGAAAATCCTCAAACATGAAGGACAAAAATCTAAACCAATAAACTTAGTGGGGGAAGGAAAGGGCCTCTAAGGTAAGCGAATGTAGGCAACAGAAGGAGACATCCAAAAAACCACAATTAATAGCCTTAGTGTGGGGAGAGAAAATATTGCATCCATGAAACAAGAACAATCTATAAAAAGGGAACAAATAACAAGAAAGAACTTTAAGAAAAGAAAAATATGCTAGCCTAAAGGAGAAGCCCAGTGGGTCTGGAAGACTGAAAGTAAAAAAAGTCTCCTAAGGAAAGAAATGATGAAAGAAAAATATATTAGAGTATCAATATACAATATTGAACAGCCGATAAACAGAACTGATAAAAAAAGAAAGAAAAAATGGTTGAGCAAAAAATTCTCAAATAAATAAGAAACATTCCCAGAACTGAGGCTTTTAAATTTGAAAAATGAAAGGCCTTCTAAGATCCAAGTATAATAATTGAAAAATGTCCACATCAGGAAATGTTAGAACACTAGGGATAAGGAGAAGATCCTAATAGCTTCCAAATGGGAGAGTGCTGGAATCTGTACATACATAGAATTAAGAATAAGAATGGCATCAGACTTCTCAAAAGCTAGATGGGCACCTAAACTGATGAAACAATGATCATTTTCAATTTAGAAATCCATAACCAATCTATCATTCCAATGTGAAGGCAGAATAGAGGTAGTTTAAGAGATGGCAAATATCAAAATAATTACATCTCTGCCTTCTTTTTATTTAGAAACTCTTTTTTCTCATCAAACATGTGAGCAAAACAAGAAAGGGGAAAACAAGTGCTTCAAGAATATAGGGAGTTCCATGTAGGAAAAAGACTAAGGAAAATCCCAGGACCATGGGCCTCCAGAGCAACTGGTTCAGATTAGAGCAAGAAGACCCAAGATCCAGCAAGGATGCTTTCAAGAAGAAAAAGTGGTGGGAAGGGTATAGGGAGAAGCTGGTAGAGCAGCAGATAAGGTTAATCTACCTGATTAACCCTGAGGGAAGCTGGGCTGAGAGACAGTGAGAAAGTATGGAAAAACATATCAATAGGTACAAAGAAAACAAATGCAATGAAAATCAAGGGAGTGAGTATCTCCAGAGAAAGTGGTAAGTTACATGAGGGGAGCATACAGTAACCTATGTAAATGTTGAATCACTATGCTGTACACCTGAAACTAATAGAATATCATATGTCAACTATTCTTCCATTTAAATATTTAAAAATTTTTTAAGAAGTAATGTAATCATGATACACTACTTCACTCAGACAACAATATTGATAGTCACAATTTTACAAACTCTGAAATACTGATTTATCTAAAAACAACAGTGAAAGACAGGAGTGTGGAATAAGAGAGCTGAGCCCTCTCTGCCCAAGCAGGTACTCACCGGTGGGGGGGAGTAAGACTGATGACTCAAGAAAGAGAAGCATCCACTTATTTAGAAAGAGGGAAGTCACCCCAGAAGAACCAACTGAAAGAGCTGAAAGTAGCTGAAGGATGGGGCCAGAGCTCCATTACATAGCAAATGAAGCAATTCCTCTTCATGGAAGACTTTTACAGCTTTTACTGAAAGGTGAACATCAGTTCTGATATTGTCCTATGAAGTACCTTAATTCTGCACTTTAAAAGTAGATTATCTTGTCTTTGTTAAACATTTAATAGCAAATGGCTAAAAAATTTCTTCATCTTACCCCTTTCATCACAGGCCCATGAAACCCTCTATGTCAAGATGAACTGGATCAGACTAGACACTCAACTGCCCTGAATAAAATACCAACTGTCTCCAACTTGCAAATGGATTATGTTTCAGAAATTCCTGGGCCAATTGCTTGGAATATGGAATGTTTTATTTTCCCTCCATCCCAGGAGACATGTTTTAGATGATGATTAATCACAGGATTCTGGACAGTTGCTTTTTTGGGTCGATGGGATGGGGACAACCACAGGTTAGATGTAGGTTATTGTTAAGACTGAGCTTTTGTTAGGTGGTGGTTTCATGGATACTTATTTCTAAAATTCTATTAATAAATAAGTAAACAATAAAACCAGGACCAATGATAAGAGTATGTCATAAACCAAAGATTATCAGCCTATTTCTACATACCTAAAATCCAACAGACACAAAAATGTATTAGCCCAGAACCCTGTTTAACTGATAGATGGCACATTTGCCCATATATTCAGCTATTATATGCAATAAACATTTATTAAACATCTCCTAACAGGTAAGTCACTGAAGAGGTCCTCCAGTTAAGGAAATACAGAGAGACATGGCCCAAGGCCTATGGGTATTGGAGAATCACCTTTATTTTCCAGAAGTTAGAACTTATATTTAAATATATGGACCATTTCAAATGTTTTTAAAACATACACGTAGTAGTTCCCTACGCATCCCATTTCTAGTCATCAAACAAAAAAGAAAGGTGACAGTAAACTAGATTTGGAAAACTGTGTTTTATCTCAATTATGAAAAAGCTCAGACTTAATTAGGAATAATGGAGAGCCCCAAAACAGTCCAAGCAGGTTCTGAAGAGACATCAGGGCCTTTGTAGGCTCAGGAGCTGCCGAGCTGGCCCTGCTCTCTCCTTGACACACACATCCTTGAACACAGCTTTCAGCATAATAGTCAAGATAAGGGACATCTTCAGGTCACATTAATAGTGAATATGTGTTAATACTGAGGAAGTAACTAAAGTCTAAAACTCTTTCCAAAAGGCATTTTTTTGTCATTGTTTTTTGATTCTTCCTCTCTTTTACACACATTTTTTTTCCAAAGTTTTCCTCCAATTCTCCTGAGTTGCTTTCTCTCATTTTTAACCCAGAGAGTTTCTGGTTTAACATCATACCCCACATGTCTCACAGAGCATGCACACACCCCTGAATGCGTATGCACACTCACCCCACATACAGCTGATAGATCCCACATCCAGCAGGACCCTCTGCTTGGCAGATCCAGGACTGAAAGTCGTGGTCATATGTCAAGGCCAAGGCTTCACATGGGCTCATTCAGAGAACATGGCCCAGCCCTGCAGTTGCACTTTTGCCAGGGACTGGGGCTACAGGCAAGTGATGCCTGGTACACAGTCTCATCCCACTGCTGCCCAGAATAACAATGCTGTAAGAAAAGGCGAGGTGGTTAGAGGAAAGATGGAGGAGGAAGAGTTTCTCATTGTTTGAGTAACGCTTAGCTAAGCACTTACTCTTTGCCAGGTCTGTTCTAAGTGCTTTACAAATCTTAGCCTGTGAGGTAGATACTACTATTCACACTGGAAGATGAAAAGTGGGGGCCAGAATGGTTAAGAAACTTGTGTAGGGTCACACAGCTACAAAGTGATGATCTGATCCAAGGAATCTGGCTCCAGAGTCTGTGCTCTTATTTATGACTATGCAACTTCATTGAGCCTGAGATAGGACGCCTACTCTTTACTTCCTAGTTCCCAGGATAACTAATAAGCTGTTTTTCTGTCTGAAGGACAGTGCTTAGGGATAAGCCCAAAAGCCACCTTGCCAGCCAAGTAGAAGAGCAGAATCTGGAACTGGGGAATCAAGGAGGGAGGGTTCTGGGGGACAGAATCTGTGGACAGTGAGAATTTGGTACTCCCTGGCCAGAACACGTTTGGGGGCGGATAATGCTGGTAGCTGAAATCCGGGGAGGTGACATCAGCCCGGAGGCCACTCACATACAGGAAATAAGAGGCTAAAGTTGGCCTAACTGAAGAAGAGACGCTGGCAATCTGTGGATGTAGCACATTGGGAAACAAAACCGAATCATTCTCATCAGAGAAGCATGTAAATAGCTTTTGCAGACCTTTGCTTCTTTTCCACGTGAAGGTTCATAAAAGGCCTACTATGAGGAAAGTATACCACTCGACAGAAGAAAATAAGGAATACAGCCTAGATTATTCTCATCTGAGTGGAGTCTTCACATTTACCTTGACAGTGGGCTCGGTGTGCCCGGGGGCGCGGTGGGGACCTCAGCCATCCAGGGCCCTGGAGAGCGCCTGACTGCGCACCTGCAAGACTGTGAGTGGCTGCTTCGCGGAAACACCACCTTTTGGAGGGAAAATAAATAAATGGGGGAAAAGCAGAGGCGCCAAAGTTAGTCAGGATAAAAGAAATCCACAATAGGAAGGTCAGCCACTCTGAGAATAACTATCCTGCAAAAATAACTAAACCAGGCCAAATACAACGTCTCCTACCTCAGCCAAAATCATCTGCCTTTTGAAGTCAGTATCATGGTGCGGTATTTTTTCTCCTTTATTCCCTATAGGCTCTTCTAAGGTAGGCCATTCTCTGGGAGAAGATATATGTGAGCAAGGTTTCACTTGACATCTGTTTTCCAGCTATTAAATTTGTGGTGGTTATTTTTAGAACAAAAGCTAGTTTAAGAAATAATTAGGTGCCCATATGTGATACAGGCCAGATAGCAGCAAATGTTTTTAGGATTATGTCTAAAACATTCAAACTGACTGAAAAGTAGGGGCAAATAATGTAGATTTGAAGTTTATTAAAACGATCAGGTTTTTTTAATTCAGCAATATAATGTACCTGTACCTCAATTTCTCCATTAGCATACCACGCTTTTGTTTGCTTGTACGGCTTCCCTGACCCCTCTCAGCCCCCAGTCTGTGAGGCCAGCTTGATCAGTTGGGCAGTAGTGGTGATGGATTTGCTCTGATCCGCCCTCGCCCTTCCTCCCGTTTCCGCCCGTGATGAATGGGCACCATTACAAGATGGCGACTGGGGTGAGGAGTGCAGCCCAGGGAAGCTCACCCCCATGGGGGAATCAAACACTGGACCCTGGCCTCTTTTGCGTGATACTTTAACCTAATCAGCCCCAGAAAAATAAGGATGCTTATCACTGACTTGCCAAAGACAAGTGCTGTGCGAATGTATTTAAAAACAAAGGGAGAGTGCTCTCAGAAGCTTTGCTTCACTTCCACAGTAAAACAGCTATTTAAACACTAACTAATATTATCGTTAAGTCAGGAACAGAACAGTGGCAATAAAATCTGTTTCTCTAAGTCAACGCTGGCTGGAGACTACATGTGTCTACAAAATGAATTTCCTAAGATCAAGCTTATTTTAGAAACATCAATACTAAAACAGCAGTAACAGAAAATGTTTCCCCCTTAGTTTAAGCACTTCTTGGATATGCATTATATCCACCCAAGCAATAACTGAGCAAATTCCTCTCTTAAATTTCCCCAAGTTCAAGTATATGGCTTTGAGCACACTTAAAGCTTTTAAAACAGCCTAGCTTTAAGTATGCAATAATCGCTCATTTCCTGGCCATTAATTCAGACATCATGCAATCACTCAAAGGCATCCATTTTCCTTTGCTGCTATTTTGGGGTCTGCTGCCCTATTGTCATCCCTGCCGTAGACCCTTGACTTTGTCGTCATTTAATTAGAGCCAGCGAGAGCGACAGGCGGAGTCGGCATGCTGAGGGTGATCCATCACATGGCTCACTGCGCTCCCTGGCCCCCTAGATGACAGTTTATAAACAGAACATCTTGGATATCAACATAGTTGCTTTAGGAAACAGAAGAACAAATGGTGACCATCTTGTAAGCTACTTCCCTGAGGTTATAAACTCTAGAGCTATATCTACTGACACTATTTTGATTAAATATCCAAATAGAGTTTACCAATGATGATTCTTGGAAGATGTTTTGTCTGAGCTTGCCCCTCAAATAAAGTGATGTCATAATCTAAGATTTGCCCAAGGTGTTAACTCATACACACTGACCCTCGAGCAACGCAATGGCCTGTGGTGCTGATCTCCCATGCAGCCAAAAATCCAAGTATGACGTTGGCTCCCCCCAAAACTTTACTACTTATAATATTGACCAGAAGCCTCAACAATAAAATAATCAATTGACACAAATTTGTAAGTTATATGTATTATATACTACATTCTTACAATAAAGTAAACTAGAGAAAAGAAAATGTTTTTTCAAGCTGTCAGAAATCTCCACAGATTTTCCAATGTATTTACTGAAAAAACTCCACATATAAACGGACCCTCACGGTTCAAACCCATGTTGTTCATGGGTCAGCTATACTTACAAATGAGCACTTGGGCCTATATTAATGGATCTACTTTTTAGCTAAATCCTTTCTGCATTGTTTAGCAGCAATAGTCCCAGTTCTGGAAAAGAAAAAAAAATCAACTCGGCGTTGGTAGGCTCTTTCACTACCGTTACAGAAAGTGCTATGGTAAAACTAAAGGACTGATTTATGCCAGCTGGAATTATACCCTTTTATCCCAGAAAGAAAACATAAGACCCAAAGTTGTAGTAGGTTACGGACACGCAGCCCTCCACCGGAGGAGCTCATGGTCAGGGGGAGCGGAACCGATGTGGCCGAGAACAGCGTGACACGGGCAAGACCGGCAGAGTGGGTACAGAAGGCGCTAAAAGGTTAAGGCTAGAGCTCGTTTGCCTAGATCTGACTCAGCTCCTCCACCTAGTGTGGAGTGCGATTAAGGGCAGTTTACTGAAGGCACCCACATCTCAATTTAATTATTATTTTGATGTGTTTCCTTCTAATACCCTTTTTTAACAAAATAGAAATCTTTTTGCATATTTACATCTTATTTTATACACTTAAGAGTGCATCAGAAGCATTTTTCCATGTTGATATTATTTCTCATGCCTATAAGAATACAATGATTGAATATATATTAGCTTATTAAGCAACTCCTTATTGCTGGATACTTACACTTTTATATTTCACTATAATAAATTGTGATGAATATTTTTTCCTATCTCCTAAAAGAGTTTAATATTATTTGATTGAAAGAGTCCATGGAAGATTTTAATATCTCAATAAAATTGTCTAAAACCTGATAGGAGGTAGTTATGCATAACATTTTTATTCTTCCTTGGTCATGTTCCATTCCATTTCTTATATTAATGCAAACATTACACATACTGTACAACAGAAACTAGATTCAGTATTGAACAATGAATGTTCATTGACCTAGTCTATGGCGAGGCATTGATCTGGGCACTGAGGATACAGCCGGGAACAAGTCAGACCAACCTCAGCCTTCACGGGGTGTACCTCCCGGCACGGGAGTCCAAAAACAAACGCACAAGTAAACATGCAGTACATCAGAAGGTGATGAGGGCTGCAGAGAAAAAGCTTGAGAGGGAGATAGGCAGGGTGCCTGACAGGTGGTGGAGGTGCAGTTTTTTATGGAATACCCAAGGAATAACTAAGTAGATGATATCTGAGCATGCATTTGAAGGAAAAGAAATGAGAAAGTGATCCAGTGAACAAGAAACAGCATTTGGCTGGAGCCAAGCAGGTAAAGAGAATATGGGAGATGTATTCAGAGAAGCAGCAGGGGCCAGATCATGCAGGGCCAACAGGCCTTTGGAAGGACTTGGGGCTGAGTTGGTGGAATGGTTCTTAGTAGATGCTTTGATACACATTTTGAAAGTACCCACTTCTTTCTAAGGAGTGGTTCCCCAAATAACATTATTTGGTATGAGTTCTAGTTGATGTATTTTTAGACCTTCTTCGCACTCTAAAACCCCAACATATGTACTATTGGATTCATTCTTATCCAAATGGCAATTCATGAATTTAAGAGCTCTGGTTTGTTTTTGGTTTTTTTTGGTTGACATACCGTATTAGATTAGTTTCAGTGGTAGCACATAGTAATTTGACAGTTACATACATTATGAAATGCTCACCACAGTAAGTCCAGTTACCATCTATCACAATGCAAAGTTATTACAATATTATTCACTATATTCCCTACGCTTTGCTTTTCACCTTCACGACTTATTTATTTTATAATTGGAAGTTTATACCTCTTATCCCCTTCACCTATTTCACGCATCTTCACCTCGTCCCCTCTGTCAACCACCAGTTTGTTCTCTGTATTTATGAGTCTATATCTGTATGTTTGTTTATTTGCTTTGTTTTTTTAGATTCCACATGTAAGTGATATCATATGGTATTTGTCTTTTTCTGTCTGACTTATTTCACTTCGCATAATACCCTCTAAGTCCATCCATTTTATTGTAAATGGCAAGATTTCTTTATTTCTTATGGCTGAGTAATATTTCATTGTGTGTGTGTGTGTGTGTGTGTGTGTGTGTGTGTGTGTGTGTGTGTGTGTGTGTATACATATATAGTTGTTCTTTTCATGGTTTCCTTTACCCAAAGCCAAGCATGGTCTGGAAGCAGATGATCTCTCTTCTGACACATGGGTCAGAAGGTCAATAGTGGCCTAACACATCACAGTGCCTGTCACTCACCTCACATCATCTCATCACATAGGCATTTCATCATCTCCCATCATCACAAGAAGAAGGGTAAGTACAGTAACAATAAGAGAGAAAGAGACCAACCTCATACAACTTTTATTATAGATATTATTGTAATTGTCCTATTTTATTATTAGTTGTTAATCTCTTACTGTGCCTAAGTTACATATTAAACTTTATTAAGGGTATGTATGTATAGGAAAAAATATACTGTATATAGGGTTCAGTACTATCTGTGGTGTCAGGCACCCACTGGGAGTCTTGGACTGCATCTCCCACAGATAAGGAGGGACTATAAAGGCTAAAAACAAAAAGCCAAGTAGAAGTAAAGAATTTTCTGTGTACAAAAATGGGTTTCCATAGAGATCAGGATTGGGACTAACTCATTTTCTAAGTTCCCTGTAAGAAAGGACATGAGAAAGCTCCCAGGTTATAAACAATACTAAGACAGCAAAAATGTGAAATACACATAGACACAGAACACTGGCAGGGTCTTTCAACACTGAACTGATATAAAATTGAGAGATGAGTATCAGGATTTAGAAGAAGTCAGGTGAAAGTTCCTACAAAACTTCAGGATATGGGATTTCAGTTTTGCCACAGAGTTCAAGGGTTTTCTCTACAGACACTCTCTGCCATGGATCTGTGAGCAGAAACGTGAATAAGTGTGGATGGCATCAGATAATGTAACAAATAAACATTCTTTATTTCAGTAAACATGTACTGGACATAGACTATGTGCCAAGCCCTCTGCTTACTGTTGGAAATACAAACGTATAGTCTCACAGGGTGATAAATTGATGGAATGTGATTAATTCTCTCCTTGATGTCACTACATGTGCTATTTGAAAAAGAACACATAGCTTAGATGGTTGGGGTCAAGTCAGGTAAAGGAAAGTAGCTGGATATAGCTGGGTTGAAGGATTCATTATCCTAAAAAGGAAAAACCTATAAAAGGAAAGGTCCATGGGGAGCTTACAGGGTGTGAACACAGCTGTTCTGAGTGGTTGGAATACAGAGATGGAGAGATGGGATCTGGACTAGATGAGGGTAAGAGGTAAATACTTGCATTTACCCTCCTGGGCACAATGGTACACCCATATCTAAAAAAGCACATGTAATTCTGGGCCTTGTACTCAATAACCACATGTGGCCAGAAGCTTAAATAAAAGGAAATTAAAATGATCACGTAGGTCAAGCATAGAAAGAAAGTCTAAAAAAACTGACTCTCAACTGTCACTGTTTGCAGATGACATGATATTGTACGTAAAAAACCCTAAAGACTCCACCAAAACTCAGCAAAGTTGCAGGATACAAAATTAACACACAGAAATCTGTGGCTTTCCTATACACTAACAATGAACTAATAGAGAAATCAGGAAAACAATTCCATTCACAATAGCATCAAAAAGAATAAAATACCTAGAAATAAACCTAACCAAGGAAGTAAAAGACCTATACCCTGAAAACAACAAGACACTCTTAAGAGAAATTAAAGAGGACACTAACAAATGGAAACTCATCCCATGCTCCTGGCTAGGAAGAATTAATATCATCAAAATGGCCATCCTGCCCAAAGCAATATACAGATTCAATGCAATCCCTATCAAATTACCAACAGCATTCTTCAATGAACTGGAACAAATAGTTCAAAAATTCATAAGGAACCGTCAAAGACCCCGAATAGCCAAAGCAATCCTGAGAAGGAAGAATAAAGTGGGGGGGATCTTGCTCCCCAACTTCAAACTCTACTACAAAGCCACAGTAATCAAGATAATTTGGTACTGGCACAAGAACAGAGCCACAGACCAGTGTAACAGAATAGAGACTCCAGACATTAACCCAAATATATATGGCCAATTAATATACGATGAAGGAGCTATGGACATACAATAGGGAAACGACAGTCTCTTCAACAGATGGTGCTGGAAAAACTGGACAGCTACATGTAAGAGAATGAAACTGGATCACTGTCTAACCCCATACACAAAAGTAAACTCAAAATGGATCAAAGACCTGAATGTAAGTCATGAAACCATAAAACTCTTAGAAAAAAACATAGGCAAAAATCTCTTAGATATAAACATAAGTGACTTCTTCGTGAACATATCTCCCTGGGCAAGGGAAACAAAAGCAAAAATGAACAAGTGGGACTATATCAAGCTAAAAAGCTTCTGTACAGAAAAGGACACCATCAATAGAACAAAAAGGTATGCTACAGTATGGGAGAATATATTCATAAATGACAGATCGGATAAAGGGTTGACATCCAAAATAAATAAAGAGCTCACACACCTCAACAAACAAAAAGCAAATAATCCAATTGAAAAATGGGCAGAGGAGCTGAATAGACAGTTCTCTAAAGAAGAAATCCAGATGGCCAACAGGCACACGAAAAGATGCTCCACATTGCTAATAATCAGAGAAATGCAAATTAAAACCACAATGAGCTATCACCTCACACCAGTAAGGATCACTACCATCCAAAAGACAAACAATAACAAATGTTGGCAAGGTTGTGGAGAAAGGGGAACCCTCCTACACTGTTGGTGGGAATGTAAATTAGTTCAACCATTGTGGAAAGCAGTATGGAGGTTCCTCAAAATGCTTAAAATAGAAATACCATTTGACCCAGGAATTCCACTTCTAGGAATTTACCCTAAGAAAGCAGCAGCCCAGTTTAAAAAAGACATATGCACCCCTATTTTTATTGCAGAACTATTCACAATAGCCAAGATATGGAAGCAACCTAAATGTCCATCAGTAGATGAATGGATAAAGAAGATGTGGTACACATACACAATGGAATATTATTCAGCCATAAGAAGAAAACAAATCCTACTATTTGCAACAAAATGGATGGAGCTGGAGGGTATTAATGCTCAGTGAAATAAGCCAGGCGGAGAAAGACAAGTACCAAATGATTTCACTCATATGTGGAGTATAAGAACAAAGAAAAACTGAAGGAACAAAACAGCAGCAGAATCACCGAACCCAAGAATGGACTAACAGTTACCAAAGGGAAAGGGACTGTGGAGGATGGGTGGGAAGGGAGGGATAAGGGCGGGGAAAAAGAAAGGGAGCATTACAATTAGCATGTATAGTGTGGTGGGGGGTACGGGGTGGGCTGTGCAACACAGAGAAGAAGACAAGTAGTGATTTTACATCATCTTACTATGCTGATGGACAGTGACTGTAATGGGGTATGTGGGGGGGACTTGATGAAGGGGGGAGCCTAGTAAACATAATGTTCTTCATCTAATTGTAGATTAATGATACAAAAAAAAACTGACTCTCTACTCAATAGAGGTTAAAAGGGAAAATGTATCAAAGTCCATGAAATTAAGGTAAAAAATGGGTAAGGTAGCATGATTTACTTGTTCATCAAATCTCAGAGATCAAATTCTAGACAAAATCCAGCCAACCAGGGCATTTCATACATTAACACTATCTAACGTCAGTGTCTCCTAAACTTGCCGATCATCACAATCATCTGAGCTGTTTGTTAAAATACAGATCCCAGACTTCATTCCACAAATTGCCACCCCTCCTCACCCTCCTACCAACCTCCCAAACCAGAATCTCCAAAAGATGGGCCATGGGGTTTACATTTTAACAAATGTCTCTGATGATTCTTATTTTTTGGCAAATTTGAGGAATATTCTAAAAGTATAGGCTAGAAAATCCTATGATCAATGATAGTAATGGCAAAAAAGACTTTCACCTGGCAGCAGTGTGTCTTGCATATACCAGTTAGCACTATACCAGATGTCTTGGATCCCCCTGAAGGGTGGCACTGATGACAAATACAGGTGTTTAATGAGGTGGGACTTTCCACGGTGGGTGGTGGTACGTGTGTGAATAACTCAGCTGACCGCAGACCTCACCAGCCTCACAGCCTCACCAGACAATGGAGACCATAAAGGTCCAGGTAACAATATTTGACTGTGACTAGCTCAGCATCACAAGGGCCTATGCAAAATATCTACCTCCTTCAAAACGTCCCCAGTGGTTTTCCCAAACTCTGCCCCCAAGAGCAGATCTCTTTCAAGAATCATTATGGAAGCCGGCAATCCACAGACCATTCAATGGAGTCACCACCCAGCATCTACTGCTCCTGGTGCCCTTCTGTGCCCTCCTGTCTCTTTCCAAATGCCCTTCTCTACAGCCCTGCTCCCTCCTTCAGCCTTCGTGACCATACATGGCTGCAGGACAGGATTGAGACTTGCACAACATTCCATTCTTGGCTTTAGCTTATCCCAGACTGTGCTGCTACAAAGCAATGCCCTTAAACAGGCACAGTTTTCACCTGCTTGTCAAAAATGGATTTTAACTTTCATGCCTATCACTTTAGGTAGCATTCTAAGCACATAAAAGAGAGATTTTTTTTAAATACATATAGCTACAGTAGAAATTGTTTTGCCAAATCTCAGCTTGATTGCATTTGAACTAACTAAAGTCAGAATCCATAAAATGATGGGGCTTCTGCATCCTAGGAACCACTGGGAAAAGAGAATGCCTTTCCTGGAATGTGCATAAATCAGCAGCAGGTGGAAGATAAATGCAGCTCAATGAATATGGTGTACAGTGCTTCTAAAACATACTTGCATTTCAGTAGTTTGTGAATATGCTCTAAATGACAGCTCAATAACTAGAATCACAGATACAACTGATTCCCAGACCAAATCCAAAATTCCAAAGTTTTTTAGGATGAGGTTCAGATCTTCATTAGTCTGAGTCAAACATGATCCCTTGTTCTTTGGTTATTTCGCTGACTGACTGCTAAAGCCTCCAACAAAGGGCAGAAGAAAGATCACACATCAAAGAATAAAAGATAGTGATTCAGCATATAGCGACACCCACAGTGTGAAATGTCTGGAAGCACCCCTTCCCGGATAATGTAGAAGAGCTAGAGGAGTTTCTTTTGATCAAAAATTTCTCATATGCTAAACAAGTACAACGAATGTAGGAATTACACTTAACAATTTAATAAAGGTTACTAGCCATGATCAGAATCAGCCTACCACAGCCAAGTGACTTCTTAAAAGAATTGTGTGGGGAAAGAGCTCATTGCCAAAGAGGCAGCACACACACACACCCCCCGCCCCCGTCATTCCTGAAACATGTATTGCCCTCCTGTGACAGGTGTGTAGGCCTTTGACAATGGTGATCCTCCCATTCAGGTGCTTACCAGGGAATGGGATGTGTCCATTCTATCACTTTTGTTTCTCTCTATAATTGAGGACTGGCCACTTGTGATGTGGACCCTTATTTGGAAAAGGGGATAGTTCTGTAAAGGTGTCAGCCCTAGTCATAGGTACCTATCAACCACTTTTCGTTATTCAACATTTTGTAGAACAAGACCCTTTTTAAAATAAATTATTCGCCAATATATTTGTTCATCTGGTACGTTTGTGGACCCTAGACATACATCAATGTTATTTTCTTATTTCCTCTTTTCAGCTCACTGGATAATTGGTCTTAGTGCTGAAATGTTTCCTTCAATTAAACTTGCAGAAGATCTAAAGATTCAGGATTGTAAACTCATTACAATGGAAGTAACATAGGAGAACAATACCATTGCTGGTGGCAGTGGACACCCAGGTGCAAGGGGGTGAATTCCTTATAACAAGTTCTAAATTGGATTTTGTGTGAACAGATTCAATTCTTATGAAGGAGACAGCTTCAGACATCAAAATCCAATAAAAGGAACTCTAGCATGCAAAATCAGTAGTTGTGAAATATTTAACAAAAACCAGATATTGAACTTGGACTAGGGAAAGAAGACTTTGTTCCTATTGTGACCTGTTGGAGTTAAAATGGAAACACCCAGTCTCATACTGAGCCAGACAAGCAGAAGTGGCCATATAATCTAGTTCAGACACACTGCAAACTCCCTACGGATGGGCGGAAGAGAAAGGCAAGCATCCTGGGCTGTTTTAATTCCCTGAATATTTACTTTATTATTTAATCATTCTAAAGTTTCTAAATGCTGACTAGGTAAGTTGTACCAGGGCCTTTAGACAGGGTTTACAGACAAATGTCTGTTAAAAACATAATAAACACATAGGTTTGGGCTTATTTTAGACATACTTCTGGGCTAAACTTTATAGATACATAACTATAAATATTGTAAGAATGGTGCCTTCCAAGAAACCCAACAACCAGAATTGCCAGATTTAGCAAAAAAAAATCCTGAATACCAGTTAAGTTTGAATTTCAAATAAATGACAAATACTGTTTCAGTATAAATATATCCCATTCTGTACTTGGAACTTACTTATACTAAAAGTACATTCTTTATTTATCTGAAATTCAAATTTAACTGAGCATCCTGTATTTTACCTGGAAACACTACCAGCTCACAGCCACAGAAGGAGATCACATCTGAGTCTACAGATAAGAAGCTACATTTGAACTATTTTATCTGGTTCAATATTACCTGAATACTATGAGTGCTTAGGCAGAGAGCAGTAGATCTGATACAAAGGAAAATCTTAGTGATAATCTTGTTTTTGCCTAAAGTAGAAGGGCATTGCATACTGTGATAATGCTTTTAGTTTTGTTAAATTCCCTTGAGTTAATATGGTACAAAACCATAATACTTAGCATTTTACAGGAGCCTGTGTGAAACAGAAAAGCATCATCTCTACAGGAGGTTCTATGCATTTCTAAGGCCACAGTGACAAGGAGCTAAGTACACATCTCAGCTATATTTAAATTAGGGAAAGAAGGGATTGTCCTGTGACCCTTAAGCTTAGAGATGTGCAGATTTGCAATAGGTTTATTTATTGTTTGGGATTTAAGATTTGGTGTGTCCATGTACATGTGTGTTTAAGGGTTTCCCCTTACAGTAGGGCAGATCTCAGAAAAGCACTGAATATTGCACTGATATGAACAAATTTTTTTAAGTCAGCAATAAAAAATAAAATTATAAATATTTTGGGCAATGCAGAATATGTATCACACTTTTATGTAAATATGTATCTGTAAAAGGCACAGAACACCTCTGATTAAGCATTTATTTAAATAAAGAAATTAATTTGCAATAAAAATACCATAGTGACTCAAGAACAAAAATTACCAAATATAACTGATTTCCAAATAGATGGGTTGTCTTTGAGACTCAGGAAATTACTAAGCTATTTCCTTTATTTCTTGGGTATTTTGATGTTGTTTAGTATTCATAAAATCCCATTATTTCCATTATGCATCAGGAAATCAGAAACTGATTCCAAAATAAAACTGAAATTGCATTTCTTTATTACACACATTGGTCTCCCTGTGTTTGTCTAGAAATCACTTAAGCACAAGAATATCACCTTAATTGTTATGTCCCTGCAACTTGGCAGTACCTGACTCATCCTGGGTGCTCAGGAAGTTGTGTCAAATGGATGAATAAATGACTCCAGCAAGATTTGTTTAGAAAATAACTCAAGTATTATATACAACACTTATGTATCAATTGCCTTTTAGCATAGTTTTTATTTGATAAGATTTGAAATGAGTTTGTTAAAAAAAAAATTTTTTTTAACCTATTTAGAGTTTAAGAAAACTGACATCAAGCCCCTGTCTTGGCTTTAGGCTCTAGCTCTGAGTTCTAAGAAATGGCATACTCGTTTTCTCTACATCCAGGAAGAATTTCATTTGTGTCTGCAGGAGGGGAGCAGCAGGCATTCCTGGATCTGCTCGCATCTTCAAGGAGAGACTGCGCATGAAAGGAGGCTTACCTATTATATTACTCTCTTACTTTATTAACTCTCTACTACTCTATTCTCTTGGTTCTTGTTCCAAATGCCATTCTAGTAAAAAGACAAATGCATTCCTTTTTTGCTGTAACATTCTAACTGCAAATAAAATGAAATGAAAATTAAATGTGAGTTTCTTTACCAACACAGTGATAATAAAGCCAAGGTCACAGCTTTAATTCCTGGGTGTGTCAACTGGCTTACTACAGAGAAAGACCAGGGAAGGCAAACAAAACAACCCTCCCTACTCACCCCTGCATTAAAGATGCCTTAATAAAAGATGCTAGAGGGACAGAGACAAAAAGGAGACTACTACGTATTTTACATTTAACTAAGTTAGCACTAATAAAGTAAGCTTATATGCTCATTTTACAAATGAAGAAACTGACTTCCCAAGGTCACATAACTGGGAAGCAGAAGTGTTACGATTTGAATCCAGGTCTGATTGATTCCAAAGGCTGAACTTTTGCTAAGGTATCATAATACCCCCCACTACACCAAGGGCAGATGGTTTACAGCAGGCCGTCACTGCCAGTGGCTAGTCATTTCGGTACATATATCTAAGACTAGGTCAGCAGTACCTTTTCCTATCTGGAAAGGCAGCATACAATTCTGCTCTTTTATGGAATAAGAAATGCCTAAGTTAGGACAAATCAGTTCTCACTAAAAACTGCTAGAGGGCATATGAAATTAGATTTGTATAAAAAGAATAAGATACATCATATGTCTTTCATTGATATTTCTGGATTTCCATTCTCTGTGTTTTTTACATTAGCTTGATGAAACATCAAGGTTAATGTCTCAATCAAGTTCCAACTTCCCAAATGACCTTTATCCCAATTACTCTTCCATGCAACACCTGCTTCAGAAAAATTAACCTTCAAAGTGCTCTTGAAATGGAACTTTATAGATCTATACCCCCTGAAATATAAGTACCTCCCGCTTATCCACCACTCACTGCTAGAGTTAAACAGGTTGAATATACAGTTCATTTGGGAAAACAAGCAACAAATAATAGCCAGGAAAACAAAAAGCAATCATGGAAAGGCCAGTCCTACCTAATATACCACATACTATAAAGCTGCAAATACCAAAACAGGGCAGTTTTCATGCCCTAATAAACGGAGAAATGAAACAAAATTTTAAAATCTTGAAGTCGACCCAACTGCATATGGAAATTTAGTATCTGATAAAGCAGCATCCTGAAACATTAAGGAAAAAAATGGACTGTTTTATAAGTAGCAGGGGGTTAACTGGAAAGCTATTTGTAAAGATGAAAACTGGACACAAACAAGGCAAATTTCCAAATAAATAAAAGATTTTATATATAAAAAATAAAGCCATGCAAGTACTGGGGAAAATACAGATGAATTCCTCCATAACTTGGATATATTGGATTGGTAAATTTTGATTTTATATATATGTAAAGTTTCACATAGGAATCAATACCATCAGAAAATAAAAATACAAATGACAGAGTGAGAAAAACTTACAACTTATACTTTAAAGAGTTAACATTCCTAAAAATGTATATTTAAATAGGGAAGAAAATGTCCAATAACATGATGGTAAAATGGGCTAGCAAAAGAGGAAAATTGCCCTTAGCCATATGAAAAAGTACACAAACATATTCATAATAAGAGAAATGAAAATCAAAGGTGTAATGAGAGAAGGACTTCTTGCTATTGACCATAACAAGTTAGGTGGCACCAAACTTGCCCTCCCACTCTGAACAACTAGAAGACTGCATAAAATATATGAAACAACTGTTTTCAGACATTGGATGGACAGCAAGCAGCAGATGAATATGATCATGAAGAGAAGGGAAACAATGAGGTGGACCCTACAACCACCCCAGTGTTTTGCCGGGAGGTACGTAATGGACCATATTACACTACAAGGAAGGGAAAGCCAAGCAGAGCAAAGTGGTATCATCAAGTTAAGGAGACAGATTGGAGATGGGGGAGGGTAAGGAGTCAAGAATCGGTGGTGCATTATACTATAAAGGAGAGATCTATGCAGAAAGTTTCAAAATCTGCACAGGGGTTCCCTTGAGTCTTTAGCTGTATACTGAGTAAACATGAGGACAGTGAAAAAATGCATGAGGCCAAGCAAAGAACTAGTGGTGAGCTAACTAGGCTAACTAGCAGCAATAGTAATAATAATAAGTCCAAAAAGGTTAGGAGGTTAAAATTCTGGGCTATAATAGAACTCGAAACCTTGTTGGACTTGAGATATTCAGTAAAGACCACAAAGAATTACACCTTAAGAGCAACTCTAGACCAGCCCTGGAGTAAGGACTACCTCTGTAACTTCCCTGAGAAAGCTTAAAAACAAGTCTCAAAAGGATCAAGCTGATCCTCCAATAACTTAGCTTCCTGCCAAATCAAAATTTAACACTCCTTTAAGGTAGACAAAAATCTAGACACTTAATCATGTAACATTCACAATGTTCTGCATTTTATCAAAATTTGCAAGAGATGCAAAGAATCAGGAAAACGTGATCTATAACCAGGAAAAAAAATCAGCCACTAGACACAGACCACTAAATGACAGAGATGAGGGAGTAAGCAGACAATGACTATAAAGGAGCTCTTATAAGTTGCTCAAAAATTTAAAGATCATTAATAATGGGGAATGAAATCAAAGATATAAAAAGAACAAAGAACACTTCCAGAGTTTAAAAATACAACACCTGAGGTGAAAAATTAATTCACTGGATGGAATTAATAGGAGATTAGGCATTGAAAACTTCGGTGAATTTAATTTGGGTAGCAATAGAAAAAACTACCCAAATTGAAATATGGGAAGAGAAATGATTGGGGGAAATTTAGCATGGTCATATTGATATGTAAGACAATATCAAGCAGTCCAACATGCATATATTTGGAGTCACAGGAAGAAAAGAGAGGAAACAGGAAAAAAAATTGTAAAAAACAATGCCTAAAAAGTCTCCAAGCCTAAAAATCTATAAATCTAGACATGCCAGAAGTTCAACAAACCCCAGCAAGAATAAGTGTGCATGCACACAACACACACACACCACAAACCATACCAAAGCTCATTATAATCAAATAACTGAAAACTAGGAAAAATTAGAAAATCACTAAGTACAGCCAGAGAAAAGAAGATACATTACAAAAAGAAGAACAAAAAGGAATAACCACAGATTTCAAAGAATATAAAAAGAAGCCTATATCTTTAAAATGTTTAAAGAAAGAATTGCCAACTTAAACTTCTATACCTAAGAAAATATCTTTCAAAATGAAGGCAAATAGACACTTTTAGAGACAAATAAAACCTGAGAGAATTTGTCACCAGCAAACCTGCACAGCAAGAAAGGTTCTCAGAGTAAAAGAACAAAAAAAAAAAGGAAAACACCTGGCAATGGCAAATATGTGGATTTACATGAGATTTTTTCTCATTTATTAGTTTCATTGAAAGATAATTGACTCTTTAGAGCAAAAATAATTACAATATATTGTGGGGTTTATAACATATGTATCGATAAAATAAATTACAATAATAATCAAAGTATAAGAGGGGGAAATGGAGGTGTACTGTCATAAGATCCTTAGATTATACTAGAAGTGATATGTTTTTATTTGAAAGTAAACTGTAACAAGTTAAAGATGCTTTTCCAAAGCCTATAGCAGCTATTAAAATAATAATAATGAGAGAGAAAGAGAAAGAGATTAAAAGCCAATAGTAAAATTCAAATGAGATACAAAAAAATAATTTTTGCCTAATCTCAAGTAAGGAATGAAATCAGGAAAAAAGAAGGAAAAAGAACATAAGAGGTAAATAGAAAAGAAAAAGCAGGACTATGGTAGATTTGAAACCAAATGCATTGATGATTATAAATGTAATAAATATTCCAATTAAAAATCAGAGGTTGTCTCACTGGATTTTTTAACAAGTAACATCAAACTGTATACTGTGTAAAGAAATGTGCTTTTTAAGCTAAAAATTTAAAGTATGGGGAAAATATACCATGTAAACACTAATCAAAAGAAAACTGGAGTAGCTGCATTAATATCACACATAGTACACATCAGAATAAGGAATAAGGAGGAACATTTCAGAACGATAAAAGAGTAAAGGCCTTAAGAAGATAATGACAATATGAAATGCATGTTCACTTCATAACAAATATTTAAAATATAGGAAGCAAGAAATGACAGATCTGAAAGGAGAATACATAACCCACAGCACAGTTGAAGACTTCAAAACCCCTTTCCCAGTAATTGATAGAATAAGTAGATAGAAAATCAGTAAGAATACAGAAGACTTGGGGGGCTCATGGGAAGATGGCGGCATGAGTAGTTCAGAGGAAATCTCCCCAAAACATATATATTTATGAAAATACAATAAATACAACTATTCCTAAAAGAGACACCAGTGAATGCAGTACAACAGCCAGGATACATCTACATCTACGGGACCTCAGCATCACATGAAGGGGGTAAGATACAAGCCGCAGCCAGGCGGGACCTGAAAGCTACCCCACCCCAAAACCTGGCGGGAAGAAAGGAGTTGGAACGGGGAGGGAGTGAAAGCCCAGGACTGCTAAACAACCAGCTCTAGAAATCTGCACCCGGAATGCAGACACAAGGTGCACGGGGTGCTGGATATTAGAGAAGCGGAAAAGCAAAACCTGGGAGCAGGTCCCTGCAACCAGCGCCCCTGAGACAAAAGAAAAGCGAGTGCTTTCTGCAAGTCTTAAAGAGACAGGGGCCCCATAGCTGAACGAAGTTGTCCCAGCAGCTTGGAATACTGGGGAAACTTAGGCACCCTAAACGGAGGCAGGGCAGCTCTGAAGCCTCTCACAGCACTAAGCAGCCTGCCAGTCATTCCTCCAACTGGTGCGGACGCCGACACACGGGCCCAGTAACAGGAGAGTGGCAGTGCATGCCAGGGACAGCAGCACCGGAAGGAGCTGAGAGCAGATCTGTGCGCTGCAGAAGAGGCTTGTGCGAGACCGCAGCAGCGCGACTGAACAGCCTGGGTGCAGCTCGCATGCACCGGTGGCAGTGAAGCCAGAGCCCAGTAGAAGCCTGTGCGGAAGAGCCCCGCGCGCACCTGCAGCAGAGCCAGAGGGAGCAGGCGCACTCCCAGGAGCTGACCGGAATCCCAGCCCAACACACAGCTGCCCGGGCCAGACCCAAAGGTCGCTGCTGCCACACAGCTGCCTGGCAGGGTCGCCGCTAGCACAGAGGAACGCACCTGGTGTGCCTGCCACTCCCCGCAGGGCTCCACGCTGCTCTGACGGACACCCCACCCACAGAAGCTTTGGGGATTAACCTGGTGGCTGCTCGAGGAGTGCAGGTAACCATCACAGGTAGCGGAGAAGGGCAAGGCATCCAGCAAGCAGGAAAGGACTTTCTTCTCCCAGCTGACACACCCACAACCTGCCTACAGCCACTGCAATCACCATGAAAAGGCAAAAACATCTGGTCCAGTCCAAGATAGTTACACCTGAGAAAGGATCTGCAAGGGCAGACCTAACCAGTCTCCCTGAAAAAGAATTCAAAATAAAAATGATAAACATGCTGACAGAGCTGCAGAGAAATATGCAAGAGCTAAGGAAGCCCGGAGGGAGATTACGGAAGTGAAACAAATTCTGGAAGGATTTATAAGCAGAATGGATAAGATACAAGAGGCCATTGATGGAATAGACACCAAAGAACAGGAATGCATAGAAGCTGACATAGAGAGAGATAAAAGGATCTCCAGGAATGAAACAATATTAAGAGAACTGTGTGACCAATCTAAAAGGAACAATATCCACATTATAGAGGTACCAGAAGAAAAATAGAGAGAGAAAAAGGGATAGAAAGTGTCTTTGAAGAAATAATTGCTGAGAACTTCCCCAAACTGGGGGAGGAAATAGGTGCTCAGACTAAGGAGGCACACAGAACTCCCAAGAGATGGGACCCAAAGAGGACAACACCAAGACACATAATAATTAAAATGGCAAAGATCAAGGACAAGGACAGAGTATTAAAGGGAGCCAGAGAGAGAAAAAAGGTCACCTACAAAGGAAAACCCATCAAGCTATCATCAGACTTCTCAACAGAAACCTTACAGGCCAGAAGAGAATGGCATGATACATTTAATGCAATGAAACAGAAGGGCCTTGAACCAAGGATACTGTATCCAGCACGATTATCATTTAAATATGAAGGAGGGATTAAACAATTCCCTGACAAGCAAAAGTTGAGGGAATTTGTCTACCACAAACCACCTCTACAGGGTATATTCAGGGACTGCTCTAGATGGGAGCATTCCTAAAAAGAGCACAGAACAAAACACCCAACATATGAAGAATGGAGGAGGAGGAAAAAGAAGAGAAAGAAATAATCATCAGACTGTTTATAACAGCTCTATAAGCGAGTTAAGAGAGACAGTAAGGTAGTAAACAAGCTAACCTTGAACCTTTGGTAACCACGAATCTAAAGCCTGCAATGGCAATAAGTACATATCTCTCAATAATCATGTAAATGGACTGAATGCACCAATCAAAAAACACAGAGTAATAGAATGGATAAAAAAGCAAGACCCATCTATATGCTGCTTACAAAAGACTCACCTCAAACCCAAAGACATGCACAGATTAAAAGTCAAGGGAGGGAGAAAGATATTTCATGCAAAGAACAGAGATAAAAAAGCAGGTGTTGCAATACTAGTATCAGACAAAATAGACTTCAAAATAAAGAAAGTAACAAGAGATAAAGAAGGACATTACATAATTATAAATGGCTCAGTCCAACAAGAGGATATAACCATTATAAACATATATGCACCCAATACAGGAGCACCAATATATGTGAAACAAATACTAACAGAATTAAAGGAGGAAATAGAATGCAGTGCATTCATTTTGGGAGACTTTAACACACCACTCACACCAAAGGACAGATCCACCAGACAGAAAACAAGTAAGGACAGAGAGGCACTGAAAAACACGCTAGAACAGATGGACCTAATAGACATCTATAGAACTCTACACCCAAAAGCAATAGGATACACATTCTTCTCAAGTGCACATGGAACATTCTCCAGAATAGACCACATACTGGGCCACAAAAAGAACCTCAGTAAATTCCAAAAGATTGAAATCCTACCAGCCAACTTTTCAGACCACAAAGGTATAAAACTAGAAATAAATTGTACAAAGAAAGCAAAAAGGCTCACAAGCACATGGAGGCTTAACAATATGCTCCTAAATAATCAATGGATCAATGACCAAATTAAAATGGAGATCCAGCAATATATGGAAACAAATGAAAACAATAACACAAAGCCCCAACTTCTGTGGGATACAGCAAAAGCAGTCTTAAGAGGAAAGTATATAGCAATCCAGGCATATGTAAAGAAGGAAGAACAATCCCAAATGAATGGTCTAATGTCACAATTATTGAAACCGGAAAAAGAAGAACAAATGAGGCCTAAGGTCAGCAGAAGGAGGGACATTATAAAGATCAGAGAAGAAATAAATAAAATTGAGAAGAATAAAACAATAGAAAAAATCAATGAAACCAAGAGCTGGTTCTTTGAGAAATTAAACAAAATAGATAAGCCCCTAGCCAGACTTATTAAGAGAAAAAGAGAGTCAACACACATCAACAGAATCAGAAACGAGAAAGGAAAAATCACGACGGACCCCACAGAAATACAAAGAATTATTAGAGAATGCTATGAAAACCGATATGCCAACAAGCTGGAAAACCTAGAAGAAATGGACAACTTCCTAGAAAAATATAACCTTCCAAGACTGACCCAGAAAGAAACAGAAAATCTAAACAGACCAATTACCAGCAACAAAATTGAATCGGTAATCAAAAAACTACCCATGAACAAAACCCCCGGGCCAGATGGATTTACCTCGGAATTTTATTAGACATACAGAGAAGAAATAACACCCATTCTCCTTAAAGTTTTCCAAAAAATAGAAGAGGAGGGAATACTCCCAAACTCATTCTATGAAGCCAGCATCACTCTAATACCAAAACCAGGCAAAGACCCCACCAAAAAAGAAAACTACAGACCAATATCCCTGATGAACATAGATGCAAAAATACTCAACAAAATATTAGCAAACCGAATTCAAAAATACATCAAGAGGATCATTCACCATGACCAAGTGAGATTCATCCCAGGAATGCAAGGATGGTACAACATTCGAAAATCCATCAACATCATCCACCACATCAACAAAAAGAAAGACAAAAACCACATGATCATCTCCATAGATGCTGAAAAAACATCTGACAAAATTCAACATCCATTCATGATAAAAACTCTCAACAAAATGGGCATAGAGGGCAAGTACCTCAACATAATAAAGGCCATATATGATAAACCCATAGCCAACATCATACTGAACAGCAAGAGGCTGAAACCTTTTCCTCTGAGATTGGGAACAAGGCAGGGATGCCCACTCTCCCCACTGTTATTCAACCTGGTACTGGAGATCCTAGCCATGGCAATCAGACAAAACAAACAAATACAAGAAAGCCAGATTGGTAAAGAAGAAGTCAAACTGTCACTATTTGCAGATGACATGATATTGTGCATAAAAAACCCTAAAGACTCCACTCCAAAACTACTAGAACTAATATCGGAATTCAGCAAAGTTGCAGGATACAAAATTAACACACAGAAATCTGTAGCTTTCCTATACACTAACAATGAACTAATAGAAAGAGAAATCAGGAATATAATACCATTCACAATAGCATCAAAAAGAATAAAATACCTAGGAATAAACCTAACCAAGGAAGTGAAAGACCTATACCCTAAAAACAACAAGACACTCTTAAGAGAAATTAAAGAGGTCACTAACAAATGGAAACTCATCCCATGCTCCTGGCTAGGAAGAATTAATATCATCAAAATGGCCATCCTGCCCAAAGCAATATACAGATTTGATGCAATCCCTATCAAATTACCAAAAGCATTCTTCACTGAACTGGAACAAATAGTTCTCTAATTCATATGAAATCACAAAAGTCCCTGAACAGCCAAAGCAATCCTGAGAAGGAAGAATAAAGTGGGGGGGGGATCTTGCTCTCCAACTTCAAGCTCTACTACAAAGCCACAGTAATCAAGACAATTTGGTACTGGCACAAGAACAGAGCCACAGACCAGTGGAACAGATTAGAGACCCCAGAAATTAACCCAAACATATATGGTCAATTAATATTTGATAAAGGAGCCATGGACATACAATGGCAAAATGACAGTCTCTTCAACAGATGGTGCTGGCAAAACTGGACAGCTACATGTAGGAGAATGAAACTGGACCGTTGTCTAACCCCATATACAAAGGTAAACTCAAAATGGATCAAAGACCTGAATGTAAGTCATGAAACCATTAAACTCTTGGAAAAAAACATAGGCAAAAACCTCTTAGACATAAACATGAGTGACCTCTTCTTGAGCATATCTCCCCAGGCAAGGGAAACAACAGCAAAAATGAGCAAGTGGGACTACATTAAGCTGAAAAGCTTCTGTACAGCGAAAGATACCATCAATAGAACAAAAAGGAACCCTACAGTATGGGAGAATATATTTGAAAATGACAGATCTGATAAAGGCTTGATGTCCAGAATATATAAAGAGCTCACACGCCTCAACAAACAAAAAACAAATAACCCAATTAAAAAATGGGCAGAGGAACTGAACACACAGTTCTCCAAAAAAGAAATACAGATGGCCAAGAGACACATGAAAAGATGCTCCACATCGCTAATTATCAGAGAAATGCAAATTAAAACTACAATGAGGTATCACCTCACACCAGTAAGGATAGCTGCCATCCAAAAGACAAACAACAACAAATGTTGGCGAGGCTGTGGAGAAAGGGGAACCCTCCTACACTGCTGGTGGGAATGTAAATTAGTTCAACCATTGTGGAAAGCAGTATGGAGGTGCATCAAAATGCTCAAAACAGACCTACCATTTGACCCAGGAATTCCACTCCTAGGAATTTATCCTAAGAACGCAGCAATCAAGTTTGAGAAAGACAGATGCACCCCTATGTTTATCGCAGCACTATTTACAATAGCCAAGAATTGGAAGCAACCTAAATGTCCCTCGGTAGATGAATGGATAAAGAAGATGTGGTACATATACACAATGGAATACTACTCAGCCATAAGAAGTGGAAAAATCCAACCATTTGAAGCAACATGGATGGAGCTGGAGAGTATTATGCTCAGTGAAATAAGCCAAGCGGAGAAAGAGAAATACCAAATGATTTCACTCATCTGAGGAGTATAGGAACAAAGGAAAAACTGAAGGAACAAAACAGCAGCGGAATTACAGAACCCAAAAATGGACTAACAGGTACCAAAGGGAAAGGAACTGGGGAGGGTGGGTGGGCAGGGAGGGATAGTGGGGGGGAAGAAGAAGGGGGTATTAAGATTAGCATGCATGGCGGGGAGGGAGAAAGGGGAGGATGGGCTGCACAACACAGAGAGGACAAGTAGTGACTCTACAACATTTTGCTAAGCTGATGGACAGTAACCGTAATGTGGTTGTTAGGGGGGACCTGATATAGGGGAGAGCCTAGTAAACATAGTATTCTTCATGTAAGTGTAGATTAAAAATTAAAAAAAAAAAAAAGAAAGAAAGAAAGAAAAGGGGGATTACTCCTTGACAGGATAAAACTATTGGTAAATCAAAGATCAATGCATGCTTTAAATATCCTTAATGTTGATCACTTAAAGGGTGTCAGATGATCAGCTATGGAGGTACTCTTTTCTGATAATATTCCTTTCTCTTAATTAAAAAAAAAAAAAAGCAGTTACTGTGTGCTGACCTCCAATGAGTTCTGCACAGTGGTATAGAGGGCATGTCAAAGTGTGGGCAAAGGGTCTGTTTGTTTCTATGCAGAAGATCAAGGCCTAGCTTGGATACCCAGAAAATGAACTAAGATACGATATGAGGAGGAGCTTCTGGCATCAGCACTCTCTGGAGGACTTGTGCCGGGGGATGATCATCAAAAAGCCTCCACAGGTATCCGGACGATGCTGCGGTTGTGGATGCATCCAGCCCACCGTCTCCTGGACTTGCCATAGGAATGAGGAGGGAGATGTCTAGGCTGGCATGTGCATACAGTGAGACAACTTGTGAGACAATTGACCGGATCTGTACTGTTGAAACTCAACCAGGAGTTGGGAGGGGTGCAAGTTGTAGCACTCCAAAATCTCATGACTATAGACTATCTATGGTTAAAAGAACATATGGGATGTGACCAGATCCCAGAAATGGGCTGCTTTAATTTGTCTGATGGTTCAAGTACAGTTGGACAATATCCATCATATTATAGATAAATTTTCACAAATGCCTAGGGTGCGTAAATGGTTTTCTTGGCTTCACTGGAGATGGATGGTAATTATAGATTTGCTTTGTTTATGTCACCGTATTCCTATTATGTTAATATGTGTGTGCAAATTAGTTAGTAGTTTAAAACCTATACATACTTAAGGTACTCTACAAGAAGATATGTCAAAGAAATAATCAATCCTCCCATGTTTCCTTCATATGCTACATCTATAGCTTTTCTTCTTCCTTCCTAATTACAACCCTTAAATAGAATTCGTGCCTCATATCGAATTTACCGAGTATCATAATTCCTCCAGGTGGTAAAGATACCTCGAGACAAGTGCTGGGCATAGAAGCCACAGGGCATAAATCTGCAAAGAAGTAAAAAGCTAACCTTTGCAAACAATATGGCTTCTCTCTCACTTACCAACTTTACATTTCCCTGTATGGCCCCGGAAGATGACTGGTTAGCCAGAGACGGGTAAGATTCCTCAAGGGAGGAACAACCTAAGACAGGCACAGTCGCAGGGGGGCCATCAGGTGAGAATTTGGGGATCAACAGAGGTG
Source organism: Manis javanica (assembly GCF_040802235.1). Taxonomy (NCBI): domain Eukaryota; kingdom Metazoa; phylum Chordata; class Mammalia; order Pholidota; family Manidae; genus Manis; species Manis javanica. The sequence continues at coordinate 57,774,657 of NC_133167.1, forward strand.
AGGCTCAGAACCTCACCCCCCTGCTTTGAGAGAAATCTTCTGCATCCGTGGATGTCTTGCTGCCCTTGTCTAGCCTGGATTAATACTTAGTCCATAGGCACACACCTGATCATCTGATCATCTACATTTGCCCTCTTACAGCACTAAACTATGTTTTCTACCTTTATCTTGCATCTACCTACCACTTCAGCATTTTATTAAAAATAAAAATAATAATAATAATAGAGGGAGAAATGTGGGATCAACATATAAATCAAGTACAAAAATCAAACGAATATTCATATTTGACCTGATTGTTTATAGGTCATAATGCATGATCAAAACCGAAAGTTTCTGTGATGAATGCCCTTGTACTGTTCACCATGTAAGAATTTATTCACTATGTAAGAATTCGTTCACCATGTAAGAAGTTGTTCGTTATGCTTCAGAAGATTGGAGACTGACGAGAATTAGGCTTGAGATGGATTAATGATTGTACATTGAGCGTTGACCCCCCTATACTGAATTTTATTGTTGTTAACAACCATTTGATCAATAAATATGAGAGATGCCCTCTCAAAAAAAAATAATAAAATAAAAAATAAAAAATAAAAAAAAATAAAAAAATAAAAAAGAAATATAACTTCCCAGTAGATCTGCAAAAGATGCCCAACATCACTGTCATCAGGATAATGCAAAATAAAATCCCAATGAGATACCACTACTCATGTACTAGAAAGGCTAAAATTTAAATGACTGCCAACACCAAGAGATAGCAAGGACGTGGAGCAACTGAAATTCTCAAATATTGCTGGTAGGAATGCCATTAGTACAATCACTTTGGAAAATATTTTGTAGTTATTTATAAAGTTAAATATACACTTGTCATATGACTGAGTAATTCTACTCCCAGGTGTTTACCCAATGAAAACGTGTCCACACAAAAACTTACACATGAACATGAATGTTCACAAGAGCTTTGCTCAAAATAGCCAAACATGTAAAACAATACAAATTTTCATCAATAGGTGAATGGATAAACAAACTGTATTATATCCATATTATTTACAAAGTGGATTTCTAAAAATGAGCAATCAATACATACAACAATGATAAAACTCACATAATGTTGCTTGAAAGAAGCAGATACAAAAGAGTATGTACTTATGATTCTGTTTATATGAAATTCCAGAGTGGGAAACATTAATCTATATTGATGGAAGGCAAATTAGTGGTTACCTAGAACCAGGAGTGGGTAGGGAGTGAGACTGACTACAAAGGGTCAGGAAGAACTTTGGGAAACAATGAAAATGCTCTATATATTGATTTTGGTGAGTAGTCACACAGATGTATAAATTTTTAAACCTGAATACTGTACACCCAAAATTTACATTTACTATATGAAATCATACCTCAATAAAGTTGATCTCTAAAAACTAGAGTACAATACTTTTTCTTACCTATCAGAATAGTAAAAATCAAAGAGTTAGAAAACATAGTCTGTTGATGAGGCTGTGAGGGGAATAGAACCCTGATATAATACTTGTGACAATGCAAAATTGGATCATCTGCAAGGAATTTGCCATAGCTTCCAATGACATATGCATTTACCTTTAAGCCATGTATCTCATTTCTAGGAATCTATTTCAAAGATACAGTAGCAAAAATATGGAAAAAAATTTACACACAATTTTTCATTAAAGCACTGTTTGTTCTGCAAAAGAATGTAGAACAATGGGAAAACACTTAAGTACCTAGGGAATATGGTATATTCAGGACAGAGATAGAAACTAGACTTCTCTGAATATGCCTTGTGTTTCATTTAAGGATATAAATATACTAATAGTTATGTCTCCTAGTTTAGTTCACTGAAAGTGCCTAAAACTATGATCAACCCCAGTAGCAATGAGTATCTCAATTGTGTTCTCCAAATATGTTTTCCCAAGGAAAAACCAGAGTTCTTAAGAGAGATAGCTGATCCCAGCACTGGGAGAGGAAATGTATAAATGAGTCACAATAAAAGCTAAGGAAGCTACCAAATACTAGCTCAGTCAAAAGGATTCAGAAACCAAACTGAAGAACCTCCCACTGGCCAAAGATGGGACAATCTGAACATCAGTAAAGATGATAAATGCATGAACTGAACAAACTTTTAAAAATCCATTCATTCATAACAATGCTAAAAAATAAATAAATTCAGTGACCCTTGAACAACATAGGTTTGAACTGCACATGTTCACTTATATATGGATTTGTTTCAATACAATACAGTACTATAAATGTATTTTCTCTTACAATTCTCTTATATCATCGTCTTTTCTCTAGCTTACTTTATTGTAACAATGCATTACATAATATATGTAACACACAAAATATGTGTTAGTGGACTGTTTATGTTACTGGCAAGGCCTCCAGTCAACAGTATGCTATTTGTAGTTAAGTTTCTAGGGAGACAAAGTTACACACAAATTCTACTGCATGGGGGAGTTGCTGCCCCTAATCCCTGAATTGCTCAAAGGTCAACTATACATGCATTGATCACTGAAGGATGTTAGGAAAGCAATTCATAAATTTGAAAATGGGTAAGTAAAGGGAAAGAAGATGCCAGCAGTAAATCCAGACTGCAGAAAAGGCTGAAGAAACAAATACCTAGTTTCTTCAACAGTTAAATGCTGAGACAAAATAAAGAAATGGAGGAGATCTCTATAGACTATACAAGATTAAGTGATTTATCAACCTGATAGCAATGTATGGCCCTTATTTAGATCTTTATTCAAATATAATTTTTAAAATACATTTATGAGACAACCAAGAAATATGAACATTGACTGCATATTAGATGATGGTGAGATGTTATTGTCAAGTTTGCTAAATGTTATAATGATATTTAATGAAGTTTTAAGAGAGTCCTTATCATTTAGAGATACATACTATATTTTTTAATGACATCAGACATCTAGAATCTGAATTCAACACAATGACACACAAAAGGAAAGGGAATAGCTGTACAGACAAAACAAGATTGTCCTTGAGTTCATCACTGTTGAAGCTGGGCAATGGATACAGAGAGTTCATTATAGTATTCTCTCTAGATTTTCATGTTTTATGTTTAAAGCTTGTCATAATAAAAAGAGATTTTAAAAATACCATATGTAAACAGTTGCAATGGAAAGATAAATCTAGTTCTGTACACATGAGCTAAAAACAGATGTCATGTACAAGAGCAAATAGACTTGGTAAAAGCTGCATCTCAGTGCAAAGAATTGCATTCCAAAGCTCAATCTATGCAAAGAGTTAACATTAAGATAATACTTGATAAGCACTGTCTGGTGAAACATAATCAATCAAACATATAATAAGGCCATGAGTTTCCTAGAGCAAGAAAAGGAAAGCAGCACATGGACCACAAGGAAACCTACATCCAAAGAGAACAGAGGCAGAAGCAGAGAACTACAGTCTGGAGAAAATACTTAGCAAAAAATAATAGGACACTGATTATCTGAAACCAGGAACAAAGTAGAATAAACAATGCAATGAATTCTAGAGACAACTCATAAGAACAACTGATAGTACTTGATATTGAGATGAGGAAGAAAGAGGAGCTAAAGATGATTCAATTCAATTCAACTAATATTTATCAAGCATCTGTGTGCTGGACATGGTTTTAAAGATCTAGCAGTCTAATTGGAAAGATAATTAAAATAATTAACTAAATATATATAAATGTTTTGTAGCACAAATTAGCACAAAAGCTGTTAAAGAACATAGACTAAGGGCAATTGAATAGATGGTGATATTAACTGACATGGGGAAAATACTGGAGGAAGAGCAGTTTAGAAAGGACTATTAAATTTGAGGTATGTATGGACATTCAGGTAAGTATGTTCAGTAAGAGGTTAGACAGAGGACATATCAGCATATAGGCAATGACTTCCAAAATATATAGCTTAGTTATGTTTGACAACAGTAAAAAAAAATTGCCATCTTTATACTCTGGTCCTATAAATACAATATTTTATTTTATCAGCATCTTCATCCAGTTTAAATTTTCATTTATTTAATTATTTCCTGAATGCTAAGTAAAGAATATTCCAACTTAATGCTACTATAAAGACTTCCTGAAATCATCTGAACCTAATGTCAAATTCCCTGATGCACCATTTAAGTGCATCATTTAAGACAGATTAAAGCAATTTATTTATAAATGCTTGCCTCACTGCACTTATCAACTGTAGATATAAAATAGATATAAAATGGCATAGTGATAATGGCTACCTTCAAAGAGAAAACTATTACTTCAAAGATGGAAATGTAATAAATCCTTGTTCTAAGGTCTATGTAATGAAAGAAGGTAGATGCAGCTCTGCTGATACAACTAAATGGGAGCTAACTTTTCCAAATGAAAACAATTTCTCTTAAAAAATTTTTGTACTCAATTTCTGGTTCAGAACTTATAGTTTTCTTGGAAACTCTGGGAAATTGAGAAACTGTCTCTAAAGTTCATTTATCAATTGCTCCAAATACGTGCAATAGAACAATGACTCAGAAGTGTTTACAGCATTTGCTATGTATGGTTAAACTGTAACACAATTTTAAACATCAGTTGGCATCAAGAACTCCGTAAGTAAAAAGTGTCATATGGCATTAAATTCATACTATAGAAATAGGGACAACACCATCTACTACTTAATCACCATATAGCTGTTTTCTTGGGTTGAGGAAGAAATCCAGTAACACTATATATAACATTAAAGGTGGATACAAGGTATCACTGGACATTTGCATATTAGCTTCTTAAATATATTAGAAAAATCCTTATGATGAGCCATTTTCATATATTCTATTTATAACATTCTATATTTCTTTATGGTGAAAAATGAAAGACAATATTCTCAAAAATGACCTCACCAACTTGAAAAAAGGACTGAAGTTGAATAATGGTACAGATGGAAAGGTTCATTTAACTACCACCTCACAAAGATATGGAATGGAAGACTGCCTCAAGCTCGCCATCCCATAGAATGCACATTTTTATTTTTATCTAAGCAATGTGCATGATACAGTACATGACTAAACATAATCCGATTTGATTTGCATTGCAGTGGTTCTCCAAAGAACAAATCTGTAAAATTACAACATGTGAAAGCTTAACTCGGTGATATAAAATGGCAGTGGCACGGTTCATATCTTAAACTGACAGACTGATGGTGATTATTGCAAGGACAATGCCCTGCATATGTCAAACGATTTGCAAATAATTTATGTCACCTTCTCCTCCATTATTGTTTTTGCAGAGGACATAAACTGTGTCACCAATATTAAACTGTCTGCAAAAAAGAGCCGAGCTCAGCTTTCTCCCGAGAACGCAGAGCCATCTGCACCCAGACAAACATGCATATGGCCATCATTTGTCCAACATCTTACACAGTGTGAAGGTTCTTTACTTGAAATGCCAACCTGTGTGGCAGATGATGTATGTGTTTCCTCAGCCCTGTGATTACCAGGCCCGCGCCGCGGTGCCACGCTCTCACCTCATCAGTTCCACAAGCTCCACTTCAAGGTGTGTGAGGCATTTGCAGCAATATGGCTTCTGACACGCGGGGGGGCAGGGGTGTTCTGGTGTGAATATCTGGCTCCAGATTTGGTTCCAACCAGGGTCAAAGTCTGACCTGCGGAAATTAGTGGGAGTAGAGATTTAGGACTCAAAAACAGCAATTTGAAAACTGGAATGAATATATTTTGATAAAGGGGAAAGCAAAGGGCACTCTTGCTATCTCCTGCGTAACTGCTGTGCCAAATGCTTTAGAAATGACCAAAGTTTTGCTCATTTGGAAGAGAATGTAGGGCGAAGTGCACTTGTTATCACTAGTTGTAAAGAGAAAAGGTTACACTTACAGCGACAAGGTGTTAAGCAGTTTTAAGGATTTGCCATTACTAGAGACCAGAAGGAGAGGAATTGTCATCTGCAAAATGACATGACAAGGCAGCTCTTCAGATCTACATCCAGCTTAGGAACACATAAATGAGATTTTCTTTTATGTATATGCATGTACACTTGCGTGCATGCACACACACATACACACACACACACACACACACACACACAAAGGATTAGAGTGGAATCCTCAAACGTAATTTCTAAACTATTGAAATAGATTTTTTTTCTTTTGCTTCTAAGAGCTCTCTGGAATCCATACATTTGATTCAAGACAGAATACTGTATTTTCCTCTTACTATGACTTCCCACTTCTTGCCCAATCTTGCTCAACAGCCAATTGAATCATATCTTACTCTTATTTCAAATAAGAATAACACTTTGTGGATTTGTGGAGTGCTTAATAATCCTCAAAGCACTTTCACATTAATTGTTTAACCTTCACTCCAAGCCTGTGAGGTGGGCAGAGCAGGTATTCACATTTCCACTTTCTAAGTGAGTAAGCTAAAACTTAGAGAGTGACTTGCCTGAGACCCTGCACATAGATACCCATTAGAGCTGGAAGTCCACCTCAAGTCTTTTGACTCCAAGCCCAGAGCTATTTCCATTATATTGTTTGTTGTGTCTAGGATGACTTTGCATTGCCTAAATGTTGAAATTGCTTAAGTATACTCACACTATTGTACTCTAGTCCAAATTTTCACTTATAACTTCATCTTGCATGGCTCTCCTAAACCTGATCCAACCGCATTGATTTATTTACTATCCAGGAATTTGCTGGGCACTGTAACTCATCCTGTGGCCTTCTAATAAAAGTCTTCCCCCCATTCAAAGTCTACTTAGTTACCTTTTAAAATGTAAGTCAATTTACCTTCTCAATGAAGCTTTCTACAACCATTTCATTAAAAGTAAGTAATTTTCAAATGTTTAAACTCAGTATCATTTTTTAAATACATACCTATACATCTTTTATATGCTTTATCTCTCTTTTTAAATTAATGCTTTTTTGTACTCTCATTCAACTTTTCATACATCTTTGTTTTATCGTGCATATACTTTGTAATCTTTTTGAGATTAGGGGCTTTGTCTGTCTTTGTACCTCCTTCAAAATTTAACAAATGCAATATAAAATATATTCAGTATTTGTTAAGCTCAATTCATTTTGGCTGAGTTTTGTTAGTAGATGGTTTTTTTATTTGGAATTTCTATTTTGGAATTATAATAGGATTCCCATATATAGATATCCTCACTATGATCTTTTGATGCTTTCAATCTAATTTAATATATCTTTAAAATTTTTAGTTACTTTAAGTACTATATGTAAATTACTAATTTTCATCAAATGGGGAGTTTAAAATAAAGTAACTTGTTTTCTTGGTCTCTTTTAGAAGTCATATTTTCCCGTGAAACATTATCTTCTGATGATGTTTACACAGAGACGGTGGTCACTGACTGCTACTGGAAAACCACTTGAAACAATTTTTATACCACAAATGTGTCATTAGTCAATAGTAATTATTAAATGTATTGTCAAGCTTTGACAATATATCAAAGAGGATACAGCATATATTTTATTCTTTACACATTTTTTAATCATCTTGAAAATTTCTAAGGCAAATATGCTAAAGTTCAGCATTTCAAATTGCCACTCAGGATAATTTTCTTTTGCTTTTGTTAGAAAATATAAATGACAAATTTTTTTTCATTTAATTTTTAATTTTTTTAATTTTGGTATCATTAATCTATGATTACATGAGGAACATTATGTTTACTAGACTCCCCCCATCACCAACTTCCCACCATATACCCCATTACAGTCACTATCCATCAGCAGAGTAAGATGCTGTAGAATCACTACTTATCTTCTCTGTGTTCTACAGCCCTCCCTGTGCCCCACATACACATTATACATGCTAATCACAATGCCCCCTTTCTTTTTCCCACCCCCTTATCCCTCCCTTCCCACCCATCCTCTCCAGTCCCTTTCCCTTTGGTAACTGTTAGGCCATTCTTGGGTTCTGTGAGTCTGCTGCTGTTTTGCTTCTTCAGTTTTTCTTTGTTCTTATACTCCACAGATGAGTGAAATTATTTGATACTTGTCTTTCTCTGCCTGGCTTATTTCACTGAGCATAATACCCTCTAGCTCCATACATGTTGTTGCAAACAGTAGGATTCGTTTTCTTCTTATAGCTGAATAATATTCCATTGTGTGTATGTACCACATCTTTTTTATCCATTCATCTACTGATGGACACTTAGGTTGCTTCCATTTCTTGGCTATTGTGAATAGTGCTGTGATAAACACAGGGTGCATATGTCTTTTTGAAACTGGGCTGCTGAATTCTTAGGGTAAATTCCCAGGAGCAGAATTTTGAGTTTTTTGAGGAACCTCCATACTGCTTTCCACAATGGTTGAGCTAATTTACATTCCCACCAGTAGTGTAGGAGGGTTCTCCTTTCTCTACATCCTCACCAACATTTGTTGTTGTTTGTCTTTTCTCTTTTGGATGGTGGTGATCCTTACTGGTGTGAGGTGATATCTCATTGTGGTTTTAAATTGCATTTCTCTGATGACTAATGATGTGGAGCATCTTTTTGTGTGTCTGTTGGCCATCTGAATCTCTTCTTTGGAGAACTGTCTGTTCAGCAACTCTGACCATTTTTTGATTGGATTATTTGCTTTTTGTTTGTTGAGGTGCGTGACCTCTTTATATATTTTGGATGTCAACCCTTTATTGGATCTGTCATTTATGTATATATTCTTCCATACTGTAGGATACCTTTTTGTTCTATTGGTGGTATCCTTTGCTGTATAGAAGCTTTTCAGCTTGATGTAGTCCCACGTGTTTATTTTTGCTTTTGTTTCCCTTGTCTGGGGAGATATGTTCATGATGAAGTCATTTGTGTTTATGTCAAAGAGATTTTTGCCTGTGTTTTTTTTCTAAGAGTTTTATGGTTTCGTGACTTACATTCAGGTCTTTGATCCATTTTGAATTTACTTTGTGTTTGGTGTTAGACAATGATCCAGTTTCATTCTCCTACATGTAGCTGTCCAGTTTTGCCAACACCAGCTGTTGAAGAAGCTGTCATTTCCCCATTGTATATCCATGGCTCCTTTATCATATATTAATTGACCATATATGTTTGGGTTAATATTTGGACTCTATTCTGTTCCACTAGTCTGTGGATCTGTTCTTGTGCCAGTACCAAATTGTCTTGATTACTGTGGCTTTGTAGTAGAGCTTGAAGTTGGGTAGCGAGATACCCCCTACTTTATTCTTCCTTCTCCGGATTACGTTGGCTGTTCAGAGCCTTTTGTGGTTTCATATGAATTAGAGAACTATTTGTTCCAGTTCATTGAAGAATGCTGTTGGTAATTTGATAGGGATTGCATTGAATCTGTATATTGCTTTGGGCAGGATGGCCATTTTGACGATATTAATTCTTCCTAGCCAGGAGCATGGGATGAGTTTCCATTTGTTAGTGACCTCTTTAATTTCTCTTAAGAGTGTCTTGTTGTTTTTAGGGTATAGGTCTTTCACTTCCTTGGTTAGGTTTATTCCTAGGTATTTTATTCTTTTTGATGCTATTGTGAATGGTATTATATTCCTGATTTCTCTTTCTATTAGTTCATTGTTAGTGTATAGGAAAGCTACAGATTTCTGTGTGTTAATTTTGTATCCTGCAACTTTGCTGAATTCCGATATTAGTTCTAGTAGTTTTGGAGTGGAGTCTTTAGGGTTTTTTATGTACAATATCATGTCATCTGCAAACAGTGACAGTTTGACTTCTTCTTTACCAATCTGGCTTTCTTGTATTTGTTTGTTTTGTCTGATTGCCATGGCTAGGATCTCCAGTACCAGGTTGAATAACAGTGGGGAGAGTGGGCATCCCTGCCTTGTTCCCAATCTCAGAGGAAAAGGTTTCAGCCTCTTGCTGTTCAGTATGATGTTGGCTATGGGTTTATCATATATGGCCTTTATTATGTTGAGGTACTTGCCCTCTATGCCCATTTTGTTGAGAGTTTTTATCATGAATGGATGTTGAATTTTGTCAGATGTTTTTTCAGCATCTATGGAGATGATCATGTGGTTTTTGTCTTTCTTTTTGTTGATGTGGTGGATGATGTTGATGGATTTTCTAAACTTGTACCATTCTTGCATTCCTGAGATGAATCCCACTTGGTCGTGGTGAATGATCCTCTTGATGTATTTTTGAATTTGGTTTGCTAATATTTTGTTGAGTATTTTTGCATCTATGTTCATCAGGGATATTGGTCTGTAATTTTCTATTTTGGTGGGGTCTTTGCCTGGTTTTGGTATTAGAGTGATGCTGGCTTCATAGAATGAGTTTGGGAGTATCCCCTCTTCTTCTATTTTTGGAAAACTTTAAGGAGAATGGGTATTATGTCTTCTCTGTATGTCTGATAAAACTCTGAGGTAAATCCATCTGGCCTGGGAGTTTTGCTCTTGGGTAGCTTTTTGATTACTGATTCAATTTCATTGCTGGTAATTGGTCTGTTTAGATTTTCTGTTTTTTCCTTGGTCAGTCTTGGAAGGTTATATTTTTCTAGGAAGTTGTCCATTTCTTCTAGGTTTTCCAGCTTCTTAGCATATAGGTTTTCATAGCATTCTCTAATAATTCTTTGTATTTCTGTGGGGTCTGTCGTGAATTTTCCTTTCTCATTTCTGATTCTGTTGATGTGTGTAGATTCTCTTTTTCTCTTAATAAGTCTGGCTAGGGGCTTATCTATTTTGTTTATTTTCTCAAAGTACCAGCTCTTGGTTTCATTGATTTTTTCTATTATTTTATTCCTCTCAATTTTATTTATTTCTTCTCTGATCTTTATAATGTCCCTCCTTCTGCTGGCCTTAGGCCTCATTTGTTCTTCTTTTTCCAATTGTGACATTAAACTATTCACTTGGGATTGTTCTTCCTTCTTTAAATATGCCTGGATTGCTATATACTTTCCTCTTAAAACTGCTTTCACTGCGTCCCACAGAAGTTGGGGCTTTGTGTTGTCGTTGTCATTTGTTTCCATATATTGCTTGATCTCTGTTTTGATTTGGTTGTTGGTCCATTGATTATTTAGGAGCATGTTGTTAAGCCTCCATGTGTTTGTGAGCCTTTTTGCTTTCTTTGTACAATTTATTTCTAGTTTTATATGTTTGTGGTCTGAAAAGTTGGTTGGTAGAATTTCAATCTTTTGGAATTTACTGAGGCTCTTTTTGTGGCCTTGTATGTGGTCTATTTTGGAGAATGTTCCATGTGCACTTGAGAAGAATGTGTATCCTGTTGCTTTTGGGTGTAGAGTTCTGTAGATGTCTATTAGGTCCGTCTCTTCTACTGTGTTGTTCAGTGCCTCTGTGTCCTTACTTATTTTCTGTCTGGTGGATTTGTCCTTTGGAGTGACTGGTGTGTTGAAGTCTCCTAAAATGAATACATTGCATTCTATTTCCTCCTTTAAATCTCTTAGTATTTGTTTCACATATATTGGTGCTCCTGTATTGGGTGCATATATATTTACAATGGTTATGTCCTCTGTTTTGAATGATCCCTTTATCATTATGTAATGTCCTTATCTCTTGTTACTTTCTTTGTTTTGAAGTCTATTTTGTCTGATACTAGTACTGCAACACCTGCTTTTTTCTCCTTATTGTTTGCATGAAATATCTTTTTCCATCCCTTGACTTTTAGTTTGTGTATGTCTTTGAGTTTGAGGTGTGTCTCTTCTAAGCAGCATATAGATGGGTCTTGCTTTTTTATCCATTATATTACTCTGTCTTTTGATTGGTGCATTCAGGCCATTTACATTTAGGGTGATTATTGAAAGATATGTACTTATTGCCATTGCAGGCTTTAGATGCATGGTTACCAAAGGGTCAAGGGTAGCTTCTTTACTATCTAACCATCTAACTTAACTCTTCTATTAAGCTATTATAAATACAACACAATCTGATGATTCTTTATTTCTCTCCCTTTTTATTCCTCCTCCATTCTTCATGTTAGGTGTTTTATTCTGTACTCTTTTGTATTTCCTTTGACTGCTTTTGTGAGTAGTTGATTTTATTTTTTGCTTTAGTTAGTATTTGGTTGGTCTGCTTTCTTTATTGTGATTTCATTTTCTCTGTTGACATCTATTTAGCCTTAGGATTGCTTCCATCTAGAGCATACCATTAAAATATCCTGTAGAGGTGGTTTGTGGGAGGCAAATTCCCTCAACTTTTGCTTGTCTTGGAATTGTTTAATCCCTCCTTCATAATCAAATGATAATTGTGCTGGATACAGTATTCCTGCTTCAAGACCCTTCTGTTTCATTTTATTAAATATACCATGCCGTTCTCTTCTGGCCTGTAAGGTTTCTGTTGAGAAGTCTAATGATAGCCTGATGGGTTTTCCTTTGTAGGTGACCTTTTTTCTCTGTCTGGCTACCTTTAATACTCTGTCCTTGTCTTTGGTCTTTGCCACTTTAATTATTATATGTCTTGGTGTTGGCCTCTAGGTCCCTTGTGTTGGGAGTTCTGTTGGCTTCCATGGTTTGAGAGACTATTTCCTCCTCCAGTTTAGGGAAGTTTTCAGCAATTATTTCTTCAAAGACACTTTCTATCCCTTTTTCTCTCTCTTCTTCTTCTTCTGGTACTCCTATAATGCAAATATTGTTCCTTTTAGATTAGTCACACAGTTCTCTTAAAATTGTTTCATTCCTGGAGATCCTTTTATCTCTCTCTGTCTCAGTTTCTCTGTATTCCTGTTCTCTGATTTCTATTCCATTAATGGCCTCTTGCACCTCATCCAGTCTGCTCTTAAGTCCTTCCAGAGATTGTTTTATTTCTGTATTCTCCCTCTCAACTTTATCCTTTAGCTCTTGCATATTTCTCTGCATGTCCATCAGCATGGTTATGACCTTTATTTTGAATTCTTTTTCAGGAAGATTGGTTAAATCTATTTCCCCAGGTCCTCTCTCAGGGGTTGTCTGGGTAATTCTGGACTGGACCAAATTCTTCTGCCTTTTCATGGCAATAGAGGTAGCTGTAGGCAGGTAGTGTGTCTGTCAGCTGGGAGAACCAAGTCCCTTCCTGCTTGTTGGTTGCCTTGCCCTTCTCTGCTGCCTGTGTTGGTTACTCGCCCTCCTGGATCAGCCTCCAGGTTAATCCCCTAAGCTGCTCTGGGTGGGGTCACCAGGGGGTAGTCCAGAGCCCTGCGGGGAGTGGCAGGTGCGCCGCGTGTGCTCTCCTGCAAGAACAGCACCCCTTTGCACCTTGCCCTGGTTTCTTCTGCCTGCGCCAGGCAGCTGCATGCCAGCGGCAGCCTCTGAGTCTGGCCTGGGTGGCTGCACACCGGGAGGAGATTCTGGGCGGTTGCTGTGGGCACGGAGGCTCTCCAGCTGCTCCACCTCTGCCGGCGGGTGTAGCCACTCTCTGGCTGCTGGGCCGCTGTGTAAGGGCCACACCGGCTGGGGGAATGACTGGCAGGCTGCCTATCGCTATGAGGAGCTTCAGGGCTGCATTGCCACCCAGGGGGCTGGGGCGCCTGATGTTCCTCAGGATTCCCAGCTGCTGGGCTGAGTGTGCTGGGAAGCTTCCATCCAGCTGTGGGGCCCCTGTCCCTTTAAGACTTTCAAAAAGCACTCGCTTTTCTTTTGTCCCAGGGGAGCCGGCTGCAGGGACCCACTCACAGATTTTACTTTTCTGTTTCTCTAATATTTGGCACACCATGCAATGTGTGTCTGCACTCTTGGTGTGGATCACTAGAGCTGATTATTTAGCAGTCCTGGGCTCCTGCTCCCTCCCTCTCACTGGGGAGCTGGGGTAGGGGGAGCACTCACGTCCCACCGGGGTGCAGCTTGTATCTTGCCCTGTTCGTGAGTTGCTGAGTTCTCGCAGATGTAGATATAGCCTGACCATTGTACTGTATCCACTGGTCTCTCTTTTAGGAATAGTTGTATCTGTTGTATTTTCAAAAATATATATGGTTTTGGGAGGAGATTTCTGCTGCCCTACTCACGCCGCCATCTTGGCTCCCATCCCCAAATGACAAATTTTCTCAAGGTTTTTATGCTTATTGAAATTTATTTTCTGGAAAGTCAATCAAACAAAATTCATTTGTTTGCATTTATTCAGTCCTTAGCACACTTTCAAAGTTCTAACATCAACTGTATAGGTAGAACAGTTGTTTTACATTTTGTTCTCTTGGTTACTTTCTTAAACCTACAGAGTAGTAAACCTAATAATAGAGCTTAAACCGAAAAATAGCTATTGTAACATCCCCATGTGCTAGTTCTGTCACCTGTGTCATTTCTAGGCCTATTTCTACCAATTCATTTTACCCCTCATGTTTGTTTGTACGCCTGGGAATTTTTTCTCAGATGCCGGACATTATGAATTTTACATTATTGGGTGCTAGAGATTTTTATGTTCCTTAAATATTTTAAGGGCTTTTTTTTCTGGGATGCAGTTAAGTTCCTTGGAATTAATCATCTTGAGGCTTGCTTTGAAGCTTTACTAGACAGGTCCAGACAGACTTCAGGTCTAATTCAGTCCTAATCCCCTTCTGAGGCAATACCCTTCTGAGGACTCCATTTGATGTCACATGTATCTGGTGGTCTTTCCATTCCAACTAGTGGGAACACAAACTATTTGCAGCCCTCTGAGATCTAACAATAATTCAACTTGCTCTTTTCCAATAGCTCTCTCCTGAGTTTTGGTAGTTTCTTCATATGCATGTGATGATCCAGAAGCTGAAGAACCCTCTACAGCTCTAGGATTGAGTCTCTATGCAGTTATCTCCTCTCTAGTACTGTGCTTGGTAAACTCTAGCCACCTTGGCCTTCTTGAACTCTGAACTCTTGGCTTCCTGACTCAGGGTGCCCACTGGGCTCTGTTTGGGTCCCCTTGTCCCCTGTGCTGCATCCTGGAAGTGCTCTCTAAGCAAAAACAGGGCTGACTGAAGGGCTTACTTGGTTTGTTTCCCTTCATGCTAAGATCACTGTCCTGAACTTCCTATTGTTTAATATATTTTGCCTGGTTTCTTTAGTTGTTTGAAACAGGAGAATAAATCCATTCCCTTTCACTCCCAACATGATTGGAAGTGATGGGAGTATCCAAATTCTTAGCATTAGGAAAAGTAAGGTTTGCTCTAGGGATCAGAACAAAAGTGAGCTTTTCTTATTTGGAATTGTCAAAAAATTTTACCCTTTCTAAAATAAGCCCTTTAGCAATGGTATTCAGATTGTATTCAATGGTATTCAGATAGTCTTTGAAAATCACTTCAATTTCTTAGAGATCACACAGAAAAACATTGTTTAAACAACAGAAATATTTTCTGATATACTATTAAAATAAGGTACTTCTCCATTTGTGCTATTTAGTAGCAGAAAAACAAAAAGTAGTGTGACTGGCTATACAAATCTGTTCATAGACAAAAGAGAAACGGAGAACAAGAAAGAAAGGAATGAAATAAACAGAAAAGTTGGTCTAAGCAAGCTTTTTTTCCTTACATGACCCACTTTGTATTGGTAAGACCAGATAATGAGTTGCACTTCTTCTTTGTAACAATTCATTAATCAGAGAAATGATCCTTGCTAGTGTTTAGATGTTTTACTTAATTTGGTACCTCTGGCCTGCTGCCCCACTAGAGCCAAAATTATTATTTCTCACCCAGCAGGTGATAAATAACAACTTCAGTCGTGATTAATACCATGAATTGTTCAACCTGACTAATGCAAAAAACTTGAGACCTACTGAACAAGTAAGTGATAATTATTGTGAGAACTGTTGAAGCTCTGCTCAGCTTGTGAGGAAAGAAATCCACAGTAAATGAAGCATTTGCTAGCTGTCCAACTGATCCTAAGAGGCTTCATTAAGCCCATCTTAGCAACATTTGCCATTTGAATACCAGTGGTAGATTTTTCTCCCTCCCAACACTAAGTTGTAAGTATCTTCAGAGATAAGAAACCTCTAGCCCATTTTTGCATACATTTAAATACTTACTGAGTGAATGAATGAATAATAAATGAAAAAATTGAATTCTAGCCCAAGTACTCAACATTGTAATATGGGTCATTTGAGAGCTACATATGGTTATCTCTTGTCATTTTTCTAATAATGCAATTGTGCACAAGTGTAGTTTTGCTAAAACTCATAGCAAAATTAACATTCTCTGCTGTCAAAAAGAAAACTTAGTAATGGCCACTAACTAAAGCCACATGATGCCTTCAATTTGATTATTATCTTTAACATTAAATACCAAGGTAGTATATGAGTGGTCCCCAATTAGGCAGATGGCAAAGGATGAATATGTATTGTTTGAAAAGCTTACCTCCTAATTGAGAAATTTCTTTAAATCGTATTATATTTAAATCACAAATCAATGGATTCTTAATGGTGGCCCAGTTGGATACAACCTACAGATTTTATTGTTTAGCGGGCAAGTTTTTTTAAATTTTTTTGTTATTTTAATGCTTTAGGTAGTGGGATGAATTCTCCAATTTGACACAGCCCTCACTAGTACCTATTGCCTTAATATCCAGTCTGTCCCCTATTCTTTACATGTCTGGCTTCTGAAGTGATCTGTGATCCCTCGCTAAGTGAACAATTATTAAATAAGAAAAAAAAACTAAGAAAGCAACTTGGGTTGAGATATGTGTCTAAATATATTCAGAGATTTTCAAGAATCACAAATTATCTGAGCACCGTTTTCTTGAGTTAAGAAATATTTTACCTCTGCTCTTACCTAAACAAGGAATGCCTGGCATGGTATCAAGATCACTTGAAAATTGCACAATGTTATAAGTGATAATGGAAACACAGAAGAGGGGAATATGACCTAGCCTAGAATACAGGATAACTCTTAAGAATAGTCTTAACCAGGATTTAAAGAAAGTAGAGAAAGAAACAGAATGAAACAAGAATGCTCTTCCTCATTAGCCAAATATCTCATAATTCTTTCTCAAAAGTAAAGTAACTTAGGTTGAAATTTTAGACAACTGATTTAGCATTGATCAATTCTTTAAATTACAGGAAACAGAAAACCTAAATAGATTAATGACCATTATATAAATTGAATTGGTAGTCAAAAATCTACTCCTCCCCCAATCCAGTAACCTTTCAAGAATGAAAACCCTTATATAAGTTTCAGAGAAGTGTCACCCAATTCATTTCTTTAATCGACTTTAAGTTTACATAGAATAAAATAGTTTGATAAGGTTCACAAATGTATACATTTGAGAAACAACAAAACCAAAATTCAGAATTTTTCCATTAACTCAAAAGTTCCCTTGTATCTCTCTGTATTCAATTAAAAAAAAAAAACCTTACCCCAGCCACCCATTGACCTGCTGTCACTATAGATTAATTTTGCCTATTCTAGAATTCCATATATACATCCATAGACTATATACTTTCACTTCTGCCTCTTACCCTTAGCATATGTGATGGTTTTGAAATTTATCCAGGTTGTTGCAAATAACAGCAGTTTGTCCTTTTTTATTATTGAGTAGTATTCCATTGTTTGAATATACTATAATTTCTCTACTCATCTGTAGTTAGACTTGGATTTTTTTTCAAATTCCAGGCCATTACGAATTAAGCTGCTATGAACATTCAAGTACAAATCTTTACATGGAAATAGTTTTATTCCTTTAGGGCAAATGCTTAAAAGTAGAGTTGATCAGTCATGTAGTAAATGTATAAGAAACTGCCAGTTTTCCAAAGTATTTGCACTGATTTATGTTCCCATTAACAGTGTTATGAGAATCCCAATTGTTCCAAAGCTTTACAAACACTTGGTAGTGTCATAGTTTTTAATTTTAGCCCTTTAGGTAAGTGTGCAATGGTACCTCATTGTGGTTTTACATTTACATGATGACTAATGACATTGTTCTCATTTATTTACTGGACATTTTTATATTTTCTTTGTGTATGTCTTTTCCTCAGTTTTTAACCTAGGTTGATTGTCTTTTTATTAAGTTCTATGAGTTCTTCATCTGTTCTGGATACAAGACTTTCTGTGCTTTTTATGTCTTGTCTACAAAACCTTTGCCTATCCCCTGTCACAAAGATTTCTCGCAGTATTTTCTTCTGGAAGTTTTATTTTCAGCTTTCACATTTAGATATATAATACGTTTTGAGTTAATTTTTGTATATGGTTGAGGTAAGATTTGGGTTTGTTTGTTTGTTTTTGATATTGAATTGTGCCAGAATCACCTAAAAGACTATTCATTCCCTGCTTTGAGTACATTAGAATTTTATTGATTTTTCTCTATTATGTCTGTTTTCTATGTCATTTTGGGTTTACTTTCTCTATTGTTTGTCTATTTCCTTTTTTCATTGATTTCCATTCTTTATTTCCTTCATAGTGCTTATTTGGAAGTTAATTGCTCTTCTTTTCCTAGATTCTAAATGTGGAACTAGATAACTGTAAACTTTTTTCCTTTTCTAATATGAATATTTAAAGCTATAATTTTCCAAGCACCGCTTAAGTTAAACCTCACGCACTTGGATATATTTTCATTATTTTTAAATTCAAAGTAATTTTTAATTTCCTTTGTGATTTTGAAGTGTGTTGTCAAATTTCCAAATATTAGGGGATTATCCATGACCTAAATTCACTTGATAACTTTTGTTGAGCACCTGCCGTAAGCTCACAAAAATATTCCTAGAGATAAGGGGTAGTGATTTCATCAGCAGATGACTTACCTTGCATAGTCCCTGGCATACTAGAGGTGTTTACTAATGACAATAAGCACTTTGGAGGATGTAAACATGAAATTTGATCAGAATTTAACTCTCAAGAGTATTAGTCTAGTGGTGAAATAAGAATATGATACCAAGAAATAGACTCAAATTGGTATTCAAGAACTTGACAAAATAATGCTTCTTGTGCTGTCCAGTGAGAAATTCAGCACTTCTAAATTCTCTAAGGGAACAGATAACGGATAACTAATGCTACTGTTTTTAGTTGGAAAAAAACTTTGTCAAGTCAAATTATTGCCAATAAATGATACCATGGATCTACATTATATGACTACCATGTTAAATTATTGTTTATATAATTATGGCCTTATATCCATGGATATGTCATAGTTTGATCACTAATCTTCCAGTTTATTTAAAACATCAACTATTTATCATAATAAACAACAAGACAGAGTAATCTTTCTTATTTAAAAGGATGGATATTTTAAAAATTCATTGATTGCCTTAATTTATTAGCTTGGTCTTTTCACTTTGAGACTCTGTATGGTTAATAATGAGACTGTTTTTCTTCATGGCATTTTCTTCTAGTCTGTCAATCGGTTTGTTATACAAGTTCTAAATAATATCCCTAAGTATGTACCTTGCTTACTCCAGCAGAAAAAAGTAAGTAAGACCAGGAATTCAAACTAAATGTGTGCAAAAAAAGTCAAAATAGAAATATCCTTAATGATTTATTTTTATTTCTCTCTGGTTTTATAGGAAGGAAACATTACACTGATGAGAGTACACTGCATTAAATTCAGGAAGTCAACATTTCCAATTTAAAGAAAAAAAAACAGGATATTAGTTGTTTTTTTTGGTCTAATTAATATTAGAGGTCTCTTACATGTTACGCCTTTTAAAACAACTTTTGTTAGTTTTAAGCTCTAGGCATTGAAAAACAGTGAGAAGTCAATCCCCCACACAGCAACTTGGTGCCTGTGAATGGTATTTCCTTTCAACATATTATTAGACCAAAATGAAATAATTACCTGTTCAATATCAACAAAATACACGTTATGTAGGAGCAGAGAGATTTAAGTGTGCTCTTCCCTCAGGAACACAATTTCACTCAGTCATCATCAAAAGTGCACATATTAAATATCCGGGTGCGAAACTACAAAAGTACTGAATAATATCTAATACACCAAACTTAGAACAGTGATCTAATTGTCAGTATAAATTAATTTAATCTATGTTAAAATCTTAGTAATTTGGCATATTTGGTGAAGTTTTCAAAAAGCACAGTAAATACAAAGTGTTTTGTTATTTAAGTGTAGTCTTTGGCTGTCTCTATCTTGACTATCTCAGAAGGTAGGAGTCAAGAGGGAGAAACAGTTTTTCAAACTAGAATCATTATTTTTTCCTCCAATACAACCTCACCTGTAGGTAGGTGAGGATAAAATGGATACTATATATATTTAATATTTAAATAGGTGAGTGCTGGAGTGGTATCACCAAGATGGCTGTTTTTTTTTACATTATCATTTTTAAAAATTTTTATTGAAGTATAGTTGACAATAATAGTATGTTCTTTTCAAGTGTACAACATAGTGATTCAACATTTATATACATTATAAAATGCTCAGCACAGTAAGTGTAGTTATCATCTGTCAAAGATGGCTGTTTTTTATTTTCCTCACCCTCACAAGTACAACTAATAACTATTTAAGAACAAGACACCATCGAGAGAATCCTAGAATGTGGGAGTAGGCTGAAGCACACACACCCCGCCCCCGAACACCTACACCACAGAGAACAAGACAGACAGCATTAGAACGCAAAGAGAAGCAACTACACACAGACTACAGGGCCCCTCCTGCAGGACAGTGCAGCACCATGTGGAGAGGTCTCCCCTGACCTGATTCCTCTAGTGGGAAAAGAGAAGTTCCAGGGACAACCATCCCCCAGCATTGTGGGAGCTCCTACACTGATCTCACACCCCAGGGATTACAGGGGAATCTGCAGGGCCAGCCACTGGGAATGTGACAGAGAAGGGGCTTCCAACAAACAGTACATGGATCTTGGCTGACCAAGCTCATACCTGCAATACCTAAGTAGTAATATCAACCAGCAGTTTTGCTCATCTGCAAAATCAAGTCAGTAACACACTCTGGCCAGGGAACTTGGCAGGGTACAGATTTGCCTGATTTGATCTTATGTGAGGAGTTTTGCTGGCCCTAGAGCCTGGTTTGCCTATATCCAGGCAAGGAGCTGAATCACCAGCCCTACAGGTTCTATAGAGAGTATCTTCCAGCCTATCTGACCTGAAGGGCTGGTGACAACTCCCGGAAGCAGTGTATTGCTTGAGCCAAGTGTGTGGACAGAACTGATTCCCCCCAGAGAAAAGCCAGTGCTGGGTGTGGAGTGTTCTCATACTTCACACAGTGAGAGAGATTAAGTCATAGCCAAGGTTGAGAGTAGTTCCCAGATACTCCCAAATAGAGAGTCTATTTGGAAAACTGGGAGTAGCTTGGAGAGTCCCTTCCCTCTCCCACCCCGGCAAGGTGGCTGAGACATAGCTCCACCAACTGTGGAGAGTCTCTTCTAGCTCCGTCTGAGCAGAAGGGCTGGCAACAACTCCCAGAGGCCTTGCAGCCTAGTGGTACTCAATCTGAAAGGTGGGCAGAACCAAGAGTTTGCAAAGCCAAGCCAGTGGCCTAGTGCAGTCAGGAAACATGGGGTGCAGGTTGGCTTAAATTAAGACAGCAAATAGCTTTACCAGCTTTAGAGCTGCTTCTCTTCTCCTGCTGTGCCCAGGGAGAATATCTAATTTGTAATTCTGCTCATTGCTGAATACAGCCTTCAGCCTGTATTCCGTCCAACCAGGGAACCTAAGCAGAGCACATGGGAAACTGCAGAGACTTTCAACAGTCCTATATACAGGAGCACTTGAACAGACACAGCCTGTGCAAAGCAAAACTGGTGGCCTTACCTGACCAGGGAATTCAGTGCACAGTCTGGGCTAATTTAGGCCCCCAAACAATGAGTTGTCCATGTCGTGGGTCCTGTCCTAATGCCCTGCCAGGGGATAGAGTTACTCAGTCCTGACCCTCTAGTAATCCTGATCAGAGAGTCCAGGCAACTGCAAAGCCCATCCTACAGCCTCACTGGGTTGGGAACCAAGCCAGCAGTTCTATCCAACTGTTCTCAGCCAGAAGCACAATCCTCATCCCTGTCCTCAGAGCTTGAACAGTTGTCTTACCCCAAAATAGACCATAATAGCAGGCCCCACCTGCCCAAACACATTTCCAGAAATCCAACCTAAGCTGACTGCTTTTGCTACCAAAGCAAACCTGTAAAGTCTGGAAGATGAGCCCAGTTACTCAAATGAACAGACAGCAATGTAAGGAATCAAGATCGTGAAAAATCACATAAATATGATACCAACCAAAGCAAAGTAATAAACCTCTAACAACTGACTCTAAAGAAATGGGGATCTATGAACTGTTAGATAATTCAGAATAATTCTCTTAAGGAAATTTAGTGAACTACAAGAAAGCACAATTAAATGAAGGAAAGTAATGCAAAATGAGAAGTTTTACAAGGAAATAGCAACCATCAAAATAACCCAAACAAAAATCCTAGAATTGAAAACTACAATAACTGAACTAAAGAATTCAATGGAGTTTCAAAAGTAGACTTGAATATGTAGAAGAAAAACTCAGAGACCTAAAGGATATGACACTGAAAATTACCCAGGGGAGCAAAAAGAAAAAAGAATGAGAGTGAAGTAAGTTATTAGGAATATGAGACACAATGAAAAGAAACAATATTCACATTATGAGAATTCCAGAAGGAGAAGAGATAGAGAAAGGGAAAATATATTTAAAGCAATAATGGATGAAAAAATCCCCAAACCTGGGAAGAGAAATGAACTTCAGATCCATGAGGCCTATGGACCCCAAATAGGCTAAACCAGAATAGGGCTACAGCAAGACACAGTATATTCAGATTGTCAAAAGTCAAAGCATTTTTAAAAGCAGCAAGAGAAAAGAGAAATTATGTACAAGGAACCCCCATAAGACACTTGGAATATTTCAGGCCAGGTAAGAATGGGATGACATATTCAAAATATTGAAAGGTAACAACTAACCAAGAATTCTATACCTGACACAAGTTGTCATTCAGGAATGAAGGAAGGATAACGGCTTTCCCTCACAACAAAAGTTGAGGGAGTTTATTATCACCAATCTGCCTTACAAAAAATGCTAGAGAGAGTTCTTTGAGTGGAAGTAAACAAATAATATCATAAAAACATAAAGAGGTAGTGTAAACCTCACTGGTAATGGTAAACAGATTCTGCAATATGGTAATTGTGGTATATAATTTACTCAAAACTTCAGTTTGTACAGTATAAAAACCATATCGATTGTTAACAGCAATAACCTAACCGAGGGGAAGGAGAAATAAAAGTGTGAAGTTTATTAATTCTACTGAAATTAAATTTGTCAGTGTAAAATAGGGTGTTATAGGTTTTAGATATTCTATGTAAGCCTCACGGTAACTACAGTGAAAATCCTGTAGTGATTACCAGAAAAGTACATGATAAAGAAGTCAAAGCATACTGACGACCAAAAGACATCAAAACACAAAAAAAGCAGCAGGATAATAAACAAGGAATAAGACACTTGTCCATGTCCTGGGTCCTGTCCTATTGCCCTGTGGATTAAAAACAAACAGAAAACAATTAACAAAATGGCAGTTGTGTGTCCTTAACCTATCAATAATTACTTCAAATGTAAATGAATTAAATTCTCCAATTAAACACAGAATGGATGAATAGACGAAAAAACAAGATCCAACAACACGCTGCCTATAAGGAGACTCACTTCAGCCTTCAACACCCACATAGACTAAGAGTGAAGGGATGGAAAAAGACATTTCAAGCAAATAGTAACCAAAAAAAGAAAAAACACCACAGGAATAGCTATATGTACATCAGACAAAGTGGACTTTAAGCTGAAAATGGTAGAGAGATAAGGTCATTATATAATGATAAAGAGGTCAATATATCAAGAAAATAAAACAATTATAAATATTTATGTACCCAACACTGGAGTATCTAATATATAAAGCAAAAACAGAACTAAAAGGAGAAACAGAAAGTAATACAGTAATAGTTGGGGGTCTTTAATACCCCACACTTAACAATTGAGAGATCAGACAGACAGAGGATCAATAAAGAAACAGCAGAGCTGAACAATACCATAGACCAAATGGACCTAACAGACATATGCAGAGCATCCCATCCACCAGCAGAATACACATTCTTCTCAAGCACACATGAACCACTGCCAGGTTAGACCACAGGTTAGGCCACAAAACAAGTCTTAGCAAATTCAAGAAGACTGATATCATACAGTGGCATGAGAACAGAAATCAATTAACAAGAAGAAAACTAGTAAATTCATAAACACATGAAAATTAAACAATACTCTCTGGGACAACCAATGGAACAACAAATTAAAGGAGAAATAAAGTTTTCTGAGACAAATAAAAATGAAAACACAACACACCAGAACTTGTAGGATGTAGCAAAAGCAGTTCTTAGAGTAAAGTCCATAGCAATAAACACCTACATTAAAAAGTAGGAAAGATCACATATAAACAGTCTAAATCTATACTTTGAGGAACTAGAAAAAGAGCAGGCTGGTCCCAATGTTAGCAGAAGACAGGATATAATAAAGATTAGATAGGAAAAAAATCAAAAAGAGAACAGAAAAACAATAGAAAAGATTAACCAGATAGTTGTTTCTTTATAAAGATAAACAAAACTGACACCCTTAACTGGACTAATGGAGGAAAACAGAGAAAGGACCCAAATCAACAAAATTATAAATGAAAAAGGAGACATTACAACTGAGATCACGGAAACTCAAAGGATCTTAATAGGCTATTATGAAAAATATATGGCAACCAAGAAATGGAAAAATTATTAGAAACATGCAATTCACCAAGACTGAATTAGTAAGAAATTGAACGTCTAAATCAACTGGTTACTAGTATGAAGATTGAATCAGTAATCAAAAAATCTCCCAATGGGACCAGGCTTCACTGGTGAATTTTGTTAACATTTGAAAAATTAACACCAATCCTTCTCAAACCCTTCCAAAAAATGAGGAGGTAACACTTTCATACCCATTTTCTGAGGCCAGCATTATCCTGACACTAAAACAAGAGCTTCATTGGTGACCCAGTTCTGTGGAGTCATTCCTCAAGGTACATGCTGTTTTCTCAACATTTGTTTCTGTAAGCCATTTAATATCTTGTAATAAATTCCTTCCTGCTTAAACTATCTAGCATGACTTCTGGTGTGGCGATGATGATGATGATTGCTTCTTAATGTTTTAGATCTATTTACTAATAGAATCTTCATAAATTATCATTAAAAAACCCTGCAGAGAACACAGGAGCCAGGTGAGCAGAGCTTAGTCCTTTGTAGATCAATTCTTCATGCTAACCAGTACCTAAAAGACTTGGCTTTCTTCCCCCTTAACTTTTATAGAGGGGTTTAAAATTTTTTAATTTAATTTAAAAACCCCTTTATCTGATGTCAGTTTTTTGTTGTCTTCCTCCACAAATTTGGCAAAAAAGTAAACTGAATGTGCTTAGGAATTTCACAAAGTGTTCTTTGCTGGGATTATTACATTTGACATAAGTTTTAAAGGTCTCCCCTCAGATGGTAAAGTAGGCAAAAAATTACAAGGGGAACGTGAGAATACACAAATACTTTGCTCAAAATCACACAATGGGTTTAGCTTTCAGTTACCTGCCCCATGACACAGGGCCACCATGACCACAGGGGTTTCCAAGACTATGTCCACCTGATGGGTTAAAATACAGAAAATAAACCAGTCACAAGGATGTAGACATCACTTCCCATGAAAAACTTTTTATTTTGGAGTCCCAAGAATGACAGAACTCTTAAGACTGAACCCTAACATATACATAAAGATTGGGAGGGATGTCCTTTATAGAGAAAGCCAAAAAGTTCAAATCATAAAAGAAAAGATTGATCATCACTTCAACTATGTAAAAATTAAGAATTTCTATATATTACAACATACCATAAAAAGAGTGAAAAGATAGACCACAAATTAGGGAGGAAATCTTTGTAACACTTGTACCAAGTAGGCATTAATATCTAAAATACAAATAGTACTCCCATAAATCACTAAGAAAAGGCAAACAACTGAACAGAAAAATACGCAAAGCCACTATGGGTAGTCATCACACAGATGGAAGGAAGGGAAGGGAGGGAGGGAGAGGAGAAGGGAGGGACCGATTGGCCAATAAACATATACACATATACTCAGCTCATTGGTTACCTGGAAAATACAAATTAAAATCACACTGGAAGGCAATGGTCACTTTGTAGTGTATACAGATGTCAAATTATAAAGCCATACACCTAAAATTTATTTTTTTTAAATGACACTGGAAAAAATTAGTCTAATAACTCTGTTGACAAAGGTAGATAAGCATAAGCATAAACATTTAGGAACATGATTTGGAATTACCTAGTAAAATTAAATATAGACATACCTGACAACCCAGCAGTTACTCCCAAGGATCTACATTGGAAAAATTCTTGCACACTTATACCAGGACATATGTACAGGATTGTTCATAAGCAACACTTTTTATATTAGTAAAATTCTAGATGCAACCAAAATGTCCATAAGAGAGCAAAACTACAGTATTGTTATTTGCATTGAAGAGTACTACATAGTTAACTACTGCTAGGTGCAACAAATGGACGAAATTCGGAAATGTAAAAAAAACTGTGTGAAAGAAGCAAAACACAGAAGAATGCATATAGTATGATTCTATTTATATAAGAGATAAAGCAAAAATTTCACAGGAATGATTAACATAAATTTCAGGGTAGTGGCAACCCTCCGTGGTGGGGATTAGATGAAAACAGTGTCACAGAGAGGCTTTTAAGATGATAGTAATGCTCTATTTTTTAATCTAGGTGTAGCTATGATCTACATAACAAAGTAGCAAGAAAAAAGAACATGTTTGCATACATCTTAAGAAAGAGACTTATATGAACTTATGAACATATATTAAGTAAATAAAGCACACAAAAAATAGGATAGACTGCCCTAAGCTGAAGGAAGGTAGTGGTAATAGGTACATGGGAGTTCTTTTATTTCCTCTTTTTGTATGTTTGAAATTTTTCATAAAACCTCTTTAAAAATTCAGTACCTTAATTCTAAGTGAGCATTTATCTCCAAAATAAAAAGCAAACTAGATTTCCAGAGTTCCCATTTTAGACAGTAGAAAATTGAAAAGAGCATTGCTTCCACCCTTAAAATAATGATGAACACCAACCTGCCAATTCACTTGACCCTAGGAGAGAACCCAAAGTCTAAGGAGAGAATGGACATAGCCCTTGTTTACCTGACACAGACACTACTGGACAATGTAAGAACTTCGCTAAAATTTTTTACCAATTGCTAAACACTGAGTATGGGCTCACAAAAGACTATTAAAACCTGGAAGGCCATAGACAAAAGAGGATTTCACACTCTCAGGCTCTTCCTGAAAGACCTTACATGAAGTTTGCAAAAAAAATATTGGAAACACAGTGGGAATCTAAGAAAATGTCCCTTGTGGTCCTTTGGAGAGAAGAACAGCAGTTGCAGGAAACGCACGTAACTCCCACCTGGATCTTTCACACCTATTTCTCACATGGAACAAAAGATGCCAAAGAAAATCAATTGGATATCCATATGCAAGTAAAGAACTTAGACTTGTATCTCACCCCCATTAGATCAATATGGATCATAGACGTAAATGATACAAAAACTAAAACAATAAGACTTCTAGAAGAGAACACAAATTTTTTAAACTTTGGTTAGGTCAAAATCTCTTAGATATGACAACAAAAGCATAATCTATAAAGACTTCATTGAAATTAAAAATTTCTGCTCTTCCAAAGATACCTCTGAGAAAATGAAAAGACAAGAGCTATAGACTGGGAGTAAAGTAGTATATATAACTTGAACGGAGGCTCTGATTAAAGATATACATTGTAAACCCTGGGTAACTACTATTAAAAAATTTTTAAGGTACAAATAATAAGGTAGAGATAACATGGCCTCACTTAAAAACTCAATTAATACAAAAGAAGAAAGAATTAAGGACATTGAAAAAGCAGGACAAACAAAATACCTGGCAAGATGATACATTTTCATCTACCTATATCAATAATTACATTACATGTAAACACCCTAAACAACCAATTAAGAGAAAGAAATTGCCAGGTAATCCAAGATCCAATTCTAAGCTATTTATAAGAAAAACATTTTAAATAAAAGGATATAAATAGGCTAAAAGTAAAATAATAAACATACATAGACCTTCAAACATTAAAGAAAAAGAGTAGCTGTATCAAATAACTAAATTAAATGAAATAACTATTTTCAAATAACGTCAGAGCAAGAAATTACCAGGGATAAAAAAGGGTAGTATCTATCAATAAAAAGTTCATTATTCCAAGAAAAACTAATAATAGTAAATATATATCCACTTAATAATAGATCTCAAAATACATTTGAGATAAAGAACTTAAACAGAAATGAAGAAAGGAAAAAAACACCATAATTCAACACTTCTCTCTCAGCAATGTAGAACACACCTTTTTCATAATGTAGAAGGCAGAAAATTAAGGATATAAAAGACCTTAACACTATCAACCAATTAGACCAACTTTATACAGAATACTCCATCCAATAGCAAAATGCACACTCTTTTTAACTACACATGGAACACTCCAGAAGATAAAACATATTCTAGACTATAGTGCAAATTCTAACAAATTTAAAAGAACTAAAATATAAAATATGTTCTAGAAATAGAATTAAACTAGAAATCAATTACAGAATATGAGAAACCCTCAAATATTTTTGAATTAAAGAATATACTTCTAAATAAACCATGAATAAAAGAAATCACAAGAGAATTAAAAAATATTTTAAACTAAGTGAAATAAAAGCATAGTATCTCAAAATTCCTTCAAAGTAGTTCTTAGAGGAAAATTTATAGTATTAAATGCTTATTTTAGGAAAGAAATTTTCAAATCAGTGCAAGATTCCACATTAAGAAACTACAAAATGTACATCAAATTAACCAAAAGCAAGTAAAAGAAAGAACCTAATAATGCTAAGAGCCAAGAAGAAACACAACAAAACTACAGAAAAGACTCAATAAAACTGAAAGCTGGATTTTGAGGAAAACAATCAATTGTTAATCAAATTGATAAACCTCTAGCTAGATTGACCAAGAAAAAGAGAGAACAACAAATGACAAATATGGAGAAGAAGGGGCATCACTACAGATGCTAGAGACATTAAAAGGATAATAACAGAATACTAAGAACAATTCTATGCTCATAAATTCAACTTGGAGAAAATAAGACAAATTCCTTGAAAGTCACATGCTAAAGATCACAAGAAGAAACAGATGACCCGATTAGTCCTAAATCTATTAAATAAATAAAAATTTTAAGTTTAAAATCTTCCAACAAATAAACCTCCAGGCCTAGATAGCTGTATTGACAAATTCTGCCAAACACTCAAGGAAGAAATAATACCAGATCTAAATTCTTCAAGAACACAAAAGAGGAAAAAGTACTTCCTGACTCATTCAGTAAAGAAAGTATTAACCTGATATCAAAACCAGACAAAGGAATTACAAGAAAACTGGAGACTTACATCTCTCAAGAATATAGACACAAAATCCTTAATACTAGAAAATCAAATCCAACAATATATAAAAAAGATAATATATTATGACCATATGGGCGTTTATCCCAGGAAACTAAAACCGATTCAACATTTGAAAATCAATTAATGTAAATCAGACTAAAGAAAAGATACAATCTCAACAGAGGAAAAGCTTTTGATAAAATATATTATTCATTCATAATTTAAACACACACACACACACTTGCAGCAAACCAGAAGTAGAAAGGAACTTCCTCAACCTGATAGAGGACAACTACAGAACCTACAATCATACTTCATGGTGAAAGACTAAATGCTTTCCCAAGATCACAAATAAGGCAAAGATGTACACTATCACACTCTTCAGCACTGTAGTTAACTAGAAGTCTTACTCAGTGCAATAAAGGAAGAAAAAAAAAAAAAGGTGGCAAGCAAAATGCTTAACAATTAGAACTAAATAAAATTATTTCTATTCACAGAAAACAGGGTTGTCTAAGTAGACAATTCCAGAGAATCTACCGGTCTTACATTCAATTATCACAACTTGATAAAAGTATAAAAAAATTAAAGATAGAAATGAGATCCCAATTCTTAGGAACCTAAAAATAGATTAGGAAAATATTTTCTCAGTCTAGATATAATCAAACTTTTTAATAATTCCTTTTATTTAAGACTCAATAAAATTTATAAATTATCTCATTAGAAGCAAGTTGTACTTTAAAACAAGAAATTTTGTTTTAAAAAGTTGCATCATTTTAAATTTTACTTTAGAATGTAGTATCTTGAAATACCTTAATGTATAGCTACACTTTTTTACCCATCCTCATTGAATGACAATCATACACAACAGAAAGAAAAATTACTCATTATCTGCTCATCAAAAAAGAATCAAGACATATTATTAGTGAATCTCTCAAACTGACATATAATTTCTACTTTGCCTGGATTTAGGGAGCCCAGTGAACTAATAGTTACTTGTCCAATATTCAAATCAATTAAAAAGTAACAAGTTGGACTTCTGAATGGTTCATATAAGATAGGTCCATTAAACTCAATATGCACATCATTCAGAAGTCATCAAATGTAGCTGTCTTGACTTAAAGTGTCTCACTACCTATGATTAAAATTTTAATTTAAATAAGGGATTGTGCTAGTTATGTTAAAATTCAGAACATACTAAAGTATTTGGGCAGCAAAATATTAAATTCTTTGCTCAGCAAATTAGCTTTTTAATGAAAATTTTCAGCTACTGTGACTTTGTTTTATGAATCCAAATTTACAAGATAAAAACAGGTAACTGAACCACCATAATGGGATATCAAGGTTTCTGTTTTCTAATGGATTCTGCTCTGATGGCGATTCATTCACTGGCGAGAAACAAGACCTCTCTGAGTGACATACAGACAGTAAGTCTTAAAGACAGTGAGTATCTTAAATTGGATAAGCATTATTATCTCCCAGTGTTCCTCATATTACAAATACAACCAGTTGAATTCCATGTTGCTGTAATATTTTTATAAACAAAAAGTCTAGATTTTATATACTGAGGTATAAATGGTACTTGTTCCAGTAAATGAATATTACAGTAATGTTAAAGAAAAAAGCATCATTAAGTACAAAACATACACACAAAAATACCTGTCACAAAAATTATGCAAAAGCATAGGAAAGACACAAAGCCCCCACCATGGGATTTTTTTATTTTAATAATACACATTACAAAGTTGAGGAAAGCTACAATAAATAGCACTAAACTCTAAAGAAAGTACCCAAAATTTATGTGGGATTTAGACTAAGACCACCTAAGGCATAAATCTTTAAGCTTAAAAAATAAAATGCAGCATTTGTTAAGAGCCAAACAGATGCTAGATTGCCTGGGTTTGAATTATTACTCTACCACTTACTAACTCTATGATCTTCGGCAAGATATACACCCTTTCTGTGAAAATTACCCTTTTCTGCGAAAATTACCGTCTTCTGTGAACTGGGGGTAGCCTTCATAGTGTTTTCATAAGGATTAAATGAGTTTAAAAGGCTTAGTACATAAAAAGAAAATATAAAAGAACTATTATTCTAGACATTTTCAAGAAATAACTCTTAATCTGACTCTTTGTAGTATCCCTGATTTTACATTAAGTATCAGAAAATTTTAAAGGAAGACAATAGACAATCCTTAGTGTTTTATGTTAAATTCCTGTTGATAATGTCTGTGAAAACTATCCTCCCTTCCCCACAAAATAAATAGAACAGCATTATTAAAATATCCTTGTCTCAAGAAAAGTTTTAAAAAACAAGGTTCTTCAAACTATCCCTTTATCTAATGTAAATTATATGAAACGTTCTTAAATTCAATTAAGTTTAGATATGAAGAATGCTCTTAAATGGTAATCTGTTCCAGAATTTAATCACTTTGTAACCATTCACATTTTCTAACTGCCTACTGGTTAAGAACATTCTTCCAGTGACCAAGTTCACCGTGTATGTGGAAAAGTAATCTTGAGAGTATAGAACACAAATTGCTTGCCCTAGAGAAGACACTGTTTACTCCATGTATAAAGCTTGGAGAGTAGCTTTCAGAAAGATCAAAAGTAAGTAAGTAAACAAGCCATAGTTTTTAGAGCTTTATTTTATTTTTATATGTATACATGTTTTAAGAAAACAAAAATTCAAGACACAGTATACAACATATCAAATGAAATCATACAGAATTATTTTAATGTTTACACAAATGATAGTACAGAGTACATATTCAGGATACATTACAGAATTTGTTTTGAAGTTTCCAAAAGCAATGTTTTTGGTTTTAAGATTCTGATACCAGTATTTATCATTCAAGTAACATATATTTCAAAAGTTTTTTTAGTAACTAAATTAACACATAACTCTAAGACAATCTGATAGATGAGCTGCCTTTACTATGATCTTCAAAATAGTGCTGTTCAATTCTTCTACAGAAAGCAAGGAGGTTGCTGTAGTTTTTCACCTTCTCAGAAAGTTCATCATTGGTCAACTGTGTGGTAAGAATGGTATACAAATGCCCAAATACCAGTGCATCTAGCTCAGTAGGCCTAAAACAAAAGTAGAAATCAGAGTAATATGAACGGTGTTTGTTAGTATATATATACTATTTTTTACATTTTGTTCACCTATTTAAAAGAAAAAGTTACATAAGAAATAAATCCCACTACAACTTAATAGAATTTATTGTTTTAACTTGGAGCTTACATTTTTAAAAAACACACTTTTAAACTATGATTTTCTGGTTGTGTGACTTGCTTTTGAAGTAGTATCGTTTAAATGTGTTAAAATAATATTGTACAATTAATCATTCATTTTATTCATTAAATAAATACTGCAGGTCTCCAATTTGCCAGTAACTGTACCAGATGCTAGACATATATATAAAAACAAGAAAGAGTGTCTGAGACAGGGACACAAAATATAAATTACCACAACAGAATTTAGTAAATGCTTTAACAGTTGCATAAACAAAATGCTGCCACAGTACAGAGTATTTCACTGTGGTACTGGGAAAATGAAATGATACCTGAGTACTCAGTCACATATATAACCAGTATGATTAAATTTTAACTTTACCACTTTTAAAGTAACTTATCTTTCTGAAGGAGATTAATCATAAGGATGGCTGCAACAAAAAATATTTTCTAGGATTTTCTTCCCCTTTAATTATAAATTACTGGAAAAAATTTTTTTTTCATTTTGAAATGAAATGTTCTATAAACAGAACATACCAATCTACATATTAATTAATAGCACAACATTACTAAAAGGAGAAAACACCATCATAATTATGAACAAATTATTGCTGTCAGTCTCATAGTGATGTTTTTGAGAAATCATGTTAGCCCACCCAAATGTGAAAGTGAGTCGCAGCAATCTGATTTGGCAGAATAGATTCTGGGGTCTATCCAATCTGCCTGAATCCTAATTCTGCTACTTACTTATTAGCTATGTGGCCTTCGTCACTATACATGAATGATGTCATGCAGTTGCATGGCATTAAATACCTCATTATGTCACTAATTCCCAAATATTTATTACCAGTTCCAGTCTCTCCCTGAAACTCCAGAATCATACATTCAAATGTTCACATAACATCTCCACTTGACTGCTGAATAAGCATCTGAAACTTGCTCATTGCACCATCTTCCCAAAATAAAAGGCACCACTATTCGCCCAGTTGTTCAAGCGAAAAATCTCAGGGTTACTCTTGAGTCCTCTTTCTCTTATCCTCCCACATCCACTAGCAAGTCCAGTGAGACTAAGCCACCAAAATATGTCCTGAATACCGCCACTGACCTCTCTCCCCATTATTATCTCCCAGTCTGAACCATCAGCAATTCTCTCCTACAACACTGAAACAGCCTCCTAACGTGCTCCTGCTTCTACTCATTCTCCACATAGTAGTCAAAGAGAGATTTTTTTAATGTGACCGTACGACTCCAAGAATAAAATATTCCAATAAATTTCCATTTCACTTACACTAACATGCCAAACTCTTTACCTGAAGCATACAAAACCTAGATAATCTGGCCCCTACTTACCTCTTCAGCCTCATCTTCTACCATTCTCAACACAACCAAAACTGGCCTTGCTTCTTCCATTCAAACATAAGAAACCCAAACCAATCTTAGGACCTTGACCCAACTTGTCCTGCTGCCTGCAATACTCTTCCCTGGACTTCACATTGCTGGTTCCTTTTTGTTTTTTGAGAATAAGTGACACATCTTAAAGCTTCCCTGACCACCCAAACAAAAGTGGGTGTGCAATCACTTATCATATCATTCTATTTTAATTCTCCGTGTGGCACTTAATGCCATCTAATATTTGTGGTTAACTGTCTCCCTCCACCATGACTTTGTCTACTTGTTTCTTGCTCTGTTCTCAGTACCTAGAACAATGCCTGCCACAAAGCTGGTTCTCAATAAACGTGTGGAATGAATCATTAAAAGGTGATGCATTTCTCATACCACACTATAACTATGTTAGTTAACTGTTTCCCCTCATTGTACATCAAGCTCTTTCAAGGTAACATTGCCTATATTTTTATATCCCCACTTCTTAGCAAAGTACCTAAGGAACTGAATCCCTATTTGCAGCATGAATGAATGAGATAGAAAAGAAAGCATCCTGACTAAGGTGTGCAGGATCATTAATTTTTCAATAGTAGTCATTCATATTATTTCAAAGCCTTCCCTCTTTTGACACATTCATGAAGTTAAATGTCCAGTGTTTAACCAACAGGACAGTTTTAAAAAATCACATGTATCTTTGGACTTAACAATACCTTGATCCTATCATTACAGGTGAAGAATCAATAACAAGTGGATACCTGAAAAGAACCAAGGATGCAGAAGGTGGATAAATGAAGAGCAGAGGCACTTTGTGAGACATAACAGAAACACCAACTCTTCATATCCCTAAACATATCTCTTAAAAGGTACATCTTATCTCACCAATTTAGAATTTATTTTCCTAATCCTTGTTTAGAGTTAATTACCTTTTGCTTCTTCTACCAGAGTTTACAAAAGGTGAATGTATTCCCTAATGCAAGTTTCAGCAGTGTAGACAAGCATCCTTTATCCATAAATGAAGGCTCTGAATGCATTCAAGTATGAAGGTATGTTCAAACTAGAAATAGTCTAAAAGCACCCTAGAAATGGTCAAAATGTTTTCTGCAAATATACATCCATGTAACTTAAAAGGCACTATATTATATGTGGATAAAGAGCATATAAAAACTGATCAGATGTTATATAAAGATAGAAATTTTGTGGCAAGTTAATTTAGAACATCTAGTGGGAAGCAGAATATAATTTACTAAGTCAAAACACACACATGCTTTTTAATGTTTGCTTTTTATATCCTTACAAATTTTCATATTCATTAACTCTGACATTTATAAATTACCAATTCCCATAATTCTTTTTTCTCTTTTAAAGTACACTTGTGGTAGTAATTATACAACTGTATACCACTGTTAAAACTCAGAACTATACATATAATAAAGGTGTCAATTTTCCTATATGTACATTATACCACAATAAATCTGACTAAAAATGCAATGAACTCAGAAAAATATCTGCAGCTCCTATGTTAAGACAAGGACAAAAAAATACATTTTACCCAATATCTCTACTAAATTAGTGAATCAAGCCAAGACATATTTTCAGTTTTAATTACTTTTCCTATACTATACAAAGAGAAAATAATGACATTACCATCTTTCTGCTTACTAATTAGTTTATAGATTGTAATCTGGATAATAGCAACTCTCCTTCTAAAACCTTTAACGTCGTTTGTATACATTATTGCATTTATCTTTATAGACTTCTTATTAGAAAAATATTCCAGGATGACAAATATATTTTTAAAGTTCTAGGAAATTTGATACCTTCTTATCTTGTATTGTCATTCCTTCCACATTTCTGTTGGTTATCTACTGTTCTTTCTTTTCCCTAATTTTATTGAGAAATACTTGACATAAATCACTGTATAACTTTAGGGTGTACAACATGATGGCTTGATATACATATACTTTTCCATTTAAAATTTTTCTACATTCATTTTTTTGCTTTATTAGTCTATATTTCATTCTGATACTTATATAGTCAGTCTAGTTTCAAAAACATTAATTTTGTCTGAGTGTTCCCTAATTTTTCTTTCCCTTACATTATTAACTTGTCATGTCTTCATACTACTAGAAATAGGCTAGAGATCCTTTCTTTATGTACAAATCACTGATCTTTAGGACTATCAAATTTGTAAATCAAGGCCCCTGTCATCAACCTTTTCTCTATTTGCCTTTGGATATTTTTTAGAAATTTCCCCTTAATTTTCTCAACTGGTAGTTTCTTAATTGAACAAACCTCAATAAAATCCTACTCCCCCCTGCATTTTTCATCTTAAGATTCACAGGTATAATTTTTGCACTATTTCTTCAATATACTTTCCCATTAGTATATGAAAGTATATTTTCAAATTTTACCATTTACTTCACTGGTTAAACAGCAGTATTTTTCTTATTCAAATCTAACTCATTTTCTAATTTCTCATTCAATTTAATCTTGTTTTAACCAATATTTATTGAGCTGCTTATCTAGCTGTAAATTTTGTTCAGAAACAAAAATCTGCAAGGAGCTCATAAATACTTTAGTGTAACTCTTTCTATCCTGATTACATTAAGGAAAAATATTTATTTTCCTACTTTTTCTTCCCCTTTATTAAAAGGTAACATAAAAATACCACTTTAAGAAAAGTTTTAGATTTCATTCTAAGTTCACACTTAACAGATGAAAGGGACAAATAACCTAGTAATATTTGCATGGGTGTCTTAACAGATACCATACCAGCAAGACAGCATTTATGCAACAGGTAGTACAAAATCTACTTAACTGCCTTTCAGAAATATGATTTTAATATATAAAAGCTACCAACACTGTAGATTATGAAGGATAAAAAGGCCACCAAGGTTAGTATCTTGTATTAGTTCTATTTTTTTTTTCCATATTTCTTTTACTTTTTCTCTCCAGTTAGCTTCCTTGTCCTCTTTTCCCAATTAGTATTCTTGATACAAGATATGCCTCAAAACTCTTTCCCCTTCTTTCAAGTAAAGCTACTGGATTTCTTTCATAAGTCCTCTCAACATCCTCAGAAGGTTGGCTAGGAGAAACATTAATTTTAATTTTAGAGGGTAAGGGGAAGATACACGGAAATAAAGTGACCTGCTGAAGCTTGGTATGTGTTAGAGCCAAGAATAGAATTCATTTCAGTACGAGATTAAATATATTATACCAAGGAAAAAAATATTTTTTGAATATCAAAATACTTGATTATCAAAAGATATTTTGATATCCACTGAATCACATGCCATAATGATTCCTGGTTACTAAGTCTTTGACATTTGAGTTTAAATGAGAAGAAAAATAGATATACTTTTCTGGCCTTCTGTTAAGACAGTGTGCCTAACAAAACTACCTCCTAACAGAGTGATGTACTTAATAAAACACACCCCTTGTGCCCTTTTCAACTCCTAAGAATTTCTATATCAGAGAAAAAAGGAAACACAAGCTACTAACATTTGAATACATTTCTTTTGTGTTAAGAGACTAAACAAATAGAATCTGCATAGCAAACATCATTAGAAACAAAAACATAATGGTAGATTTACCTATTAGGATTTCATGGTTTGAACTCCATGACCTTTCTGCTTCAGAGATCAACAGACCCCAAATTTTACTTTAATATCAGTTATTTATAGTATATATTAATATAACTTAAATATGTCCAAGCAATCATCATAGTCATTTTTGCAACAAATGTTAATATCTCTACCAAAAGATGTTTGATATGGCTATAGGAAATGAATGCCTAAGGAGATAAATAATAGCAAATAAAGCTTTCTAAAAATTAGCACTCTAAAAGGAAGAAATTTTTACTAAAAAGCCAAGAGAGGTTGAAATTTCTAAGCAAACCAGTGAGATCAAAATTCTAATTTAAGCCCATCTTAAACTGGGTTAAAGATTGGTGAATCTGATATATTAAAACTCTAACTTTAAAAAAAAAAGGAAAATTCATTCTGTGTCTACATTAGATACTGTTTTCCAAATTACAGAAAACTGTCTTAACAAAACATGAATTACTCAATTTACATACATATATTCAATCCATATCCTTCATATTCATTACTGTGCTTTAAAAATATTTCCATTAACTTTTAAAAGATATGTTTGTAACAGTGCTTGCCCATCCAACAGTGTTTTCTATTGTTTAGTTTGATTAACTCTTCTAGTCCTTGGGGTATCACCCTATTCAGACAAGTATGGTTATACTTCACATTATAATAGCACTTTGTAAGTTCAGAATTTTGTCAAGATTTCACAGTGCCATACATAGCACTTTGAACTACCTTCATATCATATATGATACCCTCTATCATATCATACAATGACTGGCTTATATGTCTGTCCTTAAGAGAAATTCTTAATGGCAAGGACCACATTTTAGAAATCTTAGTCTCCCAGACCCAAGCATTGTACCTGACACCCAAAAAGTGCTAGGTAAATGTTTAATGAGGGAAAAAAATGAATTTAAATATAACTGTTTTGATAAATAATTAATAAAATAATTCCTCTGTAATAAAATAAGTTTGTGACCTAACAATATAGAAAAGAAAACTTCTTACTGCTTATTGAAGAAATACGGTTGTGTCCCCAGTCTCTGGGAAAGCGCCTGGCAGCACTGATCTACGTCTTCTAAGGCCTAACACAGGCAACAAACCCAAAGACAAATGTTTAAGTTAGCAAAACAATAAAATGTGTCTAAAGCTTAATTTATATTACAGTTTGTGACAAAAATATAAATTTATGCAACCTTTAAAATATATTTAAATCAGACTACAAAGCACATAGAGGACATAAATAATACTTTCTATACAAGAAATAGAAAATTTGAGAGTGAATTGCCTAGAAATACAAGTATATTTTAGTTACTTATAAGGATCACTATCTAGGAAGTTTATATCTCAAAACTACTCCCTACAAATGTTTTCCTGAATCCATATATTCAAAGGACTTTACATATACTTAAAAATCTGCTTTATAAAGATGACACTGCTGACCCACCATGAATAAAAGTATTTGAATTGTTTTCCCACTCGTGGAGATGGATTGTATTTACTCCATCCCTATTCATTTACCCAATTCCCTTTGTGGCCAGTGGCACACATCAGTGAGTTGGCTGGCTAGGACTAGGCATGCCTTGGAAAGAGACATTAATTAGCTTAATGATGCTCAAACTCATGACCCTGACAAGATATACATTTTTGAATTTTGCTACTTCAGTAAATTTAAGACCAAAGGAAAAGTATTGTATTTAACAGGGTTTTTTTGAAAGCCCTGACACTGCAGATCTATATTTATTGGCATAGAAGATGACCACAGTGTTTCATTGAATGGGAAAAAAAAAATCAGGTTATAGAGTGGCAGGTTGATATGATCCCCTTTAAGGAAAATGTTATTAAGAGGCATCCAGAAGAATGTTCTCCAAAAAGTTAACAATGGCAATTTCTAGGTGGTACAATTTCAGATGATTTTATTTCTTTTTTGAACTTTTCTATATTATATAATTTGTTTGACAACTAGCACATGTAATTTTTTATAAACCAAAACTACTTCATGTCAGAGAAAATATTAACAAATGTTTTGTTAATTATTTTGTTATGTTGGGATTTTTTTAAAGGGTTGTCAATACAAAACATAAATTGTAATGTATTAAAGTTGACAGTTTTGTCAGCTTCAATCTGAACTGACCTGGTCCAGAGTCTTGTTACCCCATCCAATAGCTTTCATCTTACGTTTGACTTCCCACTGTTTCTGATAGGCCAAAATATGATTCAGAGGCCAAGGATAAGGAGATCCATACCTAGCACGAGTAATCTAAAACAAAAAAATTGTGTTAAAAACATGATTCTTTCTAAAAACAAACTGTGTTTTTCAAGTAGAATTCTAAGGGAAATGTATTTTCAGAAAACACAGAAACAGTCAGAAAAAACACATAGCTTGCAATCTAAAAATTAAAATTTTAAACCATTCCCTTTAAAAATATATAAACTTTTATGTACTTTGAAACCTGTTATATCAAACAATGACAGATAGCTTCCCTAAAACGTATGTGCAAGCAAAATTAAAGTAAGTGAAAAACTCTATCACTAATGGTATAAACCACAATGTTTCATTTATGAGCAGGGACTTACAATTCTGAGCAAAAGTGTTTTCTCATTAAATTTTAATTAAGATAAATGCTGCAGAACCACTCACCTCCCCAACTGTAGCTTCATCACACCACTGAAGATACAACTAGGAACAAAAGAACAGTCACTAAAACTTCAGAACACCAAAGAGAAAATGGATAAAGGAAGTTATTTCTTGCCATGGTAATTTTTTATAAGCCAACTTTATAAAAGTCACACATGCAAGGGTTTTCTTTTCTTGGCTAATGTTGCTATACAGATTCATTAAATTTAATGATGGTACTTAATAAAAATATTTCTTATACATTTCTAATACCAGTAAAATATTTTACAGATATTATTTAAATA
The DNA here is from genome assembly GCF_040802235.1 of Manis javanica. Taxonomy (NCBI): domain Eukaryota; kingdom Metazoa; phylum Chordata; class Mammalia; order Pholidota; family Manidae; genus Manis; species Manis javanica. The sequence goes on from NC_133167.1 coordinate 57,815,163, forward strand.
AATTTCAGAAAGCCAAAGCAAAATAATGAGTGGGCAAGAATCATTACTTTTTACAAATAGAACTAAAACTAAAAATGTCAGGCAACTTCTTCAAAGATAATGATGTCCAATAATTTAGATAACTATCTAAGCCCTAGAATTGCTTGACTATTTTCCTATTTCTCAGTAAATTTAAAATAACACAGAAGAAGGATTATCAAGGCCTATTATTTTCTACTATACCTCTGCAGTCAACAGCATATTGTTGACTAATTCCATGTAGGCTTTCATTTCTGCTTTTTGGACTTCATCCAGCCCATCACTAAGAGAATGGCCCTAAAGGGAATTTTTAAAAAATTTTAAAGCATCATATTAAATATACAAAAACTTTCAGTTATCTTACTACCAAGTAATATAACATTAATGTTTTTAGTGCAAATATCCAATGGATTAATTTCCAAAATGCCTCCTAAAACAAAATAATTTTATATAAAATAATAATATTCTGCTATTGCTTTAAAATGCTAATAAGTAGTATTTGTCATTATAAAAATGTATCTCTCAATGGACAAAATTACATTATCAATTATTTCACCAAAGAAGAAAAAAAGAATGGTCAGTAAACCATGATTTTTAGATTAACCATATTAGTAATAAAATAAGTGCCAAAAGATTACAGTATATTGCTTATAAAGTGGTAAAAGATGAAAAAAATATTAATAAAGGTGTAGAGCAAGAGACACTAATTTCTAAATTCTAACACACTATAGTAATGAGTAGATGCATAAAATGGTATAATCTTTACTTCAATCAGGCAATCTTTTGTAAGATTTTAAAAATGCATACACTATAATCTCATAATATCACTCTTAGGAATTTATCCTAAAGAGATATTCTGACAAGAGTACAAAGGTATATATACAAGAATATCAAAGCACTCAATAACAACAAAAAATTGGCAACAACTGTCCATCAAAAAGACTTAATAAAAATAAAACCCATAATAGAATACTATACAACTATTTAAAAGGATGATGCATATCTATATTATCTACAGTCATTAGCATGGAAGAATTTCTAAACATATTGATGATTCTAAAAGGCAGGTTAAAAAATAACACATAATAGTATGATCTACATTTTTCTTTAAGTACAAAGAGAAAAGTCTGGAAGGATATTTCCCAAAATGTTAATGGGGGTTGTCCTTAGATAACCATTAAAATCTACTCTGAATAATTCAAATAGATAAACTAACACATTCAACTTTTAAATATATTCTGTATCTCCCTTCTCAAAGGTTAACCTGACATTTTATAACACCTACCAGTTCTCACTAATGTCCAAAATTCTCATAAGCAAAAGTTAGAAAATTATCTACCATTTTATAAAAATCAAATTACCTCTTTGGCCATTCATTTACATTATAGGAAAAAAAATCTTATACTTTAGAAATATTTCCCCAGTAGTTTATATTGGCATTTTATAAAACTAGGTTAAAATCAATGTAAATGTTAAGACACACTGAAGAATGATGAATGACTTATTTAGGGGTAACTGTGATCAAATGTATTTAATATATTTTTTATTACCTTGGCTTTAACAAATTGGACTATTGGACCAAGTTCTGATACTACTTGATTTCCTACATGGATAAAAGGTACTTTACCTGTTGAGGAAAAAAAAATGTGTGAAAACAGCTTTCTGTAAACTTGTTTTTGCTAATGAAAGGAAATTAACACAAAACTGTGTATGTTTTTTAATACAGTGATTTCTTTATTTTTTTAATTACAGTTGAATGTGTATATTAAATTCTGCAAATTTTCAAACACTTATTACTAATTTTAAAACAAAGTAAAAAGGAACAAGGAGATTAATTTCTAGAGTTCTCAGATATATAATAACACTTTATTCCCTTTTCAGAGCTATACTAACAAACCACTCATATAGCAGTAAATACTAATTATTCAGATTATATGAACCAAGCCCATACGCTGGTTCACTACCACTGATAGACTTCAAAGAAATTTAACTGGTCCTTCTCTTCAGAGTACAATGAGTCGATCCATATTTTAAACTACATTTACGAAGACTTCTTTTTTACATCTTCTACCTTTACATCTCAGATACCCATTAAGGTCAATATTTTAAGCACATAATGGTACATTGATTAAATGTCTTAGACTAAAAAATACCACGAATTAAGAGAATTAAGAATTTCTGAAGGTATACTGGCTTATGAATTATAATACAAAGTATGTTCCCAACACATGAGAAAAAAGAACAAGTTGTATAAACAGATTCTTTAAATAAATGCCATATAAAAAAGTAATATTTCACTTTTATAAATATTAATAGTTGATCAAATTATCAAAGAAGATGAAAACAAAGTCATCTCTAAATAGCAATGAAGTTTACCCCCAAAAGGTAGAGGATGAAACTTGCTGTCAGACCTAGTTCAAAAAGAGTTCACACTAACAGCAGGTTTCTTTCATGGTCCGTTTCAATAGATTCACTCCTTCTGGGCTTAGTCACCCAGAAGGTAATGAATGAGGTGAAGAGCACCAACAAAAGCTTTATCTGCATCCACAGGACAGCATGCATTACAAAGGAAAGGGAAGCCTTTCGGAACACAACTCAATAGATGTATTTAGAAGATATTACCATGTTACCAATATAAAAACATTGAATTCTTCATTCCTTTCTTCTACTGCTTTTTAAATCTTGCAAAAAAGAAAATTTCTAACATGGATAAGCATTAGGTCATACCATGTTCTAACTTGGGATAAAATCTTTGTAACTACTATACTGTGAGAAATAGTATAGGTCTGCCAAAATAAAATGATCTAAGAATGGAAACTATTTGTCAATGAATGCCTAGACTGAAGGGCATTTTGAGGTATAACATTTTGAGAGCAGTGTATTTCTCAATTTCAATAACCAGTTTGGAGTTCTTGGAAAAAAGAGTTTGAATTTTATTTCTTAAAAATACTTCTAGCATAGATTGTGAGACAGGGAAATAATATAGCTCATCAATTGATTACTCAGATGTCTCTAAATATAAAGAGATATATAAATATCAAAACAACAGTTTAGAAGTGAATTGCTTTCTGTCACTAGCTTGACAACATGGAGCCAATGTTATATCCTTGTTTGCACATATCATGCAAAATCACAGTGAGACAGTTATTCTCTGGCAGCAACAAAGGCCATAAAAGAAAACTGAGAGCCTGTTTCTTATTTTAGGCAAAAGAATCATTTTTAGAACTTCTTTTATATTTAAAGAAACTAAGATGTTGCCAAACAAGTTTATAGATTCAGAGAATATTAGAAATAGAAAGGACCTTGGATGTCATCTAATCCAACTACCTTACATTACAGATGAAGTCTTAGTCTCAAAGAAGAGACGTGGAATTTCCCAAGGTAACTGTTAATATGTGACAAAGTTACAAAAGTTTTAGAATAAAAATTTCCTCTCAGACAGTCTTTTGACTACCCCATGATTCTTTCTGCTTCAAAAATCTTCCACAAGATCAAACAAGAAAATAAAACATTTCCTGATCAACCCAAATCATAAGATCTAAGAGAATAATACTAGAGATAAGATGAAAATTAAATACCTTGACAGAAAGTACTATTTTCACCTCCCTATAGGAGACTCCCCCTATGAATGTATGCATGCAAGTATGAATATATGTATGTATATACTGTAGTCTCTATAATATTTATTTGTTTGTTTCATGGAGTCTATAAAAAGAAGATATCTATCTACCTAAGTACACTATACTAAGTCCAGTACAGTCATTTTAGGAAACAGGTAGATGAACTATATGGCTTCTCCTTATTTGCCAAAGATACTAAATTTAGTATTAGACTGTTGACCTTTTTATATCTACATTTCTTTGTATGACTACACAGAGGAAAAGGATGGATAGGACCCAATATAATTCATTTCACCAGAATTCAGTGAAGTTTATAAAAACTATATACAAAATTAACACAAAATGAGTCAATCTAAAATATATCTACCTTTATAAGTCTAGAAATTCTCTCATGGAAATGTTTTAAAATGTACATACACACACTTATAAATGTAGATGTATTCCATACAGACTTTGCAGTGTGTATGTAAAGGGTATCTTCACAGCTTTTGACATCATTACCACCCTTAAGAATACCACCCTTAATATGAAAAAAATGTTTAACACAGGTCATTACTAAATTATCATCACAATGAAAAGACAGATAAATGTCTCCCCAAAAAGCAATGTAATACAAGTGCCAGTTATATACAACAGATTTATTCATAAAGGAGTGATTCTATGTGTTGCTATTGTTCCAGCAAAGCATTAATTACAATAATCCATACCAGTTCTATTAAATACTTATTTAACAGCTTTATGGCACTATTTTTGTGTATTAAAAATTATGAGTCACATTTACTTAAAACTGTACTTTAATCTGCTAATATAAGACAGGAAAGGTAATATGACAAAAAATAGCAGAAAGGCTATTATAAAATCTTAATAAAATGTATCTGAAAACCTGCTAAAACAAAAAGAATTAGAACCAAAAAAATTAAGAGATGATACACTTTAAGATCTATTACAAGCTAGTAAGTATATAAAATTTCTTCTTCCATCAGTATAATGGCAGAATGTAATTCAGAAAAGTGTGTTTAATAATGAATGGATTCATTAATATTAAAATTCATTTTCTAAAAAAAAAAACAGTCCTGTGTAAATACAACCAGGAAAATCTGAGATTACATGCTTTTTTAATATTTACTATTTAGAATAATTCCCATAATTGTCTAGTAACTATCTCCAGAGTTGAAATGAGTAGATATGCTCACCCCAAGAGTATCAAGTTTGCAATTGTTACTTTATAAATTCTTGGGAAAATCTTTTTTAAATATAGGCATTTTAAAAATCTAGGTGTGCACTGGACTACCACTGTGATTTTATCAAAGCCGAATATTAATAGAGAAGGAAAAAGAAACACTTACCAGATGGAGACATATATTCTGCATTTGCTCTACAAACCACTTTAATAGGCAGATTGCACATTTGCAAAAAGGCCTGTAAATCAACAGAATTACAGTAAGCCCAGTAAAAGTACATGCATATTTGAACACAACTTTTTATTTACTTATTTTCTGAACTTACCAACTCAGACAGCAGTCCTTTATTGGAAAAGAATGAATCAATTTAAAGTGAAATATTTGTATTCCAAACATAAATAAAATGTCATTTCACTACTAAAAATATCAGTATAACTTAGACACCAGTAAGTGTATAAAATGTAAAGCATTTATACATTCTTAAGGAAGGAAATGTAAATTATACACACTTATTTTACTGCACTAGTTTATGAAGTCAGCAATACTATATAGTGCTTTAATTTCATTAAAAGATGACTAAAGTCCAAATTTCATAACCATTACTTAATTCAACTACTCTTTACAAGATCATCTTTCTTGCCTTAGGGGAAAACTCTCAAAATGTTATTTCTACTATTTCAAAGTTCTCTCCAATAACACTCAGTATCCTAATACGTAGTTTTTATGCTCACTAAATACACTTTTTAAAGTCATAAATTGTTTATTTTCACTGTTTATAATAAAAACTTTATAAGCAATTTAAATATCTAACAATAGGGAACAGGTAAATCATTTACGGTAAATTCAAACCACGGAGTTTATGCAATCAATTTAAAAAATCACGAGTTATATCTTCACATGCTGCCTGAATAAGAACTTTACTTCCCAGACTCCCTTACAACTGAGAGTGACCGATGTCTATGTTCTGGCCAATAGGGCTGAAAAGTTCTGGGCAACTGTTAGCAAGTTGCTTTAAAAGGAAGGGATGTGACTTCTCTTTTTTTCCTTCCTGCTGACTAGAACATGACAGGATGACTTGAAAAAAAGCCACAGCAGCCAAAAAGTAGCCAAGAAGTAGAAGCTGAGTGTTGAGGATGGTAGAGCATCAGGAGTAAAGAAGCCAAGATCTCTGATAAAACATGCAGTCACCAAACCTAGATTACCTATGCTCACAAGAAAAAGAAATAAACTTCTATCTTTTTAAGCCATTGCTATTTTGGGTTTTCTATCACTGACAGCCAAATCTAATCCTAATTAGTTCACCAATTACCACTGTAGGTTAAACACCACCTCACCCAATCAAAAGTTTATTCCTCTGTGTCTAACTGTACACTAACAGCCTCAAAATACTATAACCTGTGCTCCCAAATTATAACAACAGTAGGCTTCATGACTGACTCACAAATACAGAGTAGGGTAGTGGTTCTCAAACATCAGCATGCATGAAAATCATGTGGAAGGCGTGTTAAAACAGACTACTAAGAAACAGAATAAATACAAACAGCTCCTTCAAGAACACTGGATGAGAAGAAAAGGAAGAAGGGATTAGAGGAGCTCTTTTGGATTACATATGTCTCTGTATCCAATGATGGAGAGAGGTTGAACTTGTTAAAACAAAATTTTTTTTTTAAAGTGGCAATAGGTGGAAATCACAAGCAATAGGTAGAGTAATTGACATACATAATGGCCATACATAATAAGGTAAATCGGATAAGAGCACAGGTAGACAGATCTTGTTTCTGTCAGGGAACAGAACACTTCGCGCTGTAGTGCCAGGGGCAGTCAGAATCAGGGATGATGAGTGCAAGCTGGTAAATGAGGACAAGAAAATGAGGGAGTGCCCCCATTCTGTGAGATGGGAGGAGAAATCACCTGGGGAAAATGAAGGACTTAGAGAGGATGGATGGAGGCTTTCAGAACAGCAAAAAAAATTTGAAAGAACTATTTAATGTATCTTCTCAAAGGCCTAAGTAACATTCAATTGTTTGTTAGCAATCATAATACTATGTAAAATAGTAAATATATTTTGCTAAACTACATGTATAGTGGTTAACTTTACTATCATTATTCAAAAAAGCTGTGTTTCATTAAAAAAGATTAAGCAAAATTGTAATACTCTGCAATCAAAGCCAAGTTTCTGGTCCAGTAATTTTTATACTTCTAGAAAAAAACAACTGACTTAATTTTGACCAATAACTTAATGACACTCAACTTACCACAGACCTCAATTGTTGGCATATATTATCTAATATTTGATGACATGATAACTAATTCTAGTTAGCCAAAGATTAATGTTACAGCAGTTACTACAATTACTCTTCATCCCTGATTCAAAACAAATTTTCTGAATAAATCTGTAGTTCACAAAGAAGTCTGATGTCACAAAGTATTTCCATCCAAACATTAAAAATGCAAAACAAAACATTATCATGACTATTTTCAAGAATATAAAAACTCAAAATTCAAACCAGGCTTTGATTCAAACAGTACTTCTCTTTTCTTTTACAAGACAAAAAAATCTCCAAGCAGTTCTAAATAGTACTTTCACCTTTCACTTCCATTTTCAATCTCTTCTCTGTACCCTAAATACTTCAAATAAAAGGCATGACACACCAATCTATAATACATTTTATTTTCAATTCTGAAATAGCAATCTGCATATTTTTATTCTTATATAAATCCAAAGAATAATGCAATTCTAATTACAATTTTTAAAAAAAGAGGATAACTTAGTCAATTCCTATTGCTCCGTTGGATACTTTATTCCAAACTATTTCAAGTGTTTGACCACATAAAATACTTAAAATCAAAAGCTTAGTGCATCCTATCAGATAATCATCTACAACTATGCTGTCCAATATGGTAGCCATTAGTCACCTACAGCCATTTAAATGAATTAAAGTAGAATAAAATTTTTAATTCAGGTTCCCCAGTCACACTAGTCACATTTCAAGTGCTCAATAGTCACATGTGGCTAGTGGCTACCATGTCCACTGAACAGCACAAACAACATCTCCAACATCAGAGAAAGTTCTATTGGACAGCATGGAGAAAGGTCGAGCTGATAATCAGCATATAAAAGACATCTCAGCAAGACAGGCTGACATTATCTGAAAGTGATTAATCTAAATATTATAGAAACAACCTGCATAATACTATAGTGTCCACCGACCACCCAAGTGATCAATTTTTTATGACAGTGACACATTAAATACCATAATATTTTCAATTTCAGGAAGAACTAATATAGGGCTTACTGATTTGTTGTGCAACTCCAATTGATGAAATGGTCAGGTAAATTTATTAACATGTGGAAAGTAAGAACTTAAGAATGAATAATTTAAAACTATAGCCAATAAATACATTTATTCTTTGAATATAAACTTATTGAGTACCTAAGCACATGAAGAGTAGGGAATTTTTTAAACACAGGTACATACATACATGCACACCCAGTACCTGACTTCTAAGAACCTGGTATTTAATAAACTTGATGTTGTTTTAACATACTGAGTAAACTAATTAAACTCATAATGTCAAATATTCATTAAAGGGGAAGGATACGTAAAATAATGATATAGTTTTTATTCTTAAAAAATTTCAAATCATAACCAGTTAAATGTGAAGGATTGAACTTACACATTTTTCTCTACAACTGTTGAAAAAAAATCTACTAAAATAACAGTGAAAAAATAAAAAACTCACAAACTCAGAAAGATACAAAGAATGGGAAAGGGGAACAAAGCAAACCAAAGATGTCAACCCATTTTTGTAAGACGGAAAGCAGACTTAGCAGGGCAGAGGCAGCTGCAACCTCAGATAAGAGCACACAGAGGAGAAAATCAATACATTTGCATCACAGAAAGTAGGAAGACTCCAAAACTGGAGTCACCAAGTATTGCAGAAGGCAGAGGTGAGGTAGGGCACTAAAAATAGGGTTGGATGAAAGTATGTATAAGCATCAGACAACTAGCCTGCCCTCGATCTGGCAGGAGGCAGAGGTCCGTTCTCTGGAAAAAGCCTACGAGAGAGACTTCTGCATCAAGACCAAACACAACAGAGGGCAATGGGTAGGGGTCACACTGAAAAGAGGAAGGTTAAGATAAAGTATACACACTAACTAAAGAGACCCCAGCAACCCTCTCCCTCTCTCAGCTCCTAAACACTGGCAGCCAAATTAAGTCCCTCCGGGATGTATCTCTGTAGAGAAGACCTACAAATACCTATGGTTTGGGTGGGGATGGGGTGGGATAGTGGCCAACAAAAATGGCAGCTTACTGTGCAATCAGTCTACACTGAAGCCCACGTATCAAAAAGTCCCTCATCAACCCATTAGCCTGACTCTTAAATATGAATTGTTAGCAGAGATCAACAGATACTTGGGGAAAGCTTCAAACATAAAATACAGAGCCAAAACAAGCCACAAAAAAAAGGAATCGAGAGGAAACAGAAAATACACAGAGAAGACAACCTCAAAGAAAGATTATAATGGCTAATGTTTATTAAGCACTATGTGCCAGGTACTTGCTTTACCCTATGAGGTGGGTATAACAAATATCCCTATAAGGAAGGAAGGGAGGGAGGGAGGGAGGGAGGGAGGGAGGGAGGGAGGAAGGAAGGAAGGAAGGAAGGAAGGAAGGAAGGAAGGAAGGAAGGAAGGAAGGAAGGAAGGAAGGAAGGAAGGAAGGAAGGAAGGAAGGAAGGAAGGAAGGAAGGGAGGAAGGAAGGAAGGAGGGAGGGAGGGAGGGAGGGAAGGAGGGAGAGAGGGAGGGAGGGAGGGAGAGACTAGAAGAAAGAAAAGAAACAAAAATGAAAAGATGGTAAGCATACAAAGAACTGAGCAAATAAATGACACTAAATATCTCAACAGCAATTCCAGAAGCCAGATTATCACAAGGCCTTCAAAATTCTAAGGAAAAATCTTGCCAATCTAAAATTCTACAAGCAGCCAAGTTATCTATCAAATATGAAAACAGAAGAAAACTGGTATCACACAAGCAAGGTCTTTAAATTTTTATTTCCCATATACCCTTTCTCAGGAAGCTAAAAAACAATATGCTACACAAAATTAAAATAATAAACAAAGAAAAAAAGAACATGGAATCCTGAAAATAGGGAATCCAAAATAAAAGAAAAGCAGAAAGAATATCCTGGATGATATCTTAAGAAAACAGCTCTGAAGCCAGCCAAGAAATGTTCCAATTAAAGTAGAAGCATCAGGGGTTTCAAAGATAATACTTAAAAAAAATAAATAAGAAGGACCTGATACATTTGACCATTATAAAGGGGGGTTTCACAGTTCAGTCAAAGAATTTAGGAGAGAAAAGTACCCAAATGAATTAAATAAAGCAGTTACCTGAAGGGGGAAAAAAAAATCACGTACAAAGAATATGTTCATAGTACACAGAAAGCCACTCAGCTGAGATCAGTATTAACATTCTAATTATAATACAAACACTAAATATTAATTAACCAAAAAAATTAGAGAACTATTGGAAAGATGGGGAAGGAGTGAGGAGGACTGTTATAAGAGGTGAATTTCATAGTGGAATTCAATAGATAAATTTAAAATTAAAAAAATGAAGTAACAATACTAACATCTTCAAAATACAGAGGTAAACACCTGGGAACATAATACAGCTAAAAGAATGCAAAATGATTGTCTCTGGTTATCAGAATTTGGAGTAAGGTAAAAATGGAACAATGTACTGGTGTGCGCACGCATGCATGCGTGCGTGTGTGTGTGTGTGTGTGTGTGTGTGTGTGTGTGTGTGTGTGTTAAGTTTCTCATACATTGCTGGTGTGAGTACAAATTAAGCCAACCACTTTGAAAATGGTATTGTCTGCTACTAAGCATAAGCTTTCCCTATCAGCCAACAATTCTACTCCCAGAGATATACCAAAAACAAAACAAGGCATAGAGCCAGTAATATACATGTACAATGTTCATAGCAGCTTGATCCATAATAATCAAATACTGGGAACAACTCAAGCATCCATTAACATGTGTAGCAAATTCGACTCTAAAATTCCTAATTCCAAGCTAAAAAAGATGTATGTCACCAACTGCTATTATGAGAAAGGAAAAAATAAGTACAAAATTATACATTTTTGACTCTAAATTCTTTAGAAGTAGCATTCACTGGGAACTTTTAAATCAGAGAAATTCTAGAAACAGTCCAAGAGGATGATACCAACAATATTCCAAAGATTCTAAATTCTATTTTTTCAGTAATTACTTTTAGATCATATCTTCTGGGAACTATGGCTCAGAGTTTTCATAATAGCTGGTTTTGAGAAATACGTCTCATTTACACATAATTGAAAGTACAATCATAAGTCTAAAGAAACAGCAATCTGTTAGCAATCAATTCAACTCTTAAATCCTAGATTCAAAAGTTGTTACTGTACCTGAAAATAGCACTGCTTTGATTAGATTATAAAAACAGTAGCTAAGTATGGGAAAACCTTTCAAATGTTATAGCTAACAGAACAGCAGAAGTACAGACAGGGATCCTAGTACAGCAATTCTTCAGTAACATAGTGGCAAGGCTTCTGATTCCTCTTGCTTTTTATTTCAGGTTCCTCTTAATTCTAAAACTAGCTTTTATTGGTTTAATTTCCCGTTATATGCTGGTATATAACTAGCAAATAATGGTTATTAGCACAAAGAATGAACAGAACATAAGAAATCAGAATGATGACATCAAATTACAAAATAAAGAGTAGAGAAGTCAAAAAATCAGTAAACCTAGTTCTAGTCATATGTAAGTTTTTCTTAATGAAGCAACAGAAACTTCTGATTCAAAACAAAGGCTACTTAGTCAGAATTCAAAACACAAAATTTATACTCAACCACTAGTTGGGGTATAAATCAATGTAATCTTTTGGAGGGCATTCTGTTAACACCTATCAAAATTCTAAATCCACATATTCTTACCCAGCAATTCTATTGCTAAAAAATATATCATATGGAAATATTTTCATAAAGTGATATTAGATATATATAAGGATATTCACACCTAAGCCCTATTTATAGTAGCAAAATAAAAACTGTAAGAAGAGCCTAATATCCATCAATGAGAAACTGGTTCAACAGACTGGTGAATCCATCAATGGAGTATGTGCAGTCTTCAAAAAAGAATGGAGTCATTCCTCAAGTAAACTTCTTATACTAAATTCCAAAAAATATTTCTCATTTGGAATCTCCTGTAAGGGTTACTGAATTACCTAAGACAATATGCACCAATGCAAATTAAAACCACAATGATATATCACCTCACACCAGTTAGGATGGCCAACATCCAAAAGACAACAACAAATGTTGCTGAGGATGTGGAGAAAGGGGAACCCTCCTACACTACAGGTGGGAATGTAAATTAGTTAAACCTTTGTGGAAAGCAGTATGGAGGTTCCTCAAAAAACTCAAAATAGAAATACCATTTGACCCAGGAATGCCACTCTTAGGAATTTACCCTAAGAATGCAGGAGCCCAGTTTCAAAAAGACATATGCACCCTATGTTTATCGCAGCACTATTCACAATAGCCAAGAAATGGAAGCAACCTAAGTGTCCATCAGTAGTTGAATGGATAAAGAAGATGTGGTACATATACACAATGGAATATTACTCAGCCATAAGAAGAAAACAAATCCTACCATTTCAAACAACATGGGTGGAGCTAGAGGGTATTATGCTCAGTGAAATAAGCCAGGCGAAGAAAGACAAGTATCAAATAATTTCACTCATCTGTGGAGTATAAGAACAAAGAAAAAACTGAAGGAACAAAACAGCAGCAGACTTACAGAACCCAAGAATGGACTAACAGTTTCCAAAGGGAAAGGGACTGGGGAGGATGAGTGGGAAAGGAGGGATAAAGGGAACAAGGGGCATTATGATTAGCACACATAATGTTGTGGCGGGGCACAGGGAAGGTACTGTAGCACAGAAAAGACAACTAGTGATTCTATAGCACCTTACTACGCTGATAGACAGTGACCGTAATGGGGTATGTGGTGGGGACTTGATATTGGGGGGAATATAGTAACCACAATGTTGCTCATGTAATTGCATATTAATGATACCAAAACAAAAAAAAAGACAATATGCACCAAATGAAACAGTAAGAAGCCCAATCTTGAAGGCCACCCCATCTCTTTTGTGGACAAAGATGTCAGAAGTCCCTTCAGATTAATATAATCTTTGTCAACACTTTTCTGTAAGTATGGTAATATCAAGGTATTAAGAAATGGATAAAGCTACAGGTACTATGCAGAAATAAAAACACAACCAAGGACAGTTTTGATCTTTGGGCTTTTCAGTCCCCTGTATCTATAGCCCATCAGGTTTAAAAACTGAAAAGTCATTTTAACACCTTGTTAAATAAGAAGCTTTAAGAAGCTAAGAAGTCATCCAGTAAGAGCAATATTATCTTCTGAAAATTTACTGAGAAGTAACACATGAAGGAGTCATTGTCAGCAGAAGTCCTTTAAAAGCTCAGCAACTATGGACCAATCATCAGATTTAAAATGAGCATGCAGGTCCTAAAATTAATATAAGTAGTTAAACAGAATAACATTTATGAGCAAATCAAACAAAACATCTCAAATATTACATAGATCTAGTTTCTTCAAGTCTGATTTTCTAAAGAAATATAATATTCTTTATTATATGCCCTTGTTCCCATTATTCCTCCCTTCCCACTCATCCTCCCCACACATCCATAACAGAAAAACAAAAAACCAATTATATACAGGTGTACCTCATTTTATTGCACTTCACTTTACTGCACTTCACAAATAATACATGTTTTACAAACTGAAAGTCTGTGGCAACCCTGTGTTGACCAAGTCTATCCGTGCCACTTTATCTGCTCACTTTATCTGCCACATTTTGATAATTCTTGTGATATTTCAAGCTTTTACATTATTATATTTGTTATGCTAATCTGTGATCAGTGATCTTTAATGTTATTAATTTAATTGTTTTAGGGCATCAAAGCTGCATCCATATAGGACAGTGAGCTTAAATGTTGGTTACGTGTGTTCTGACTGCTCCACCGACCAGCTGTTCTCCCATCTCTGTCCCTCTCCTAAGGCCTCCCTATTCTCTGAGACACAGCAATATTGAAATTAGGCCAAATAACAACCCTACAATGGCCTCTAAGTATTCAAGTGAAAGGAAGACATGCACATCTCTCATGGTAAATCAAAAGCTAGAAATGATTAAGCTTAGTGAGGAGGCTTGAAGGCCTATTATCGCAGCACTATTTACAACAGCCAAGAAATGGAAGCAACCTAAGTGTCCATCAGTAGATGAATGGATAAAGAAGATGTGGTACATATACACAATGGAATATTATCCAGCATAAGAAGAAAACAAATCCTACCATTTCAAACAACATGGGTGGAGCCAGAGGATATTATGCTCAGTGAAATAAGCCAGGTGAAATGGATGCTTTTTGCCTTTAAATTTATTTCACTGTCAAAAGCCGAGGACAAGCGGAAAGCTAGGCATTTTATGCCAGTTAGCCAAGTTGTGAGTGCAAAGGAAAAGTTTTTGAAAGAAATGAAAGCACTACTCCAGTGAACATATGAATGGTAAGACAGCAAAACAGCCTTATTGCTGACATGAAGAATGTTTTAGTGGATGGATAGAAGATCAGCCACAACATTCCCTTCAGCCAAAACCTAATCCAGAGCAAGGCCCTAACTCTCTTAGCTCTATGAAGGCTCAGAGAGGTGAGGAAGCTGAAGAAAAGTTTGAAGCCAGCAGAGGTTGGTTCATGAGGTTTCAGCAAAGAAGCCATCTCTGTAACCAGAAGTCAAAGGTGAAGCAGGAAATGCTGATGTAGAAGCTGCAGCAGGTAATCCAGAAGATCTAGCTCAGATCATTAATGAAGGTGGTTACACTAAAACAGATTTTCAATGTAGATGAAACAGCCTTCTGTTGGAAGAAGATGCCATCTAGGACTTTCATAGCTGGAAAGGAGAAGTCAAAGATTGGCTTCAAAGCTTCAACAGACAGGCTGACTCTCTTGTTAGGGGCCAATGCAGCTGGTGACTTTAAGTTGACCAATGCTCATTTACCGTTCCAAAAATCCTAGGGCCCTGAAGAATTATGCTAAATCTACTCTGCCTATGCTCACTTAATGGAACAGAGCCTGGATGACAGCACATCTGTTTACAACATGATTCATATATTAAACCCAATGTTGAGACCTACTGCTCAGAAAAAGATTCCTTTCAAAATATTACTGCTCACTGACAATGCACCTGTTCACTCAAGAGCTCTGATAGAAATATATGAGAATAATGTTCTTTTCATGCCTGCTAACACAATGTCAATTCTGTTGCCCACGGATCAAGGAGTCACTTCTATTTTCAAGTCTTATTATTGAAGAAATACATTTCATAAGGCTATAGCTGCCATAGATCATGATTCCTCTAATGGATCTAGGCAAAGTAAATTGAAAACCTTCTGGAAAGGAGTGACCATTGTAGATGCCCTTCAGAACGTTTGTGACTCATGGGAAGATGTCAAATTAACAACATTAGCAGGAGTTTGGAAGAAGTGGATTCCAAACCTCATAAATCAGTTTGAGGAAGTAACGATGAAGGAAGTGACTGCAGATGTGGTGGAAACAGCAAGAGAACTAAAATTAGAAGTGGAGCCTGAAGTTGGGACTGAAATGCTGCAATCTCATGATCAAACTTTAAAGGATGAGGGCTTGCTTCTTATAGATGAGCAAAGAAAGTGGTTTCTCGATACGGAATCTAGTCCTGGTGAAAATGCTGTAAACATTGTTGAAATAACAAAAAAAGGATTTAGCATATTACATAAACTTAGTTGATAAAGCAGTGGCGTGTTTGAGAAGATGGACTCCAATTTTGAAAACAGTTCTACTGCAGGTAAAATCCTACTAAAGAGCATCACACGCTACAGAGAAATCATTCATTAAAGGAAGAGTCCATGGATGTGGCAACTGTCATTGCTGTCTTAAGAAATTGCCACAGCCTCCCAGCCTTCGGCAACCACTACCGTGATGGTCAACAGCCATCAAGACTGAGGCGAGACTCTCCACCAGCAAAATTATTACAACTCACAGAAAGCTCAGATGACGGTAGCGTATTTTAGCAATAAAGTATTTTTAAATTAAGGCATGTATATTGTTTTTTAGACATAACGATATTGCACACTTATAGTAGACTGCAGTATAATGTAGACATAACTTTGATATGCACAGGGAAACCAAAACATTCATTTGACTCACTTTATTCCAATATTTGCTTTGTGGTGGTCTAAAATTGAACCTATATCTCCAAGGTATGCCTGTATTGTAATTTAGTTATATTATTATCAAACAGCAAAGTTGTACACTAAGATAAAAATCTCTAAATAAACAGTAAAAGGATATATCAGAGATAAGGGAATATAACCAAAATCCTTTTTTAAGAATAATAAAGAGTAAATATATGATGACTATGTTTTCAGTATGTATCTTATATAAAATCTTTTCAATAAGGCAAAATCAACTAAATAAAGATATTTACTTTGTGAATAATTTTTTGAAGTCATACACACAGGTGAAAGAGAAACTGAACAATGAATTGATAAAGGGCCTCCCCCTCCAAAACAGACGCTCCATTAGTACACACCAACCATGTCTATCTTGTTCACTACTTTTATAATCAGCAGACAATAGGTTCTCAATAAACATTTGTCTAATGAATAAGCCACAGATATTCAAAATAATAAATACAAATATACCTAAGTTCATAGAAAACTAGTAAGCTACAACAAAGATTGGCATTTTGTTATTTTATGGGACCAAAGCTCACCATATTAAAAAGTTAAATATAGCTCCTCTTAAACTCTGAGATATTTTTAAAAATCAATAAAGTTACAAATATCAATAAGCAGATATGTTTCAGAAAAACAGTAACAGGAATTCAATTTTTTTAAATTAGCTATACAATAATCATCAGAAATGAAAATGCAATAAGTATAAAAAGCTTTAAATACAGCAAATGTATTAGCAAAAACATGAAATGCTATAATAGCACACGCACAGACAAATCACATCAGAGAAATGACTTTCCTTGGTACGACTCTCACCTGAAAACTACTCCTGGCATATTTGACTCAATTTTAGACACACTGACATCTGACAGCTGAGGGAAAAAACAAGTTCAGAAAGCAAGCAACAAAAAAGATAACCAGAAGAGAAAAAGGTAAAAGTTTTCTCTGTTAGAATTAAATATAAATAAATGTAAGTCACAGGGTCAAAATTAAGCAAAAGAACTATAAAAGTCATAGGCACAGAAGGAATAATTCTTGTAACCTAAGAATCTAATTTAATTACCCAATTAAAGGTAAAATCAACAGGTAAAATCAAAGGTAAAATCAACGCTTGACAATGAAAATATTAAAGTAATTCAAAATCTTAAAGAATTGTCCTTAAGTTTTTAAAAGATTAGGTGCTTTACATTTAATATCATGATAAAAGTATAATATATACTATATTTAAGGAATTATAAACATAGCTTCTAAATGTATGCAAATCACATTAACAAAGTATCTAAATTCTAAATAGGGAACAAGCCATTTTTAGTCCAACAATGTTAAGTTATCTTTAGACAGCAGACTTCAGGTTTTCTTCTTTAGGACAAAGCTTCTATTCAACTCATAATTAAATTTGAAATATTCTATGTAACAATTCACTAAGGACTATTCTAAAGCATGCAATGCCATTTTCAGGACATAAAATGAAAACAGTTGTGAATTTTCTTTCCTATCTTGTTTTACCAGGACACAAAGGAAAATCTGTGACAACGTAAGAATTATTTTCCACCTTACTGAAGAGGCACATTTTAAAATTAAAAACCATGAAATCTACCTACAAAATAATTCATTTTTATATCAAACAGCTGCAGACTCTGTAATTGAAATAGTGTGTCTAAGGTTACAAAGGAAAAGTGTTAGGTATCATTCTTGAAGTGACAGATTAAGTTCCTAATCCCGTTAAAGTAATAGCCATATTTGTAGTTTAACATAAATTAAGACCTTAATTATATTTGTGACTATTTTAAACAAAATAACAAATTCTTTTGTACCTGGGAATGTAATTTATAGCAAAGCCAGGTTCATTTTCCAGACCAATTTATTTCACACTGCAGAACTACTCTGGTATAATGGTATAATGTAATTCTTGTTGTAGAATGTTGAAACAGTAGATACACTAAAAGCACAGAAGAGGTTTGAAGATAAATGAAGATGCTATTCATTCAAGGATAATTTCATCTAAGAACTATATGAAAGATGTTTCACTCACACAGAGTAGTGTATGGCCTCAAATTTAAGTGTATTTTCAGTTCAAATATAATGTTGCTAGATCGATTATGTTGATACTGTATATCTAATAATGAAGAATTCTAGCCTTTTTCTGTTTAAAAAATAGACTGTCATTTTTTTCATCTTACTGCTATGACTTTATTGTTCTGTTTAACAGCAACAAATTTTAAAATCCTGCTTGTTATTTTTACTATTTCTACAGAAAAGTATTTGGTTGACATTCTAACTTGCAATCTCTGAGAACTACAGGAGTGTACATTTTGCTAAGTTAAATAGATGTTTATGTTTGCAAACCGTTGCCTTCGTATAACCATTTTATATTATTTCATTATTAAAACTGACAACTCTAATAGTCACCTAATTCTAATTTGAATGTCCTTCATTTTCACAACTCCTATGACTAATTTAAATGTTTTATATACACCATACCATCTATGTTTTGAGAAATTAGTACTTAACATGGAGAATATTTTTAATCTACTAAATTTTTTTCAACTTAAGTTCACAGTTATCTCCTCCAGAAATCACATTTTATATATTTAAATAATTTCAGGTGTTATAAGCACAAATCACCAAAATGCTTTAATACTTCCCATACATAAAAGGTGATATAAGATGTTCAATCTGAAGAATTTAAATTCAATGATATCAAGGAAACATCTGCAGCCTCCATTTTGCTCATTTTAGAATACTGAAGAGGATTTTGAGTCCCCTTATGTAATGAATGTTCGCTAAATTATCTCTTCCCCTTAGCTTCCTTTCCTTCTCCTAATCCCAAAAATGAATACAGAAGCCTAATTTTACAGAGGATAACCAAAGTTGGAGAGATGAACAAACTTTGAAGAACTGAAGTTTTATACCTTATGAAACTTTACATTATGTCAATTTTTAAAATGTTTTTCATGAAACAGTATTCTATTAATTCTCTAGTAAAATATAAAAACCATGTGACATCCTACTTGTATTTATATCAAGTTTAAATTGATACTTAAAAATTGTAACCATGAACAACTTGTTTAAAGCAAAAATGTATCCGACCAAACTGAAAATTCAAAATCATTTCCTCTAAAGTTCTGTAGGTAAACTGTCTACTGTGGGAATCTGATTGACATGACAAGAGTACAGTAGTTGCATTTTCACAACACAGTTGTTTCTCTAATGCAAAAACTGACCTTTAGTCAAAGTAAAGAATACTCCTCTCTCCTGCTCTTTCCCAATCACTACATTAGGATATTATTTTTTAACCACTAATTAATATGTCCACCTTAAAAAGCATCATTGGCTTAAAGGAAAAAGCAAGGGTAAGCTAACAATTTGTCAGCAGGTCCAACATGTTAGTGCACATGGCCCAGCATGAATGGGGCCTATAAAAATGCTGACTTTTTTTAATGATACAACATTCAGAAAAAAACTAAAATTTTTAATCAAATTAAAATAAAAATTTTAGTTTCTTTCTGATGTTTATTTTTTGGGATATTATTCACAAAGGATAGAGGAAAATGAGACTATTAAACAGAACAGTGATATTTCCCTTAATGTCATTCTTACTTCAAGTAAGCAAAAACTAAGTAAAAAGTAAGATTACTTTTTAATGTAGCATTGTAATAATGATGATCAGTTTGAGACAGCTCTAAAATATAAATTCAAACTTTTATAATATTTAGATTAAGCTATACAAAAAAGAAAAAGGTTCATTTTTAAATTGGTTTCACATATACTAAACAAAAATCGTTTCTAAATCTGACTAGAAAGTAACATTATATAAAGACATTCACAAAATATGTATATAAATCTTTGAAGTCAAATAGGCACTAATTCAGCAATAGACATCACCTTATATTTTCATTACTTTCACTTTTTTCAAAAGAATTTCTCATTTTTTACCTAATGTGAGCTTCACAATAACTCATAATATAGGTAAGACCGCTATTATCACATTTCAAAGGTTCAAAAGCTGAGACATGTTTATCTTTCATATCTTAATGTAATCTATAAATTATAAGGTATAATTTGCTAGGAAGTATGAGAAATTATTTTTTAATAAATGTCCACTTATTGTTGCATAAAAATTCAAAGATCTGTATCACTGGACTGGACTGATATGCAGCAAAGTGTTATGTGAGTGTGGATTCCAACTCAGACTCCTTGGATTTGTATTCCCACTCTGCCAAGTACTACTTATGTAAATTTGTTTAACCTCTCCGCCTCAGCTTCCTGATTTGTCAAATGGGAATAATAATGCTACCTACTTCAGATGGTTGCTGAGGATTATCTGACACCTAAAGTACATATAACAAGACCTGGCACAGGAATCAAGTGCTGTGTAAATTTTATCTATGGTTATTACCATCATTCTTATTATCTGCTGAATAGGGATTAAAATAGCACCTACCTCATACAGTTGCTGTAAGAATTAAGTGAATTAATAAGAATTAAGTGCTCGGTACAGTGATGAGCACATGGTAGGCATTCAACTAATGCTATTGTTGTATGTTTACCTCCACAACTTGTGGGCTATAGGATCTTGGACAGAGCTTTTCTGAGCTTCAGTTTCTACATCTTTAAAATGAGGTTAATAATAGTACCCTAGAGTTATGGTAAAGATTGAACACCATATTTCACACAGAAGCTCTCAGTAGAGTGCCTTATATAATAAAGACATCCAATAAATATTCAATTTTAAAACAAACCTTATTCAGTATTATTAAAATGATATTTTTAGAATTAAAGGATTCAACATTAATATTTTAGATGTACATAAAAGAATGGTTATAATTATTAGTAATGCTCACACAAATTCAAATGTGCCCCCAAAATTCTTAACACCTATTATTTATTTTAATTACTTCCACTTATTAGGCATTATAGGGTCTGCAGGCTTTCCTCCTGCTGAAACTGATTATGTGTGCTTTTGTCAACAAATTAGAAGAGAAGAAAATAATAACCAACATTCATAGCCATATTGTAAATAATAAGCAACATTCACTGCATATTTGTAATACGACAGACAAAGCACCTTTATAAATGCTTTAAATATATTAACACATTCAAACCACATGACACCCAACATAGTAGCTTCTATCATATTTCTATTTTACAGATGAGGAAACTTGAAACAAAGAGTAATGTTTAAGATATATATATTTGGAAAAGAGACCAACTGCCCATATAATTTATGGAATCTGCTACAGAGGACAACATATACAGAATCAGAAAAGAAGAAAGAAAATCAAAGAAAACATTTTTTGCAGAAAAAGTGTGGAGTTCACATATTTGCTCATACTGTATTTCTAGACACGTGCTGTCCAATACAAGAGCCACCAAGCTATGCATGAATACTGAGCACCTGAAATGTGGCTAGCACAAACTGAGATGTGCTGTAAGTGTAAAACATACATCAGATTTTGAACTTAGTATTAAAAAATGTAAAACATCCCATTAATAAATTTTGTACTGATTACACATTAAAATGGTAAGATTTGGATACACTGGGTTAAATAAAATATATTATTAAAATTAATTTCACCTGTTTCATTGTACTTTTTTAGTGGAGCTACTGCAAAACTTTAAACTACATATGTGGCCAACCTTATATACATTATGTACCTATTGAACAGTGGTTTAGCTTTAGGGGGTGAAAAGTAGTAACAGAATTATCAAAGTTCTTTTCCCAATCAATACAAGCTTAAGTCCTTCCAAGTGGAAGTATTATGGGATAAAAGATTTCTCTCTCTTTCTCTTTGTGTGTGTGTGTGTGTGTGTAAAATACTGTGGTGAGTGTGTGTGTGTGTATACACCCTATATATACTATACTTAACAAACAAGATTATTTTATGACCAGGCAAACACTTCAGGTATTACCAATACTTTGAGGAGGAGGGAAGAAAAGCAACTCTAAGAGGAAATAACAGCCTCGGGGAAAAAAAATAATTTTCTTTTAAACTGAAATCATAAAGGTCCCTTTAATCAAAAAAGATATAACCACTTCATTTCAGAGGTATAATAAATGCCAAGGCCATGCATGTGGTAAGTAAGATTTAAATTTCCTGATGGCTTAACTAGCAGACTATTAAAATATCTGATGCTTAATTATCTGGTATCTTCTAGAAAATATCCAGTTTATGGATACCTGTCACACTGTTTTGCTCAATTTTATACATTAACTGATTCTTTTAAATGGATATTGGTCTACCATATAGAAGAAAATTACTCCATAAAGTTTACATCAGATATCTGGAAGTCACATTTATAGTCATGGCTACTATCAGCTGTCAAGCCAAAGAATATTGAACAAAACCAAGAATTTTTAATATATGCTGGTTAATTTATCATCTAAGTGACATATGTAGGATAACAAAAAAATGAAATGGTGAAGCAAAATTCTGCATTTTAAGAAGTTCTTTTTTCTAGTTTCACTCTAATTACCATTATGATGTGAGATGTTATGGTGGGAAAAAAACTAATTAATAGAAGCCATAAAAACCTGAGTTGCTAAATAAAGCACACACTAAGATTTCTTTTTTCTTCTCTTCTCCAGATTATTTAAACTGTTAACTTTTTTTAACAGTAATACACTGATATGCTGGTGTGTGCTGAAAAACAGATAAATCATCTATTCCAGAGTTTCTCTACATTGGCACTATTTACATTTGGGACAGTGTAATTCTTTGTTGTGGGGGACTGGCCTCTGCATTTAAAGATGTTTAACAGCATCCCTGGTGCTAGTAGCACCTTCCCCAACAGCTGTGACAACCAAAAATGTCTAAACACTGCCAAATGTCCTCTGTGAGGATGCAGTTTCCCTCAGTTAAGAGCCACTGGTCTATTCCACATAAAATAACTTCCTATTATTTAGTGAAAATTACTTCAGTACTTCCTAAATTACTATTCTTTAGTTTTAGGGGCTCTTTATAAGAGATCCCCAGATAGCTTCTACAGGGATATCAGTAAACCTCCTGAACCATATGTAGAAGAGCCTGGGTATGCTTTTTTTTTGTGTATGTGCATTGGAATGTTTTATGGAGAAATGTTCTATAGCTTTCATCAGTATCCTGAAAGAGTTATTCAAAAAAATACAATTAAAAAAAGGGTTTAAGAAATCAGTGCTTCAACCAAAATATTCACTGTGCCCTGAAACTATTTTTTCAAAGACATAAAAATTGAAAATACTACTTTATACACAGCAAATAATTTACTTGTGTTATTAGTTATCAGGCAAAATTGTTTTTACCATACATACAAACCCTTCATTCAACAAACATTTACTGAGTACATTCTATACACAAGGCACTACATTAAACGTAACATTATTAGTATCTGAAAGCTAAACTGAAATTCTATTTACTTTACAAAAAAAATTGTCATGTAGCAATATTAAGTCCTTATTTGTTACATATAAACAACTGAGAATATGTTTCTCAAAAGTTAAAATGAGAGAAAATATACTAGTTACAATACTAGTGCCTAAAGGTAAAATAAAGGTAAACAAATAAAACAAACATAATTTATATTCTTGGTAAAAGACATAAATCTTCTAAAAGAAAGAAATTAAAGATACTCATACTCAAATAAATTACTGTCCAAATACATTTCATCTCTCTCTTTTTTCCCTGCCTTAAACAAAGCAAAAATGTACTGCATGACATGCTATGTATCAGACATAGTTATTAGGCCCATAAGATATCAAATTGAATAAAAAATAATGAGATGAACAAGTGCCTAGCATCATGCCTAGAACACAGCAAAAGCTCACAATTCCTTTTCTTCCCTTTCTGTCTTCAAGAAGTTCACAATCTCACCTCCAGTAAAGGTCACATGTCTGAGAATTCTCTTAAGTTATCTTTTAGGTGCTGCATAATAAAATCCTCTTAATTTAAACTATATAAGCTAACTAAATAAGAGCAATTAAACATGCTAAATGTTTGAATAATAATTCTACAATCGACACAAACATTTCTTTTTTTAAATCAAACAATCCCCAAGTATCCTATTCTTCCTAGAGTGCAATTTAAAGTTTATAAGCCACTAATTTTTTTGGATTACATAACTGTGATATACAACCTGAAGAGTTACTGCAGTCAATAAGTATTTTGGAAATAACAGATAATAAAGTAATCAATAAGAATGTAAGGAATGGTTAGAGAAGAATGTGTCTGCTTCAAGATTAACAAATGGATTAAGGCTAGAATGAGTACAATGAGAGAATGATGCTTAAATATATGTGGTAAATAAATCTATACAAGTTAAGTTACAAAATAATGCTGTATCCATGAATGAACGTATCATCCCAAATAATCAATACTATCATATCTAGCCAAAAGTAAAACAACTACTAAGAAAGATAATGCTCATAGCATATAAGTGACTTTTTTAAAAAGGATTAAGATTTTTGTTTATTTGATACACTGACAAGTAACTGAATAATATTACATAATAAAATTACACTTCAGAGAAGAGATATTATATTGATAATGGTAAATCACAAAGAAAAATACAAAACATACAGCCTCTGACTGTCTGAAGAGGAAAAAAATTATTGCAATTCAAAGTAAAAAAATATTACAATATTTATACATTTACCTGCACAGCAAGAGAAGCTGCATTGTCAGAAAGCAAAATTTGCTCCCCTGTGAAAATACAATGAGAGATGTGTCAAAAGTATGACTGCTAAACAAGTAAAATACAAATATTTTTATTCTAAAAAACTATTCCTTTATAAAAAACAAAAGGTATAGCTTTCACTAATTTTGAAGTTCTATATCACCACTATTGTATAATCATAATTTTGATAAATTATCATAGTATGTAAATCCTGATAAAACATGACTATTTCCTCTAAAACTATTTGATCATTTATCACATCTTATTAACAATATGTAATTAAAATCACTGATCTAAAAAATTCATTTTTCAAGATTTTAAGAAACATCCCTCTTCTTTTCATTAAAATTAAGTGAACGAGTATCTGCTCAACTCTCTCTAGTTAAAAGTGAAAGCATTCAAAATCATATAAAACCAGCCTGCAGTTAATATTATACAGTGTGTCTAGGTCTGTCACACAAAAGAAAGATGACAAGTTTGCTGCAATAAAAATTCCATGCTTAGAAGACTAAGGCGGCTGCCTATTAGTCTTCATTACTTTGCAGTCTTCTGACAACTGCAGCAGGCTGCTGAGCCCCAAATGGGGTCCATAATGTGATCTGATGATATATGAAGAGCTGCTAAAGGGAGCCTGAACCATCCTAGCCTATACATTTTAACAGTTCCTTTTTACTGAGAGCCCACTTTACCACAGGACTTCAAAAATCTGCTGTGTCAGCTACTGGTGCAGTAAATCTGCCAACTGCTCCTGCAACCACATCATTTTACACTGCCTACAGCAGCCAATATAATGAGTCAATAATAAACTAAAGACCTTATATGCCATGAGTAGTTGCTTTACACTGGCGGATACAAGTTAAGGTAAAATCTCCTATACAAATTATACAAAAGAATCCCTTTTTATGTTTTATGTTCTCTTTGCAATGAATTATATTACTGAGAAGTTTCTTTGGTAATATATATATTTTGATAGAAAGCCATTTTTAATTATGAACAAGTACTTACCTTTCAGTTGCTGATATAATGTAGCATTTTCAGGCCAAGGTTCTGCAGCTGCAGAAACAAGGCAGTGATAATTAGGCATGTAAAGCAAAAATAAACCAGTAACCAAATGAATAAATAAGCACATACATTTGCCTAAAAAACTTCAAGGTTACCTTAAATATGGCAACTAATTATACTACCTTAGATTCTATGGTAACCTGTATAAGTAGGTTAGGTAATTTGTTTTAAATTCATGTTTGGGTCATTGGTGGTGCTTTATTTTTTCATGGGAAGGAGATGGAAGACATCTTGCCCAATCAAAAGTAGGATTTAAAAACTAAAATAGCCTATATGCTACTATTCCTTTAGCTTCCTTCAGACACAGACATATTCAAAATATTACTCATACATATAAAAAAAGATTGAATTTCTGTTCACTATCAAAAAAATGTGAAACAATATTTATAACATCTTACTATAAACTTTCAACAAAGTAAATTTTTAAACAGACAAAAACACTTTATGAAATAATCAAATATATCTGTATCAGGCTCTGCATCTTTCCTTATAAACCAGACATATTTAAACAAACAGATGAATCAAGTTGTATTCTAGGATATTCTAGCAGTTTATCTAGGCCCCACCCCCCCACTCCGTAAAAACAAAGGGAAATAGTACAAGAAGCAGTAAGTACCTACAGCAGGTATAAAGCTAGTAAAGCTAATTTTAGGCCAGAAGCCAGGCTTGACCTTGACACTCAACCTTTCATACAGAAAAGACTCTAGGAACAAAGGGAACCAAAAGATTTAGAAACCTACCAGTGCTTGGGAAAAGCACTAGATTTAAATTTTGTCTAATCAACTGCACTTAAGAAGCAATGCCTCCACTGACAGAATATACAAAATATCATTTGTTAAATTGTTCTCTGTAAAAGCCATAATTAGAATTACAGAATTACTAATTCTAACACAGTAACTATATTTGCTTTTAGCAAGAAAGTAAATGAAATACATACTCGATAATAACTGGTATTTTTCTTATTGTGTTTAAACCAATCCAGTCTCTGTGACATAACAAATTATTTTTTAATATATAATTCTAGCTGATTTTTTTAAAAGAAATTTATATTTGTGAAGCATTTTTTTCTTAAGCCTGATCATTTAAGATGCACTAAAACAGTTGCAGCGGGGGAGGGGATACCCATAATTTGCATTTACTTATACTTTAAAATGAAAGAAGAACATAACATTATTATAAATTCTGATATTTTTGGTTTAGTTTGGTTTGAGCTACATAAAATTAAACTCATACATAGGGATAATCCCTTGAAAATATCAAGCAAATAATGGAACATCCACAGTTTTAGATGCCATTACCCACAATATTACATATATGTAAAGGCAAGTGAATTGCATCTTAACTACGAAAGAGGGAGTGAAACTAAATATTTATTATAAGTTACTGTAAACTTTTTAACAAAGTAAAATTTCAATGAGAACCCAATTAACCTGTGTAACAGTTTTTAAAACAAAAGTCAAGGGATCAAAAACAAGCTGGCATCAGCAAATTACTCAAAAATAACCTTTTAGAATAAATTGTATGGTCAGCACATGTACACCATTTACATCTACATGAGAAAAAATACAATGAGGTTCATTCGTTGTAAGATCCTGTATCATCAAAGATTCAATTAGCATTATATCAATCTTATTAAAACAATAAAGCATAGGACTAAAAATTTTAAAGATAATTGAAACTAAGTTCCTTGAGGGCACAGATCTGTTGTATGCATCTGTGTATGCCATACCGCACCATGTTTTGCATACAGTTGATGCTCACTATTTGTGTGTAGAAATAAAGAGATATTGATTAAACCTACTGCCCTATTCCCTAAACATTCTGGCTAATCAAAGTTTTGCTGAACTTAGTATTTATTATCAACTATGTTAAAGTAATGGGGTGGTCTAATTAAACCTGGCAATTTTAACTTTTGGTTAGCTATTTTATATATATACGAGACATGGACTACAGATTTTCAAAAACAATGGACTTTTCAAAAACAATAGAAGAACATAACATTGAGCATTAAATACATAAATATAGTTTTAAATGTGTTCTTTGATAAATCAGAAGCTAATTCACAGCGCTGCAAATACTGCAGAGTTCTCATATGAATAGCAGTTCATGTGTTCAGTAATTCCAGTAAAGAGTTCATTTATCATGACCACAACAGATTCTCCAGATCTAACACAACAGACATATGTGAAAACAAAAGAAATCTTGCAGCATATTACCTGACTCCAAGTACGAATAAAGAAGTTGCCTACAAAAACTAAAAGCTCTGTTATTAATCTAAAACTGGAAAAGGGGTGACAGGAGTGTATTTTCCCTCATCCAAAATACAAACTACATTCCAACTCAGAAATCATTTAAATTAAGCTCTCAAAAGACAAGTAATGACTCTATAGCATCTTACTATGCTGATGGACAGTGACTGCAATGGAGTGGGGGTGGAGACTTGATAATATGGGTGAATGTTGAAACCACAATGTTGCTCATGTGCAACCTTCATAAGGTTGTATATCAATGATACCTTAATTTTAAAAAAAAAGAAATTAAGCTCTCAAAAGTAACTGCCAAAACATCTGACTTTTTATCTTTACAAATAGAACCTGTCACTTAAAAAGTAAAGGGAAGTAGGCTGATATAAACCTACATAACCTAAATAACCAGGTTATTTAGAAGCTTGGAATGCCTGTGTATCCACGGACCAGGAGGCAAGGAATAGTGGAGTATGCAGGGAATGAGCAGAGGCCCATCTCATCCATGAGCAGCTCGGAGTACACAAACATCATTGATTTAAGCGCATCACTTACCTGAACCAGCTCAAGTACATTCTAAACATGACATAGGAGAAGAAATGAGTAGCATATTATTCAGTAGAGTGCCAAAACTGAAAAGTCCTGAGTTGTGTGACATGGCAATGGATCTACAAATCAACCATGTAGGCATCTTTCTAGCAAATAAGCTCAATAACTGCCTCCTAAGTAAGCAAGCCCATGAATCATGAACATTATTATCCACACATAACAAAACACAATGCCTGCTTTTTGGTTTGGATAATAATAACCAAAGCCTTTTTAATGGAGAATGCCTATTATATGCAAGACGAAGTCCAAAAATACAACTTGTTCCTCACTCCCCCTTCCCAAGATCAGACAGTCAATAAGCCATTTGATCCTGACTATGCATAAAAGAAAAGGAGATTAAGAATTTAAAAATCATAGTGCTGACAACAGACCTTAAAAACCTGTATCACTTAAAACAAACCCTTTTAAAACACTAATAAGACATTTTCATCCCTTCCAAGTTTTACTTCAGTTGACCTAAAATGTTTTAGACTGCGGTCTAATTCAATTATCAGTCCAGTCATGAGAAATTTCATGACTCACTCACCTACCTTATTTTCAATGTGTATCACTCCCTGATGTGAAGTTTCTTTTTAAACCTGCCTTAGGGAAGGGCCAGGCTTAGAATAAATATAGAAGGTGAGACTAAAAGTTTCTGAAAACGAGGCTGACAAGATATAGGTATTGAGAGAGAAGTTATCCAATGCTGTCAAGGTGCAAGGTAATAGTCTTATTAGCACATCAAAAGTAAACTCTCTGCTTTAACACACAACAATTTGTGTGGCTCTTAGAATAAAGATCAGAACCCTCAACTTGGCC
The DNA here is from genome assembly GCF_040802235.1 of Manis javanica. Classification (NCBI taxonomy): domain Eukaryota; kingdom Metazoa; phylum Chordata; class Mammalia; order Pholidota; family Manidae; genus Manis; species Manis javanica. Next base: position 57,844,686 of record NC_133167.1, read on the forward strand.
TTAACACATCACCTCCTCTGCCTCTCTGGCCTCATCATACCCCAACTTCACCTATTCTCTACTCCAGCCACACTGGCCTCTACCCAGTGTCCAAATGCACCACATTCCTTCTTACCCCAGAGATTCATTTGTACTGTTTCCTCTGCCCTAGAGCAGTCTCCCCCTCCTACCTCATCCTCACATTTCAGCACAAGTAGCACTTCCTTAGCCTGGGCCAGCTTCATGTCCCTGCAGCCTGTGTAGTTGGACAGGGACTACACTTAGAAAGGCTCCACACTTGGTTTAATGTTTTGCATTCACAGTCTTGGAATTCTTTTGAACAAGGGACCTCACATTTCATTTTGCACTGGGCCCTACAAATTATGAGGCCAGTCCTGTCCTCAGGAAAGCCTTCATTGACCTTCCTGAGTAGTTCAAACACTCTCTTTACGAGCCTGAATAACATGTGCGTTCCTTTGTACCATTTATCACAGCCAACATTTTAAAATCAATTTGAGATATGAGGACTATTTGATTGTTTATCTCTCCCGCTAGAACGTAAGTACCATAAATCCAGTGTTCAGGTCTGATTTTTTTGCTAACCCCTTCATCCTTAGAACCTAGTACCCAACTGGCATCTGTAAATGTTAGCTAAATAAATGTCTGTATTATTACCACTATCATTATTGTTACTAGTCTCTGTACCATATAGGCTAAAAATGCAGCAGAAAAGATGAGAAACACAGAAAAAGGGGGAAACTTTACCCAGAGAACTTCAAAACTCCAACCAATCATACAATGGTAAAAGTATTAACAGCTGCCTAAGATAGTTGGCAGAGTCTAATTCTATAAAACTTACCTATGCACTGACCCAAAACCTGGCCAGATGTTTCTATATTTTATATTAAATATATAGGTTTCATCAGATATTACTGCTGTTAACACTCCTAAGACTAACAAAAGGTCCTCAATCACCTGACAGGTCACCTCACTCTCTCCTTTCCACATTCTATTAGTCTAACCCAGGGATCACCACACTTTAAAATCTCATATCACTATCAATAAAAAATTTGAGCATATAGGCCCAAACAGATTTAGAAATCATATAGTTGGCATTCCTGAGCTAATAAATCATGCATATTATAAAACATACACTAAAAGAGAAAGAGTTAAAAAAAACCTCAAATCCAAGTTCCACTATTTTCTTCCTGTACTTGAAAGTAGTGTCTTGTATAACATAGAGTATATACATAAAACTCCAGTTTGGAAAATACTGGTCTAATTAAGTAACATTTGAAGTTTTAAAAGGGAACCCAGCCACTCACATACACTTGAACAAAGAAGACTACTCCTCTATTCTAGTGAAGTCATTTTTCTTTTTACCAGAGAAAGCTTGAAAAGAACACACAGGAATTAATAGTAAGGGGGGTGGGGGGTACCTGCCTACCTACCTACCTCATGTCTTTGCTCAACTTGTTCCCCTTTGTCCAGAATACACTCCTTCAGCACCATATACTCAAATCCAATACCTTTTAAGACCAAGTTTAAATGCCACCTCCATAAAGAAGGCTTTTGTAACTAAACAAATCTAACTTCTCCTTATCTATACTGTCCATAGCAGTTTGTACTTGTCTTATATATTACTTTCTACTCTATCTATTATTATGTCAGTATCTTATCTCCCTTTCTATGCAGCAAGTTCCTAAACTGTGAAAAATTCTTATGGTCCCAAGATTATTTATTAAAGACTTGGCTTCTCAACTGCTCCAAATTGAATATGGCATTCATAATAATATATGCCAAAATATGAAATTCAAAGTAAGAAAAATCTAAATTTTTTGCCTAAGTATCATTTAAAGCTATTATCTTTATTACAAGAGTTTCAAAGTAAAACTACCCACCTTTCAGAAATTGATTATTTCACAAAAAGAAACTACTATATCATTTTCATACCAAAGCAATAACTTATTCTAAGATACTCTTAGTGACCTACATTAACTCATTCTTTAAAAGTAGGATGACTTCTTATTCCCTAGCAAAAAATCCATGGAAGTTTTTGTAATTTTTATATAGAAGAAATATATTCCTAATTTATAGATATAAAGAACATTTAAAAATAAGTATCAGAGCACCTCATAAAAAAGTTTCTAATACACATCATTAAAAGACTTTTACCCACTTAGTCCTTTACCTATTTTCTAATTTTGCCCAGCAAAATTGCTGTCTTATATTTAGTATCTCTATGACCAGAAGCAAAGGAGATGCCTCTTAAATTTTCAATCTTTAATGGGATGGAGAGTTTTTTAATTCAAATGAGCATTTTTAAATTTTTGAAGAAAAATTTCTCCACTCTTGTAAGTATGTGAAAGAGAACAAAGTTTTAAAGAAAAGAGAGACAGAGGATGCATACTCTTGGACTTTTTAAAGCCATAAGATAAATAAATGCATACATAAGTCAATAAGTGTTCGAAATGCATCTATGGTAGAGCAATGCCACAGCCCCCCAAAATAAATATTTGTTTCTCATTTAATTACACTTGAAGAACCTATTTTTAAGCATTACCAACCAATACAACAAAAAGAAATCAATATTCTTTACTACTGATCTGTTATAATTTTTAGAGAAATGATTACTAGCCAATAAATTCACATACGCGTATCCCTAGGACCCTTAAAGACTCTACATTTTATATGCAGTATTCTTTCAAGTATTAGTTTGGAAGGCAGATTATCTATCTATTTCATTCAATTCAGGTGTTTCACAGTATGAAAGTGCTATGACCTTTCCAAAGGTCTAGTCTAATTCCAAAGTCTAGCTCTTCATAATCTAATCTAAGAGGACAAGAAAAGAGGTGCCCTCTGCTGTTTTTTTAAGTTCTGCATTCTTAATGTACATGAGTCCTCTGGCATCTGAATGTAGGTGAAGACATAATTTGTAGAATAATAGGCACTAATATTACACGCTACTTCAGTACTGTCATATTTCCAATCCATCAAATTGATTAATGCTATAATAACTTCACACAAACCTATCATTTGTGCACTAATGAAGTCAAACCCAGTTTATCCTTAGGCAAGTAGATTTCAAAAACTCATAGATGTCATCTCTTCACTTCCAAAGACTATGCAGACAGTGTTACACAAAAGGAGTAAGAAACATGTACCTATCTCCAAATTTGGATGGCTTTCTGCCAAATGTGTAAATGCAAATACTACTACTATAGCAAAATGCTCAAAGAGCATTTGGCAGCTTTTAAACATGGACAAGTAACTGCAAGACACACAGAGAAAAGAAGGAAATAAATTTACTACTTTGACATAAATACTATACTGATGATCTCATGATGTTAATACAGACACTAAGTTCAAAACCTATCAAGTTTTAGGCAGTTCATTTAAAATATATTTTTAAGATGTTCAGACTTAAAATATGATGACATGGGACTTTATAAAAACTAGAATTTTAAGAACTACATATTAGATTTAACAGCAATTCAACATGCAAAGTATAATAGAATTCAATCCCAGAAAATATTGATCATGAAATGATTAAACAGTGATACCCCTGAGTTACTGTTTCATAAGTAATGTTTAATGACATTATATAGGATGTGTAACCAGGAAGTGACTCTTCCCACAAAATGAGTTTAAAACCATTCTCCTATCACCTCAATAGTCAGAGATCAATGTTCTTGTCAGAAAGCGGCTCATATTAGAGAATGGAAAAGTACAGTGCTATGCTCATTTCCATAAACCTAAAAAACTGGCATGTAACATTTTGTAACTTAGCTATAAGGCAACTATCTTATAGCTAGGGCTTATAGCAAGAGCTGCTATAACAAAATACCACAGACTGGATGGCTTATAAACAACAGAAATGTATTTCTCACTGTTCTGGAGGCTTTTCTCACTGTTCTGGAGGCTGGAGTTCAAGATCAAGATGCCAGCACAGTCAAGTTCTGTTAAAGGCCCTTTCTGGTTGACTGGACTGCTGACTTCTTAGTGTGCCCTCACATGCTAGAAGGGGCTAGGGAGCGCTCTGGGATCTCTTTTATAAAGGCACTAATCCCAGTCATGAGGGCAGAGCCCACCTCCCAACAGTCCCCCCTTCTAATACCATCACCTTGGGGGTTAGGATTTTGATACATAAATTTGGGGGGGACACAAACATTCGGATCACAGCAGCTACTTAAAGAATACACTGCAAGCAAGTACAGATACAAAGATTAAAGACTGCCTTAGACTAAAATAACGGCACCAAAGCAAGAAGCAGATATCTAGGACAAACTAGAGAAGTATAAGACAAAACAAAGGATTCCCAGACTTTGGAAGAAAATTCATAGCAGTACTATTCCATTGGCTACAAATTATCATCAGTTCTTACAGAGAACACACTTGTTGACTGACATCAGAATCCACTATATATTCTTTATTATGTGTTATATATAAATATGTATAGTAAATGTATGTAGCCCTCACTTTTGAAAATAAATGTAACCGCATTCTATGAATCTGTTTTATCATTCATCCAGTAAATATTCACAGAATATATCACCCCAACAGAATACAATGTGTCAGGCACCATTCTAAGCACTAAAGATAAAATTATAAAGAAAATCAAGTGACTGTCTTTAAGGCACTTAGATGTTGATGATACCATGTGACCTACCTCCATATTTGTTACTTTCTAATGTTTCAAGTTAAAAACTCTGACAAGTACTGGAGTGTATCTGACTATGACAATAAAGATTTTCTGATATACCCATAGCAAGACTTAATTCTGTTTGGTTACATGTTTTATAGAACTAAGAAAAAATTTCATTCAAGAGTATATAATCTCCAGAATGCCAAATGAATGCCAATTTACTGAGCCTACAGCAAGTAAGTCATTATCATATCTCACAAATCCCTCATCAAAACCTCCAACCACCTATTCATTTGTAACAAAATGGTAAACAAAAGATTAACACAAAGCGAGGGCACATGAATGAACTAGTCAGTAGGATTAATATCCCAGCAAATGGGTTCTAACACCCACCACTCAGGAAGGAGAGACTAGAAAGCAGAACAGATTGAAAACACAGACAAACTAACAGAGGGCAGAACTTCCCCTCAAAACTGAAGTCGGGGCCCAAATGGCAGTAGAGAATAGTAAGAATCTATCTCCTTCTGGTCAAACACTACCCAGATGGCTTATCTAAGGTAGATGATGACTTGGGGGTGTTTGGGGAGAGTGGCAGCAAAAGCAAGTGACATTCCCTACGATTACATCCAGATATATAAAGAACTCGTACAACTCAGTAACAGAAACGACAAATGACCCAATTTTTTTTAAATGGGCATAGAATTTGAATAGACATTCCTTTGGAGATAGATGAATGGCCAAGAAGCACATGAAGAGAACTCAGTATCATTAGTCATTTGGGAATTACAAATCAAAACCACAATGAGATACCACTTCACACCCACTAGAATGGCTACAATCAGTAAGACAGACGACAGATTTTGAGGATGTGGAGAATTTGGAACTTTCACACACTGCTGGTGTGAATTTAAAAAGTTTGGTAGTTTCTCAAAATGTTAAACAAAATTAACATATGATTATACAATTCCACTCATAGTTATTGCCCCAGGAGAAATTAAAAAAACAAAAATCTACATAAAAGATCTGTACACCAATGTTCACAGCAGCACTATTCACAGTAGTCAGAAAGTGACCGTCACCCCGTGACTGGATAAACAAAATGTGGTGATATCCATAGAATACTATTTGGTAATAAAAAGGAACCAAGTGTTGAAACATGCTACAACATGGATGAACTACAAAAGCATTATGCCCAGTGAAAAAAGCCAGTTACGAAAGAAAACATACTGTATGATTCCATTTATGTGAAAGGTTAAGAAAAGGCAAATCTACAGAAACAAGAAGTAGATTAGTGGTTGACTGGGACTGGGAAAGGGACTGGGAAGTAACTATAAATTTTTGGGGTGATGGAAATGTTCTACAATGAGAATAAGGTAATAATTACAACTTCGTAAATATACTAAAAAAAAATCACTGAATTGTATACTTTAAAAGGGTATGTAAATTATACCTCAGTAAAGCTGAGGTTAGTAGAAAATTTTAAAAGATTCCTATTGCATTTTTGTGCACTTAAGGTCCTGACATATTAACTATCTCATACCGAGATATGTTATAAGATAGACACTATTATTATTATCTCTACTTTACAATAAGAAAACTGAGATACAAGCATAAGTAATTTGCCCAAAGTCACAGTGCTAGTAAGTGATAAAAGCAGGTTTGAACCCAGGTAGTGTGCCTCTGAAGTCAGTGAGCACACAACTGTGTGCTAACCTCTTACAGAGCCCACAAACAAACATTCTTGGGTAGTAATTGTTAGTAATAAAGCAGTTATAATCATCCTACAGCTGTGGTTCTCAACCCTTAGTGTGTAAGCATTACATGAGATACTTCATAAAATTGTGTATTTCCACCAAACCCTAAACTCAAAGATTCTGATACTGTGGAGATGAGGACCTGGATCCAAAACTGCCACAAGCACTCCCAGTAGATCCGAGGCAGACCATCTCTGAACAACACAACGAAAGGCTATCCCCAGGAGGTGGAATGAACCCCAAATAAGATTAAGTTATTTTCACCTCTTTCATTCATTTGCCTCAGAGAATATGGAAATGAGGATCTGTGCAGATTAACTTTACTCAAAAAGATTTTGACCCGTCTCAATCTATTTCAGTATTTGTGGAATACAGCTTAAAGCCATGTTTGAAACATGCCTTTGTAACATATTGTCATTTTATAGTGCTCCTGAATAAGCCTTTAAGATTAGCTAATTGAGGCCTCACTTATTTTAGAACCAAAGTGGTTAAATGATAGTTTTTCCATTAGATTTAATCATTAAGGAAAGTAAAATTAAGTTACTCTTTATGAGACTTGAACATGAACCATCTAAACCTATATATGTGAAACAAGAGATCAATTTCAAAATGATATTCAAGTATCAATTTCATAAAACTGACAAACATCTGGAGGTTAACAAGGGTCAAGAAAACAAATTCACAGCACCAACAAGCCGATAACTTAGGCTAAAATATAAAAGGCATTTAACTGAACAGAGGTTATTAAACTTCCAAAATGTACCAGGGACTATAATAAAAAGACAAAGCTGAATATAAAACTGTCATGGCTCTCGAAGAATACTGTTGATTGTCTGAGGGAATAGGGGGAGGGGAAAGAAGAGATGACAGAGATACAAATAACCACTTAAAATACAGTAAGTGAAAATAGGTGATGCAGGGAAAAAAACATAGGTATTGAAGTCAGACATACCTGGGTTCCCCACCCAACACTACAACTTATTGAGTGACCCTGGCCAATTTGCGTAATGTCTTCTTGCCTCAATTTCCTAACATGTAAAACAGGAAAATATTACCTACCTCGTAAGAATGGTGGGAGAATAAAATTAGATAAATTATGAAAGTGTCATACGCAGTCTCTAGCTCAAAGAATGTACTCAAACAATAATTATTATTAATATAAGCACCAAACCAGGAGTACATATAAAGCACTAGAGGAATCCTCTTGAAATAACTACATCTGCCTGAGGAAGACAGAAAAGAATTCACAAGAGATGAAATCTGAACTAGGTCCAAAAAATAACCACAAGCATGCCAGACAGAAGTTGAGGGACAGACAGAATTGAGATGTTCACTCAAAATCTAACACCCTTAATTTGGTTCGAGAGAAGGGAGGTAAAATGCTGGGTAATGTTTTCCTAAATTAGCATTTCTATTATAGGACATACCCCTTTTTAGGTATTCAACCTAACAAATAAATGTATTCCTTAGAAAATCAAGCAGGTACTTTGCTATCTAAAACCTGAAAGATATCTGACAGCAAAAAACCACTAGAACTCTGGAAAGAAAACCATCAAACCAAATTAAGGAATGACAACGTCTCAACTATGTGTACTAAATTCAACAGTGTAACTCATGAACTTTTTCTCCAAATAGTTCAGTGGTTTCTAACCAGAAGTGCACAGCCCAATCAGTTTTAAAAAAAATACACTTGCCTGAGCGCTACCCTCAACGTTCACGTATTTGGCGTTTGGTGGTCAGAAAGACAATGTGTGTGTGAATATGTGCATGTGGGTTTGGAAGTGCAATGCAAGGTAAACCTGACTAGTGTTAGCGAGCTCCAGAGATAACTGAAGCAATGTGCAATATTACCCTACCACCCCTAGACACTGTTCCCCCCACCTCACCTCCCAATCATCCCAATCCCATTTCAGAAACCTCTATTAGATCACAAATGGGACTAGTAAATTCCCAGCTCTAAATCAGACTCAGCTGAGCCCTCTGCACCAGTATATTAGCACCTGCTTACTGAGGCAGATATTTCTTAAGGATGGCCACAACAGTATCTCATGTCCCACAAGCTCTTCTAGAACCTCACCAACTTCCCAACCCCACCAAGAGGTGAAGTCCAATTCTCCTCCCCTTGAATCTAAGCAGACCTGTAACTCTCTTGTGATCAACAGAACATGGGAGAAGGCAAGGTCATAGAAGGTAATGCAGCTTCTCCCTATTAGCCTGGAAACATGCCCTTGGAGAACTGAGTCACTGAGCCCACCAGGCTCTGAGGAAGCCCAAGCCATATGGAGAGGCCATGGTAGAAACAGTCCAGAAGACAACACCATCTGAGCTGCTAGTCAGCATCAATTGTCAGATACATTGATGAAGATGCCCTCAACTGCTGGATCGATCATCCCCAGCACTTGAGTTTTTACAGATGACAATCCAGACATTTTGACCATCTCTATGATGGCCTGTCAGAATTACTGACCACAGATCCATGATCCCTGGATCATGTTTGACACCCTTAAACTGTGGTGTGATTTGTATACTACAAAAAATAACTGAATAATTACATTTGATAGTTACTACTAGACACAGATTATCACTAAAGACAGAATTAAATGTTGATTAATCTGAATTCCCTCTGCTCATCTAAATCAGTTACCAGACTCCTGACCATGTTACATTATAAATTCTACTTCACTGCTTCAGCTTCAGGCATAGATTTGACATTTCCATCTTCCCTCCCTCCAGTCAGTTCCATTTCATTAGCCCATTACCTTGAAACTTTTCCTTATTGAAATTCTCTCTCCAGTTTCAGACCACAACACTGCTCTCTGGCCTCTAGTCCCCAGAATTTGGAACCGAGTGACCACAGTGGCCTGCCACCATCATAAACTGGTCTGACTGCAGTTGCTACATTATTCCAGAAATTAGAAAAAAGGGAATCTAAGAAAAAAAATGACTGAATTATGCCAGCTAAACTCAAATCTTACCATGAACTTTTTATAAAAAGTTTATCAGTAATTTTCCTATAATACAAAGATAATCCAAAAGAATAATTAATGGAGCATACTTTATATTTGTCTTTAAACTGCACTCCATAATTCTAAAACAGTATCTCTCTTTCTAGATATTTACTTTAATATTAAAATTATTTTACCTTCTCCAAACAGCAACAAAATGACAGAATGGGAAAATAAGTACAAGTATATGACAAGAAGAAATCTGTTTAAGAAAATACATAAAGAATAATTCACAATCTCAACTAAAGAATATCAATTAACACTTAAATAATTAACATTACACAACTAGTCCTTGTCCATTAGCCAAACCAGAATATTAAACTGATGACTACCAAAAATAACAATAACAATGTCTAATGACAAGACAGTAATTTTTATTTTTATATTATTTCTATTGACACATAATCTTTTTTATTTTATAAAATAAGAAAATCAGAAACATTACTTATGATTCATGATGCCAAAACATTTTGCTATAACAAAAAGGCTAATAATCAAAAGAAAAGGAAGTTAACAAAAGGCCAGATCATTAAAGCATCAGTTGCCGATATTACCTTACAGAAATAAATGCTGGGGTAATGGTGGCCTTTTAAAGTCTAACAAATTAGGAGATTTGTTTATGTGAAGTTCCAGTTAGTGTTGTAGTTTGACCAGGTAATAAAATAAGATATGGGGGGTGGGGGGGATTCTATTACAATATCTGTGGATACTATATTCACTCAGAAAAATATACACAACAAAAGTCTTTTTTGAAAATCAAAAGGCATATCTTGCCCAAAGCAATATACAGATTCGAGGCAATCCCTATCAAATTACCAACAGCATTGTTCAATGAACTCGAACAAATAGTTCAAAAATTCATATGGAACCACCAAAGACCCTGAATAGCCAAAGCAATCCTGAGAATGGAGAATAAAGTGGGGGTGATCTCGCTCCCCAACTTCAAGCTCTACTACAAAGCCACAGTAATCAAGACAATTTGGTACTGGCACAAGAACCACAGAGCCACAGACCAGTGGAATAGAATAGAGACTCCAGATATTAACCCAAATACATATATGGACAATTAATATTCGATAAAGAAGCCATGGACATACAATGGGGAAATGACAGTCTCTTCAACAGATGGTGCTGGCAAAACTGGACAGCTACATGTAAGAGAATGAAACTGGATCACTGTCTAACCCCATACACAAAAGTAAATTCGAAATGGATCAAAGACCTGAATGTAAGTCATGAAACCATAAAACTCTTAGAAAAAAACATAGGCAAAAATCTCTTAGGCATAAACAAGAGTGACTTCTTCATGAACATATCTCCCCAGGCAAGGGAAACAAAAGCAAAAATGAACAAGTGGGACTGTATCGAGCTGAAAAGCTTCTGCACAGCAAAGGACACCATCAATAGAACAAAAAGGTATCCTACGGTATGGGAGAATACATTCATAAAGGACAGATACGATAAAGGGTTGACATCCAAAATATATAAAGAGCTCACACACCTCAACAAATGAAAAGCAAATAATCCAATTAAAAAATAGGCAGAGGAGCTGAATAGACACTTCTCTAAAGAAGAAATTTAGATGGCCAACAGACACATGAAAAGATGCTCCACATTGCTTGTCATCAGAGAAATGCAAATTAAAACCACAATGAGATATCACCTCACACCAGTAAGGATCACCACCATCCAAAAGACAAACAACAACAAATGTAGGCGAGGTTGTGGAGAAAGGCGAACCCTCCTACACTGCTGGTGGGAATGTAAATTAGTTCAACCATTGTGGAAGGCTGTATGGAGGTTCCTCAAAATGCTTAAAATAGAAATACCATTTGACCCAGGAATTCCACTCTTAGGAATTTACCCTAAGAAAGCAGCAGCTCAGTTTGAAAAAGACAGATGCACCCCTATGTTTATCGCTGCACTATTTACAATAGCCAAGAAACGGAAGCAACCTAAATGTCCATCAGTAGGTGAATAGATAAAGAAGATGTGATACATATACACAATGGAATATTACTCAGCCATAAGAAGAAAACAAATCCTACCATTTGCAACAACATGGATGGAGCTAGAGGGTATTATGCTCAGTGCAATAAGTCAGGTGGAGAAAAACAAGTACCAAATGAGTTCACTCATATGTGGAGTACAAGAACAAAGAAAAACTGAAGGAACAAAACAGCAGCAGAATCACAGACTGATGAATGGACTAACAGTTACCAAAGGAAAGGGACTGGGGAGGATGGGTGGGAAGGGAGGGATAAGGGCAGGGAAAAGAAACGGGGCATTACAATTAGCATGTATAATGTAGGGGGGGTTATGGGGAAGGCTGTGCAACACAGTGAAGACAAGTAGTGGTTCTACAGCATCTTACTAGGCTGATGGACAGTGACTATAATGGGGTTTGAGGGGGGACTTGGTGAAGGGGGGAGCCTAGTAAACATAATGTTCTTCATGTAATTGTAGATTAATGATAACAAAATAAAAAACATTAAAAAAATCCAAAGGCAGGTTAAGTCATGAGGAAACTTTTTTGGTTTATATAAGTTCTTAGAGATAAAATTATAACATCAACACAAAAACACAGCTAAGTATATAAGCACAATAAAATGCTTTTTATGGCCTCTATTTTGCCAACACAGTTATAGTTAAAGGGAATTGCTATGACAAACTGATTGTTTTCATGAAAAGAACTACCTTTATCACTATCCAAATTTCATTTTTATTGCTGATGTAGAAAAGTTCAAAACCATGATTCATTTATAGAGCATACAAAAATAAGAAAAGTATTCACGAATAGAGGATCATTTACAAAGCAATAAAAAATTAAAACATGCATTTCTCTTACTGGCAAGACAAATACATCTCTTCTACACATAATGTCTATAGTTGGATTTGCTGAATATTATAACTTCTGTCTTTGAACAAAAAATGAGAAGCCTAAATTTAATGCCTAAAGTTAATATCTCATCTCCATTTGATCTTCAGTCCATCTGATAACTGCTTATCAAGAAATTTCAAAAATATCTGAAAAATGTTAAGTTGAATGATGTTTTACTTCAATTTTCATTAAAATATGGAAGGCCTGAGCTAACATTAATAACTCAAAAGACTTCACAGAAATAAGACTGGCAAATTTTATAGGGCACCCATTACTAAAACCTTTTAAGTTAAAAACTAAAAATCATGTAATTTCAGAGTATGGAATATTAATAAAGCATACAAGAAAATTAAAACTACTTTCCCAGATCATACTATAAATTAGTGCTACTGTTGGAATGAAGTTATTAATAAATTTAAATAATTAAGCACCACAAGACCGCAATGAGATAAATGAAATATTCCAAGACTTCTTTTCATCCTTTATATAGTTTACTGAGCTTCTAAATAAAGAACAGAACGGATATTGTCCTGACAGTATGATGAAATTAACTAATATGCTTAAAATATAGCCGGGCATTGGTGAAGAAATAAGGCAATTCAGAAAAGATGGTATAAGAGATGATAAAAGTAGACACTTCAGACAAAATGCTCTCCAAATGGTAATGGGATAATATTACACTGGTAATATCCTCAAAGGCTCTTGGTCAATAAAATAACAGACACTACCACACATTGAACATTTATTATGTACCACCCTTGGTAGGCACTTGATATATTATAAAATACATTATTCCTCTTTCCCAAAAAAGGAAACTGTGGCCTAGAAAGGTCTGCCCAAAGTCACAGACCAAGAAACAGAGCTCAGCTTAGAACTCAGTTCTTCTGTTTTATTCCAATGACCTTATTTCTACCTTTAAACTCTATTACCTAATGAGCTTCAATTTCCTCATCTATAAAATAAGAGTAACACCTAAAATGATCAAATTGTTAATATTAGCAATTATGTATACATATCACCTAGCACAGTGACTCAAAAATGGACACTTCCTGTTATTACCAGTAACCAATTATTAGCTAAGTTTTTAAGGATAGAGCTCTTCAGCAATGTCTAACAAACAAGCCTCCATTGAAAAAGACTCAAGAGTATATATACAGAGTACCTATACCAAAGATTCTATTTATAATTAAGATAAACATGTAATCTTGAAATAAGTATCTTAGAATAATTTGTTATAGGAGTTATCCTAACAATTTGGTAACTGTGATGTTTTATATTACTGAAATAAATTATGTATTTGTCTTACCAATGGGTTTCAGTCCCAGGCAAGTACACTACAGATTCAATGAGACCAAAAAATGACAATGGAACATTCTTGGGGTGAAAGGGTTTATAACCAACTTTATTCCCACAGTGGCAGGTCAATCACTAGAATCCCATCCACTCAGAGCAACTCTGCATGCAGCAAGCTGGTCTCTGCCTCTGGGCCTCTCCAACCCCTGCAGCCGTCTCAGATTATGTCCTGGGCGCTGCCACCACTCCAGTCTCTGCTCTCCTGCAGCCTTAGCCCTGCAGCTGTACCACTGTATCACCCAGAGCACTGGGTGGAGCTCTTTATATAAATGTATTGCCCACACCTGCATAGTGAGCTAGCCAACCAGGTGAGAATCCTGGCCATAGGAACCTTCACTTTATCCACAGTATTCTACTTATAAACAACCTTCAAAAGCTTTACCAAACCTAGTGGCAAAAGTTAGTTTCAGGTAACATCTACTAGAACAGAAAAACTGGTAAGTAAACAGCTAAAAATAATATTAATGAACACTTTTGAATGCTTATGATATGCCAGACACAATGCTAAGTACTTTGTATCTTTACTTATTATCTTTAACCTATAATTATCATCACCATTCTGAAAGTAAGAAAGCTGAGGCTTAAAAAGCCAAGTAATTTACCCATGGTCACACATTTTATAGCAAGTAGCTAAGAAAGAACCCAGGTCTGCTCTCATTCCAAAGTCCAAAGGAAGTGTAAATGGAAAGTGAAGGAAGTGAAGAACACTGTAGGGAATTCCTGCTGTTTAGTGCTCAGCATCTCTCCCTCTTTGAGTGGAGTCCTAAAGCCTGTGCCACTCCTGGCACAGGGATGAGTGAGTTTAGGCCTTTCCACCACAGTACTCCATCCTGCCGGGTACAGGACCGCTCCAAATGTGGCCACACATCCAAATAGAGCTACTCAATCCTTCCCTAGGATACATTCATACCCACTGACCATGAACAATTCTTTTTTTAAAAAGCAGAAACTTAAGTAATGTATTGCCAAGTCTTGCCATTAACAAATAAAAAAGGCAAGAAGTTTAAAATACACAGGCTGTTATAAAAGATTTTGAAAACCATTCAATATCCAGGACTACTCTTATCCCTCTTTTAAGGTTTTAAATCATCTACACATCTAAGTTATTAATCAAAATCATAATTAACCACTCTTTTCCATATTACTGAGTTAAAAGAACAAAGTCCTCTTCCACTTTAACAAATTTATCCAAAGAAAATACTCAGTATGCAAGCATGTTTACATCAGAGGAGTATCATATATACCTGTGATGACTTTAGAATGCATTAACTTGGGTAGAGTGAATTACATTTGCCAAAATTCCCTTCCTACTGTTCCTGATTAGGACAAGCTACAAGGGTTATTCTCTGGCTGGTGTTGGAAAGACAAAAGGGAGGCATCAGCTATTTTGTAGGAAACTCCTTCTCCCAGTTAATTCAAACAGTAATCTAGACCTTGCTGTGAAGGGCTTTTGCTGATATGATTAAAGCCCCTAATCAGTTGGCTTTTCCTTAAGCAAAAGGGAAATCATCGTGAGTGGGCCTGATTTAATCAGTTGGAAAACCTTTGACAGAGAGGACCTCTTTGAGTTGAGACACTACAAGCAGCACCTGGTGCACGAGCCCCTCTTCCTCTTGGATCTCCCCTTCCTGGTTGCCTGCCCTGTAGACTTGGTACTTGGTTAGCCAACCCCCTGCAACAACAGCTAAGCCAATTCCCTGTGTATGTGTGTGGATAAAATGAGAGTTCCTGTGGCCAGGATTCTCACCTGGCCATTGTTGACTAGCTCACTGCACACCTGTGGGCAATACATGGCTGTTGACTCTATGAAAAGAGCTCTGCCCAGTGCTCTGGGCACAACACGGTGGCAGGGCTGCAAGGCTGCAGGAGAGCAGAGGCTGAAGTGGTGGCAGAGCCGAGGACAGAGGACCAGAGCACAGCTGTGTGGGACGGCTGTGCGGGCAGAGGGACCCAGACGCAGACTGGCTTGCTGCATGCAGACTCGCTCTGAGTGAACGGGATTCTAGTGACTGAACTACCACCGGGAAATAAAGTTGGATATAACCCTTTCACCCCAAGAACGTTTTGCTGTTCATTTCTTTGGTCACACTGAATCCATAGCAAACTTGCCTGGAGCTGAAACCCACTGGCAAGACAATGTGCATGTGTGTATAGTTATAGATACAGAGCTAGAGCTTCAGCTAGAGATCAAGATTGTACTTCGACTTCTCTTGTTGAACTAATACAACATTCTAAATACCCATCAGAGTAAGATTAGGTTAAGTATATTTTGATTTCTTCACTACAATGAAATACTGTTCAACCATTTAAAAATGATGTGTAATTCTAGTCAGAGACAAAAAGAGATCTCAATGTTATGACAGAGTACCAAAAAAGTATGCATATTTTATATTATTTATGTTATTTTTTTAATACAGGGAGAGAATGAGATAGCTTTGTTTACCAAAGTTTTAGTGATGAGAATGGGATTTTAAAGTTTTAATCAGGGTGCTATGATTTTAGGTGATTCTTTTCTTTACTCTTTATATTCTTTTGGATTGTTTTCATTTTCTACAATGGCCATTATCAGTATTACTATCAGAAAAACAACAACAATGAACCTTTCTCATCTGACAGGTAAAAATGTGAGGCAGAATTATAGGTTAAAGTGTGCCCAGAGCCTTGAAGGACAAACGAGTTATCCAAGCAAAATGGACATTTCAGGCAGAGGACAACATGTGCCAAATATGGACAGTATAAACAGCTTACAAAGGCAAAAGTTTAAGGAAAGGAATGACAAGAGATGAAGCTGGAGAGATGGACTTGAACCAACTTATGCTGGTCTTAGACGACTCACTCCATCTACTGACAAGTGGGAACTAATGAAGGTGTTAAAACAAGAGGAGTCACATTTGCAACTTAGGAAAATTAAAATAAAATAATACAAACAAAAACCCAAAAAGACTCTGAGGCTTGCAGTATGAAGGCTGTATTGGAAAAAGGCCAGCAGGGAAACAAATTCAGAGACAACTACAGTGATCCAAGTGAAAAATGACAAAGCCCTGAAGTAAGGTAATAGCAACAATGGAGATGAAGAGGTCAAGCTACTAAGCCATAGTAAGGAGTAAGGACTGAGAAAACTTGGTGGGGGATATAATGGTAGTATAGAGGCAGAAACGGTCCGTTTAAACTGGGGAGTTCAGAGAAGTCTTCCAAAAAGACATCCTTATGAATAAGGCTCTCAAGAGGTATCACAGATAGATACAAGATGCCTTTAAATGTTTCCAAAAGAATTATCAGTGTATTGGCTCACGCCCTGAAAGAAATAATAAGTAAATTGTTAAATACACTAAAACTTAGAGCTCTCAACTGCAAACACAGATTCACAATATTTATTAAGTTATAATAGGATTACATACATACATATCTTAATCTCTTCAAACTGACCTCCTCCAAGAAAACTGTATTACTGCCAGAAATAGAATACTCTGAATAACTGGATGAGTCACTTTTAATTCATAAATCAAACACAGGGTTTCATATAAATTGTTATTTTAGCCACCCATTTTTCACTGCTTCCCAAAATTCAATCTTTTAAATTTTTTAAATTACAAAAGTAAAATATTCTCACTGTAACAATTCAAACTATTCAGGAAGGTAGTTCCTCCACCCTCCACCAACACCCTGCCCTTATTACCCTGAAATTACTAATCAGTTGAATGTTCTTGTTTTTCTTTGCTTCCATAAACAAACACATGTTTATATAGGGTTTATTTACTTAACAGTGAGTTCATACAATATGTATATTATCTATAATTTGTTTTTACTTAAGATAATCATAGCTTTCAAGCCAATATATTTAACAGGTGTACCTCTTCATTTTTAGGATCAGTAATAATGTGGGCATACCAAAATTTGATACATACTTAGGACAGATCTGATTTTCACTATTACAAATAACACTACAATTAAGATCGCTGCATATTTCTTTAAATACTGGTCCATATATTTCTATCAGATAAATCTCTTGAAGGATTTGAGTCAAAGGATGGTATCTAAATAAACACTGCTATATTAAGTTCCCAAAAAGTAGTAACAATTTACAGACTCGTCAATAGTTTGAGGGAACTGTTTTCCCCAAGCCCTTTTCAGTACTAGAAATTACCACACCTATTTTGCCCATCTAAGTGGAAACACTGTTATCTATTGGTAGTGACAGACAGCATCTTTTCATATGTTCATTGTCAATCTGCATTTCCCTTTTCCTGAATTGCCTTTTTCTATCCTTTACCCTTGATTCTGTTGGGTTGTCTGTCCTATTAATTTGTAGAACATACATCTTTTATCATACAAAGCTTTTTAAATTTTTCTGTAATCAAGTCTGCCAACTTTTTCTCTGTGGATTCTGAATTCTGTATCGTGCTAAGGCCTCCTCTGCTACCTAAGATTATTAAAATAATCTCCTATATTTTCTCCTAATTATTTTATTACAATTTTATTTTTGTTTTTATTTTACATTTAGATCTTTATCTGGAATTTATTCTTGTGGCATTACGGCTCAGGAGTTGTTCCAACCCCATTTATTGGATTATCCATCTTTAAATGCCTCCTCCTAGAGTAACAGATCATTACAAATAGCTAAGATGGCACATAGATAAAATTCCTAGAAATTCTTAAATTTCACTAACGGAAGCAAAATTCTAAACTTATTAAAAGACATTCATCATTTCTTCTTCAGAAGAAATCACACATGGGGACACATGCATACAGTATACCAGTATTAGCATACACTGTGAAATGGTTGATTTTTTTTTAACAGCAATCTAAATTAAATCAACTATCTTTTTTTAACATAAATACTAAAAATATAAACAATCACTGTTTGAAAATTCAAGATTATTTATTGATTCAAGTCACAAATATTTACTGAGCACCAACTGATGGCTACTCACAATAAGTGTGATTCCTACCTACATGAAAATTGCAAACTAGTGGAAGCTTCCCTCTCTTTCTGAAAACAATGTATTTTAAATACTTTCACCCATCAACCTTCACCTACCCTATGTCTAACCTGCTCACTTTCTCAACACTTTTTTCTTTCACTACAGTAAGAACCTCAATAACAGAAAACAAATCTATTTACATCAGTCGTGTTCAATCCATTAAATCAAAGGTGTTTCTCAAAAGTACATGCAGATTTAAAGGTGTTTCATTGCATCCTAGAGACCTAGCAAATGGCATTACTGTGTTGCCTGCTTGGAGAGGAGGCAAGAACTTCGGAACAATGATAATAGGTAACAAGTGACAGAAAGTATCATGAGGGACAATCTCCTTAAACTTCAGGTCCCGCCTCCGAGGCCTCCACTCTTACACGGAAGCCTTCAGATGCCCGGCCCTGTGGCCACGCCCCCGCCATACCAACCCACAGCCTCCTCCATGTACCCCGGTCCCTCCGGACCGAATGGGAAGCTGGACAAAGCACCAACCAGGAGAAGCAGACGGGACTCCCGCCCTGCAGAGTGACCTTAGCCAAGTGTCTCCCCCTCGGTTTTCTAATCCGTGAGATGAGGCTGGTACACAGTGCCCGCCTACATCCTCAGGACTGGGTTCAGTATCTAATGCAGCAAGGCTGGGGGAAAGCCGCAGCCCTAAACCCCACGCAGTCCCCGCGACCGCCCAGCGCCAACCCCGCTCCGTCCGCAGTCCGCGGCTACGTGCGCTACCTGCGATTTGGGAGACGAAGGCTTCCGCCGCTAGCGACATGTCGTCAGGTAGCCCCGCGCCCACGGTTCCTACACCCCGCGGGCCTCAGTGTCCGCCTCCGCAACCCGGGCGCTCGCGGCACCTCACAGGCCCGGCCCCTGCTGAGGCCCGGGTTAGCTGAGGCAAACCCGGCGGCGGAGGCGAAGACCCCAAGGTTACCGCCAGGCCCGGCCAGGAACTTCCGGTGCAGCTGACAGCGGCGCACGAGCGCTTCCGCCAGCCCCGCCCCCTCCCTCCGCCCGTGGCGCGTGGGGCGCGCGACTGCTGGGCCCCGTCCGACTGCGGAGCAGCGACCGTAGCGTGCTGGGTTCCCGACGTCTCCGGGCTCCGGCCTCCAGCCTAGCGGGGTGGGGAGGGGAGCGGAAGGTGGGGCAAAGGAGACAGCGGAGGTTTTTAGTGCCCTTACTGTAAGCGGGAATTCTGTAAGCAAGTAGCATTTTTAATCGTATGCTAGAAACCAGGCACTTTAAAGTATTTATACTGCATTCTACTTCATTTCATTCTCACCAACCCAATAAGATGAGATTATCATCGCCATTTCAGGGAAGGAAGCAGGCTTAGAAAGTTTAAATGAACTGCTCTGGAATCTGCTTAGGCCCATATTCAAATCCACGTTAATTTCCTCTGTTTCACTATACTGCTTGGTTGATTAGTCCATGGACAGACATTAGTGTTTAATTATTCCTTTATTCAAACAGGCTTGCCAGCTAGAAGGAGGCTTGAGCAGTGCCTAAGCTGAGCTATAGTTTGCCCTGTACGGTTGAAATGAAGCTCATCTTGGAGAATAAGACTATTGTTTAACATATTTCTACCCTTTTGGGGGTGAGAGGAGCAGGAAGGAGATACCAAATCCCAAACTGACTTTTTACCTCTTGACCTAAAACTTCTTAAATTCAGCATATACAATTAAAAACCAGAATATGTTACAGATTTAGAGACAAAATATTAACAAGTGAAACAGACTTTAGAGATCATCTAGTGGGCAGACACCCCCTTTCAGCAATGAGAAACATATTCAGAGAGGTGAAATCACTCATCTGTGTCATCACATGGCATTCTCCCATGTGTTTGCTTCCAAATTTCCCTCTTTTTATAAGGACACTATTCACTGGGTTAGGGCCCACCATAATCCTGTATGACCTCATCTTAACTTGATTTCATCTGCAAAAACTATTTTCAAATAAGATCACATTGACAGGTACCAAGGGTTAGAAACTTGTACATATTGGTGCTGGGGCAGGGGTCAGAATTCTACCTACTACTGTAGATAATGTTTTTTTAAGTATAAGTCTTATCAATATTTGCATCACCTTCTGCAACTAGGAAACTTGTGAAACTTAAATTTACCCAAGGATTTACGTGGACATAAACACTTCCTTAAGAAGCAGCTCTTTCTTGCTGGCTGAGACTCAGAGTTGATGAGAGGCTGAAATATGCTTTTCTTGTTTGTCCTGAGGGAAGTAACACTGACAATACAGAGTATACTGTGTCCTCTTCATCATCACATGAGTGATATTGAGCAAAAGAAATTAACTATTCCAGATATTTTGGTTTCAGTTGAACAGACATTTCTGTCCTCTGCACAGTGGACAATTACATATAACCTGTAAAAGTGCAGAAGGTCTGTCAGCTATTTAAATTCTATTACCAAGTTTGGTTTGTCCCTTTAAAAAGCTGAAGATAAAATGTTTACCTACTTTTGATACATGTGGGGTCTTTCTTAAGACTCTATCACAGTGCCTGTGTGGGAACCTAAACCAAAGTCCTTCAAGAGTACTGAGAATTAGACTGGGGAAACCAAAATCCAAGAAGTCCAAGGGACACAGGTGAACCCCAAAGTGGAAGGAAAAGGCAAAAATCAGGAGCTGAGTACATCCAAGAGCAACCGAGCAAAGGAGAATGTGCTGTCAGAAACTCGGTTAAGTACTATGGCCTGATGCATGGCACTTGGATGAACTGAGCTCAAAGGTTCTGAGTGGAGACTGACACCAAGTCTGTTGTAGCAAGATTTTGAGGAAGAAACAGGGATCTGCTGGGGGCACTGCCTATACTCTGTCTATACCCTTTCATCATTGTAGCCAGGGAAACAGAATCAGTGCCATATGGATTCACTTTTCCTCCTTGACTGACGGTTTCTTTGCTTCCCACACAGGCTAATTTAGGCTGAAAAGATTCTATAATGTGGGAGTTCTTTATTACCAAAAATTAAATCCAGTAAAATGCAGATGTCCTGATGGTACCCACAAACAAGCTGTCTTTGAATAAAGAGCCAACTGGAGAAAACATATTTATGCATCTGTATTAGAACAACTGGGAGATTTAAAACTGAGTATCTGTTTAAGATTACCACAGTTAAAGGAAATTGAAGAAAATAAGCCACTGGATTTTTTTAAATGAAGTTATAAAACAAAAGTGCTAGGGAATCCATATGTTACTAAAAGGATAACTGCACAATTATTTAAAATAAAATATTAACGCATGTTGTCAGCAGCCTTATTGTTCACCTTAGTGAAATCACTTTTCTGGCAAAACTGTCCTTCATAGGAAGATTTTCATGTCTTTAGATCTTACATTACTATATTAAATAGAAAATACATAGCTATTATGATGAATATATACTTTATTAAGATTAAAATAGTAAGACATTTTATCTGCATTTCATTTTTCTCTGACAGAATGTTAATATTTTAAATGTAAATGTTTTCTTTTTTAAAAAATGCCTGGAAGAGAAAATTTTTGGCTGGGATTCCTTCAAAATTATACTGTTTATTTGACACTGATATAATAAATTCAATCCCTGTGCTCAAGTTAATCCTCCCCCTCCTCACCCCCATCAACAGAATTAATTATCATTAATTCAATTAATCCAAACACAGTGTTAATACAGTTTAAAAATACTAAGGTAACAAGTTATACCCCAGAGCTTTTCTGTAAATCCATTAACAGTTTTTACTTCTTAAAAACGATGCAACTGTAGACAACACAAGTAATCTGACATTTGGGGTTTACAAAAATATTTTTTTAAAGGTACAGAAATAAAGCAGTCATTCATCCTTAGTTTTCTCAACTCTTCTTTCCTCCATTTTGTTTAACTCCTAAGAAATCATAAATCCATAACTAGTAAGTTCTTACCTTTTTCTCACTTTCTGATCCCACCCTCTTGTATTTTAGGTTAGCACACCCTCACATCAACTACAGGTGTTTTAGACTATGCTCTGGAAACATCTACAGTATTCTTTATAGTTGGACAAGATTCTTCAAATATTAACTGTTTTTCAAAAGAAATTAAAATGCTGAATTTCCAGAATATTCTGCTAGATTGAGCAGAATATGTATGTTGCCTCACATTCATAGCTTTGTGTTATTATTGGAAGCTGAGTCTTTTAAATTTATCTTTTGGTGGTGTTCTTCACTGATGTCTGATAAATATCCACAGTTAGAGGAACTGAATTCATTCAAGTTATAAAAACACAAGTAAGTGTAGCTTAAGCAAGTTTAAGTTTACTGCCTCAGTGGCAGAAAAGATAGCAGGGTAATTCACAGAACTGAATGAAGGGCCTTAGTGCTTCCACTCTGTCTCTCCACTGCTCATCTCTGTCCAGCTTTATTCTTTTTAACTGAGAATGCACCTTCTCCCAAGTGACAGGAAAAATAGCTTCCAGGAGCACCAACTTGACGTCTTCTTAGCTTGGCAGCCTCAACTTCCATATGTTAATCCCAGAGAGGAATTGAAATTGCTTAGATGTTTTCACCTCTGGGTTAAATACTTTGTCCAAGTGAATGGGTTCAGTGATCAACCAAGCCCGGGAGGAATGAGACCTGTTACAAAAAGGAAAATGTGACAAGGACTCAAGGCAGCCAAAACCATAGTACTACAGTTTGCAGTAAGAATCAACAGTACGATAATGTGGCTACCAATTGTTTTAAAACAAGAGCTCATTTAATATTTTGCACTTCCATAAAGTGGGAATTAAGTGTAAAGATGCTTTAACTACAGCCCCGGAGTAGGGAAAAGGGAAAGAAATTCAGATGATTGTTATAACTAAAAAAAGAGCAGAAGATGCCTTCAACTGAATTATTTTATTAGTTATATATGTTTATTATATTATTATATTTATGTGAAAGTAATTGTTTTCACATAATGAACCAACGCAACCCTAAATCACTATAGCAGTAAACTTAACATGTTTTCAAAACAAAACAAAACCCACACACAGTTGTCTCATCCTTTGCTGTACATTTACCCTTCCAAAGCTGGCTAACAAGAATATACACTTTCTGAATAAATAAATAATAATGTGTGAATACAACATCATGGAAAACAAGAATGATGCGATGTTAAGCAAAAACAGCAGAATGAGAGATGTATTTTACTGTGAATACAATTATGCAAAAACATGTATTTGAAAAAAACTAGGTGGGATTTCTCAAATGTGATAAAGCTGTTTTATCAAGGGGGTAGGATTTGATTTTTTTTTCTTTTTGCTGTCTTCTAAACTTTCTATAATACTTTTATGCCACTTCTGCCACTTAGAAAGTGCTTTTATACACTGGGTGGAGCTTCTTGAAAGGTGACTTTAATACATCTACATCCAGGCCTTGTATGATATAGGTCTCATTAGCCTTAATTATACTGCTAAGAACCTATATTAAAGCAGCTCCAGGGCAGAGATTCACTCCCACAGTGATAATGAGCGATAAACATGTGCGGAGAGAAAACATCCAAAACCCATAACTGTTTGATGGTATGTCCTTATTTAAGACTGTACACAGATGGACAAGCACATTTCATTGTGTGACTCCTACTGGTTAATACTGAATGATGTGTTAACAGGGAGAAACTGGCAAATTTTATATATCGATTATAGACACTCTTGCTTTTGATGATGGTTTGGCATTGGTTTTAAACTCTACCTAAGTTATCATATTTAACTTATAACCCTTAAATAAAGCTGAAGAGTTGGTGATAGCGATTAAGAAAACTGGAGCAGCAGCATCTACAGCATATATCTCACAAACAACTGGTGAAGAGATGGGCCCACAACAGAAGACATTTGAAAGGACTCTGGAGCACTTGGAGCCGCTTTGAGAAAAAGGTTCCCGTGATGGAGATGCAGGTTGTCTCTGGCGTAAAGCGGCATCTGAAAGGTTATGTCAAACAATATGGCCACCACTATTTTCCTTTGCCTTTTTTTCAAATTAGAATTTATATTAGAGCATGAGATTCATTCACTCATTCATTCATTCATCAGGTAATTATTGAATCCCCTTTTGCAATGTTGGGCCCTCAACTAGATCATGGAGATACTATGGTGAACAAAATCCAGTCTCAACTCTGAATTATAATCCAATAGAGAAGACCAACAAGCAAACAAGACAACTCAACACAGTGGGATAAACACTAAGAAAGAGTGTCCAAACCCATTAAAGTCACAGGCAATGTTGCCTAAGAAATGTTTGTGTTGCTGTGTCACCATAGCTAGAACTCCTCAGTATAAGTGAAATGCCCTTGCCAGAATATCAAATGCTTTTCTGAAAAGTAATTGGTGTGAAGAACACCTTCAGTAGCCCAAAGTCAAATCAAATATCTTATTGTTCCAAGGGGGAATGCACAACCTTATTTGGGCACATGCTTGAATCTCACAGTCTCTGAGAGGAATAACATGCTTCTGTTCATGGCAAAAGCAACCATTTTAAGCTGTTGTTCAGTTCAAATATCAGGGTGATATGTTTGGTATCTTGCCAGCTTTTTTTTTTTTAACCACATCTCAGTAAAAAAAAACACAGGAACTCAAAAGGAATAGAAACAACTAATACTGTATAGCAACACCTCTTCCTTTTCAGAGAAATGGCTCCCATTTTCTCTCTAGAAAGTGTTTTATAAATGACTGAATATTCCTCTCTTTACTGTTGAACCAAATCATTTACATGAACACACATGAATTTTATCTAGATCTTCTATTTACATTTGTCTGTATTTTACTGTCAGTAAGGAACCTAATTCCAAGTATAAAAATCACAAAAATTTTTGCCTCTGCTTTGTTTGAAGTTGTGTTTATAATACTAGTAGCATCATCAGACTACTACCCCAATTCAGGAAAAAAAAAAAATTGTATGTGGAGCACTGAAAGCACATTAGTTGCATCTAAACTGCAATCTAAGGTGAACATATTAAAAACTCAATAAGAAGGCCTTTCAGTAGCTTAAAAAAAGATAAGAGAATTCAATTTCTCCACACAGGATTCCCTCATCCAGTTTTCTCCAGAGGATTTGTAGCTCAACTCCCCCCACCTAAGCAAAGAGAACTTGCCTACATGTAAGTGTAGTTGTACACATACCTAAGCACAAATATGAAAAACAAAGCATCCCAGTCTCTCAAAATGAGATGAAGACAGATGAAAAGCAAAGATGATACCTAAGAGAATAAATTTTAAAAATATTAACAATACATTTACTTTGGTATCTAACAACAATTCAAAGGTCATATAAGTAGTCTGTATATTTATCTTATGATAAACTAAAAATGTTATCTTTTTAACTTTTCTTTAATGCCCACTATCATGTTGATGTATTTGTTTACAGCAAAGTTAACAGCAAGACAAGACTTTTAGTAGAAGAATGGAATGCTAAAAAACATTTTAAACTTACCAGCCCTGCCAGATCATGCTGCAGGAAGAAAGCATGCTAAAGAAAGTACATGAATGAACATCATAGCCTCCCCAGCATTTTGTCAAAATTTCAGTTCATGAGTATGAATGTGTGTACTCCTAATAGCTGTAGTTGTTTCCTACCTTATCTATCTTTAACTTTTGTTTTGAATAATTTTCAAAATCATGCAGAAAAGTGGCAAAATTGTAGTTCCCATTTTACGTACTTTGCGTAAAGAAAAATCATATTTGCAAATGTATTATTTGTAAAATGTATGTATATTTGTAAATGTAAAATATAACATAAAATTACTGAAACAAAGAAATTAACATTGATGTGATACAATTTATCTACAGACCTTATCCTGGTTTCTCCAGTGTTCTCCTCAACTTGGTTTTCCCTGGTCCGGGCTCCCACGTTGCCTTTAGCTGTCATGTCTCTAGTGTCCCACAATGTGTGACAGCTTCTTGGTTTTTCTTTTCCTTTGTCTTTCATGAGATTGATACTTTTGAAAAATACTGGGCAGTAATTTTGTAGAATGTTTCTCATTTTGGGCTCCTCTGATATTCCCACGATGAACTGAGGTTATGTGTTTTGGCAAGAATACCACAGAAGTGATACTGTGCCATTTTGTAAATCCCAGCAGGGATACAAGCCAATATATCTTATTACTGGTCATGTTAAATTTGATTACTTGGTTAAAGTAGTGTCTGTGAGTTTTCTCTACTGTATAGTTACAATTTTTTGTGTGATTAGTAAGTGCATTGTGGGAGACACTCTGAGACTATGAAAAATCCTGTTCCTGATCATACTTTGTCCACTAATTTTAGTATCCACTGATGATTCTTGCTTGCAGTAATCATTACTTTGGTGCTTACCTAATGGTACTTTTCTATTTTTATCATTCCTTCTACACTTATTAATTAGAATCCTATGGCAAAAAAGAGAGTTGTGTTCTCTCCCCTTTTTATTTGATCATTTGTTTATATCAGTAGGCATTCATGGATATTTATTTTACTTTTTTAACTATAATCCAAAAGTATCATTGTTTATTTTGTTGCTCAAATTTCCCCAGATTTGACTACTGGCATATCTTTCAAGTTGATTCCTGTATCTTTTCCAAAATTTCAGTTCTTGACTATGAGCTTTAGCCATACAGTTCATAGTCAGAAAACTATTTTCCAAGGTTAGCTAGGTTAGTTCTTTTCTCCCTCACCAACTTCAGTGTGATTATGTTATTTATTTAATGCACTTAGTTTCAATTTTTACTCTTCATTTCCCATTTGAAGTTTCCCCAAGTCCTGGCTGATTTTAATTATTTATTTGTGGGGGGAGCCTGGGAAACATTACAGTGGTTCTACAAGTTAAAATAATACAAAAGAGATACCCAAGGAAGTCTCACTCCCCGCTCATTTCAGCTACACATTCTTTTGCCCCCTTTCCCATCTACTCCCTGTAGGTAACCAATCTCATTAGTTCTGGTTTATCCTCCTGCATTTCTTTTCACAAATGAGCAGACAAATTTGTAGGAGATTTTCCTAAAATCTTCCTTTTTACATGAAGTAGGTCACTTTCCTCAAACCCTTTCTCTCATTTTTAATGTTATCCTGGATATTCGTGCATGTTTCTTTTTGCACATGAACTTTAGTATCAACTTATGTACTTCATGAACTGTATGTGGTTATTGTTTTGTACATGTACAGAAAAGGGTACATACTGTGGGAAGAGAAGCATAGACATGTTGAACTTGAGGTGGTAGCAGAATACGTAAGTGAAATTGTGGGTTTGAAATACATTTTAATTCTCTGTGATTTAAATGCCTTTTTCTGTTACCTCTGATGCATGCTTAGGAATGCTGTATCTTAACTAAGATCTGTTTCCATGACATGGCTGTTCCTACATTGTTCTTATGTTTTAGACAACGTTGTGTCCCAGCAAACTGGAGGCAGCTAAACACTAGGTGTGGCATTAGTTAATAATTATGTATGTATGAAATCACTAACTCAGAATACTACTGTTATTAAACAACTATGTGATCAATAAATATGAGAGGTGCCCTCTCAGCACCACTCTTGTGCTGTTACGCCTTGAGTCCCCTGGCTTGTCTTTTCAGGTCTTCATATCTCATCGCATCTCCTCCCTTATTTGCAGGTCAGAGGCAGGGAGGGACTGACAGAAATGTTCTGGAGTCATCTTGAGATGCAGAATTAATGCTAAGAGAGATACTAGGGACTGATTTTTTTTCAAATCCACATACGGGACTGAAACCACAAGATGGAATGTGATCCCAAAGGAAACAGTTATAAAAAAGGAACTGTGAGCTCGTGCCTGAACCTTGGAGACATCCCGGTGTAGGAGAAGGAGAGGAGGTAAGAGCAACATCAGAATAAGGGTGATCAGAGAGGCCGAGGAAGAAGAAAGGTCTGTATAACAAAAGTGGTCCTCTGTGGCAGGAGCTGCAAAGACATTGAAGTCTAAGCAAATGTCAGTAGGTGCAGATAATTCTAGTGTTTCCAAAGCTTGGTCTCCAGCATTCTAGTGCTGGAAGATGTATGTATTATTCAAAAAATGTAATGGAGGTCATAAAGTTTGGGAAACATTGGATTAATCAAAATTAAACAGGTTTCTCAGAGCTATTAACATGCTTCCATGAAATATGAATTTCCATAAGAAAGAATGTGATGCAGATTTATACACATTTTTTTAACCAATTGACCTAAAATTTCCTTAATGAATCATTTTTTTCCAAAAGGATTTCTCAAGATGAAATGTATCTTGGAATACACTTTAGAAATTGTGAAGCACACTGTAAAAAAAAATTTTCCTTAGCCTCTTCTCTGCCCTCAACATCAAATACAGAATGTAAGAATTTTACTTTTATTTTACAGAAAATGGAATTTCCTAATTCTGGAAGATTGCCACAAAGTATTCCTAGTGTTGTGACACCACAACCCCAGCTGAACAGTATGATGAATTGCTCTAGAGCAGGCATTTGTTAGCTAGAGCCAGTGAGAGGGTGAGCTGGGGAAGACAGGGACTCCATTGACAGCAGAGAAGAACAAAGAGCCATTTGCATGGCAAGGCCCAGGACTACTGGAAACTCACAGGCAGTTCTGGCAGCACAGTTCCCAAGAGGTCTGACCCAGGAAGGTCAGAAAGACACTGTGGTTCTCAGAAGCAGATCCTCCACCCCGGGAGTCCAGCAGCTGCAGGCTCTTTCCAGAAGGGTGTGGCTCCAGCCAGGGCTCATGGGGACTGAAGCTGGAGATGGGCAGCAACAAAGGCAGGCAGTTAGGCCACGGACAGGAAAACTAGGATTCCATCTTTCAGACAGAAAACTTCCAAACTCAAAACTTAAAGTTTAATTTCAAAAATAAAAAATCCCTCCTCAAAAGACACTTTATTAGCAAAGGAAAATGTGCTTCTCCTAATAAATACCTTAAAAGAAATGATAGTGACAGTGGAAGCCAGATAGCCAAGAGTTGGATGGATAAATTTGTTCATTGATAAAATCGGGAACAAGACAAGGATGCCCACTCCACTTTAATTCAACATAGTTTGGAGGTCCTAGCCATGGCAATCAGACAACACAATGAAATAAAGGGCATCCAGATTGGTAAGAAAGAAGTTAAACTGTCACTGTTTGCAGATGACATGATATTGTACATAAAAAACCCCAAGAATCCACTCCAAAACTACTAGATCTAATATCTAAATTCAGCAAAGTTGCAGGATACAAAATTAATACACAGAAATCTGTTGCATTCCTATACACTAATGATGAACTAGCAGAGGGAGAAATCAGAAAAACAATTCCATTCACAACTACAGAAAAAAGAATAAAATAACCTAGAAATAAACCTAACCAAGGAAGTGAACACTGATACTTTGAAAACTACAAGACACTTATGAGAGAAATTAAAGAAGATACCAATAAATGGAAACACATCCTGTGCTCATGGATAGGAAGAATTAATATTGTCAAAATGGCCATCCTGCCTAAAGCAATCTCAGATTCAATGCAATTCCTATCAAATACCAACAATATTCTTCAATGAACTAGAGAAAACCATTCTAAAATTCATATGGAACCACAAAAGACCCCAAATAACCAAAGCAATCCTGAGAAGGAAGATTAAAGCTGGGAGGATTACAGTCCCCAACTTCAAGCTGTACTACAAAGCCACAGTAATCAAGACAATTTGATACTGGCACAAGAACAGAACAATAGACCAATGGAACAGACTAGAGAGCCCAGATATAAACCCAAGCATATATGGTCAATTAATATACAATAAAGGAGTCATGGACATACAATGGGGAAATGACGGCCTCTTCAACCACCTGTGCTGGCAAAACTGGACAGCTACATGCAAGAAAATGAAACTGGATTATTGTCTAACCCCATACACAAAAGTAAACTCAAAATGGATCAAAGACCTGAATGTAAGTCATGAAACCATAAAACTCTTAGAAGAAAATATAGGCAAAAATCTTCTGAACATAAACATGAGCAACTTCTTCCTGAATGCATCTCCTCGAGCAAGGGAAACAAAAGCAAAAATGAACACATGGGACTACATCAATCTAAAAAGCTTCTGTACGGTAAAGGACAGCATCAACAGAACAAAAAGGCATCCTGTAGTATGGGAGAATATATTTGTAAATGACATATCCAACAAGGGGTTAACATCCAAAATATATAAAGAACTCACACGCCTCAACACCCAAAAAGCAAATAACCCAATTAAAAAATGGGCAGAGAATATGAACAGACACTTCTCCAAAGAAAAAATTCAGATGGCCAACAGACACATGAAAAGATGCTCCACACCATTAATCATCAGGGAAATGCAAATTAAAACCTCAATGAGATATCACCTCACACCTGTAAGGATGGCCAACATCAAAAAGACTAAAACAGTAAAGTCTGGCGAGGATGCAGAGAAAGGGGAACCCTCCTACACTGCTGGTGGGAATGTAAGCTAGTTCAACCATTGTGGAAAGCAATATGGAGGTTCCAAAAAAAACTCAAAATAGAAATACCATTTGACCCGGGAACCCCACTCCTTGGAATTTACCCAAAGAATACAACTTCTCAGACTCAAAAAGACATATGCACCCCTATGTTTACTGCAGCACTATTTACAATAACCAAGATACGGAAGCAACCTAAGTGTCCATAAGTAGATGAATGGATAAAGAAGGGGTGGTACATATACACAATGGAATATTAGTCGGCCATAAGAAAGAAAAAAACACTACCATTTGCAACAACATGGATGAAGCTGGAGGACATTATGCTCAGTGAAATAAGCCAGGTGGAGAAAGACAAGTGCCAAATGATTTCCCGCATTTGTGGAGTATAACAATGAAGCAAAACTGAAGAAACGAAACAGCAGCAGACTCACAGACTCCAAAAAGGGACTAGTGGTTACCAAAGGGGAGGGGCAGGTGGAAAGGGAGGGAGAAGGGGATAGAGGGGTTTAGTACACATGGTGTGAGGGGTCACAGGGAAGACAGTGTAGCACAGAGAAGGCAAATAGTGACTCTGTGGAATCTTACTACACTGATGGACAGTGACTGCAATGAGATATGGGTGGGGACTTGATAACATAGGTAAATGTAGTAACCACATTGTTTTTTCATGTGAAACCTTCATAAGAGTGTCTATCAATAATGCCTTAATTTTAAAAATCTGTTCATTGAGATATAGCATTAACTGAAATAAAAGCTGTATTGTGTGCAAGAGGAAATATTTTGCGTGATATTTTGTAGTAAATTAAAGGGAATGGCAATTGCTTTATTACCCAATACTAGTGTAAGAGTCTTCATTTTTTAAGTCTGAAAGGCTTAAAGATGCCACAGTCTAAAGATAAGTGGCTACATAAATACAATCAGATCTATCAGTGCCTGTCTCATGGAACTTCACCCAACTTTAGGTCCTAAATTTGCTCAAGTTCTGAGCAAGTTCTGACCAAGCCTAGCAGCATATTGGAAACCCCATTCCCATCAGTTTGTAGGGTCTGGGATTAGTCTTGTCATTCTAAGTCTGGTATCCAGGGCACCCATAGTTCAAACCCTGAAGCACAACTTCTCTGCTTCCTCTCTTCTTCATATGTGCCTAATCTTCCTTACAGGACTGCTTTCCCAATTTGTTTTGTAACGCATTTCTGTCCTAGGATATATACCTTCCTAAACTGAAGCCCTCTTGACCGGGGTCTTAACAACCACCCTAATCTTTGTCAGCAGCCATCCTCCACACCCACCATCCTCTCCACCACCACCATCACCACGACCCCTACACTCTACCTGATCCTTGAGGTCTTGCTTCCAACTGGTCAGAAATCTCACAACCACCATTCTTCCCCCATTGATGTAAATTATCATGACTTCATGGAGATCCCTACCACTAGACCTCACCCAAAATATCTGACATTTTTAATATCACATTAATGGAATAGGATGGAAGTTCTCACCAGTCCAATGGACATTATGATTTGAAGTGCTGACAACTCCTAACCATTAGTCTTAACCTCTACTTGTGCCCAAATCACTCTCCATTCCCAAACAATTCACCCAGAATAAGACCTCAAAATACTTTTTATAATTTGTTTATAATTTGTTCTTCTGTTCTTATTTTTCTTTCATGTCTACAGTTGCATAAATCATATATTTTGTGATATATGTCCAATGCTTCCATTAACTGAAGTTCTTGGGATCTAATCATGCTATTGGATGTATTTGCTGACTCTAACTGATAATAGATTATTTTCTTGTGTATTTTTTACTTTTATCTGTGCAGCTTCCTTTGTGGAAATTATGTGCAACTAAGAGTATTTTCCCCAGAAAGTTTTTGCATTTGCTTCTACTAAGCAATCCAGAAGTAATGCTAGCCTAGCCCAGACCACCTTCTTTGGTTTGTTTCTCAGTGTGAGGGAATCCCAGACCCCTACTGATGGTGTCAATTCAAATGAAAACTCTACATGAGGGCTTGGGGTTATTAAACCTAAGTGGATACTGTGTCAATCCACCCAAAGCATAGGTGAAAAGTCGTGACTCCTGGTTGCCACCCTGTGTTAGGAGGCAGATTTAGGCTAGCTTTCTTTGAGGGCATGACTTTTAGGGGGTTTCAGCATTATGGAGGTGCCTAATGTGACACTGGCCCAAGACCTCTCATGTTCTTGCACGGGGTAATCAACCCAAGGCTCTAGGTTAACAAAAACAACAAGTTCTCCGGGGCGGTCTAATATCACATTCCACCACAACCACACCGTATTTTTTCTCGATTTACTTTTCACCTTTGGTGTATAGGGATGTTTTATTTAATCCTGATTTTGAAGTATCTTGTAATGAGAGACTTCTTCAGGTTATCTAATCCACATTTTTTGCTGGAAATAGAAGTGTCACTGTGCCTTTTTAATAATGAAAAATTCAACTGGTAACTCTATCAGTGTGATTATATATCATTTAATTTTTTAAATGTAAACAGTAATACAATAATACAAGACCTTACAATGATGTATTTCAGAGAATATCTTACTGAAGTTTATGAATTTGTTATAAATCAGAAAGCCTAGAATATCATTTCTGCTCTGTGAAATAATAAAATATCACTCATTCCCTGTTATCTTTTCCCGTAGTTTTTGTATATCCAGTACTACTCTGATTAGGCCATTATCTCATGCCAGGATTCATGATAGACTCTATATTGATTTTCCCATTTCTGGCCTCTCTTAGCTCCCAGTCGTGCCACAGATCACCACCAGATTAATCCTCCTGAAGTGCTGCTCTAACACACTTTCTACATATCTCTGATACTTCCCCATAAAACTTACACATCTACTCACTATCCCCTTGTACTCATTGCTAATTCTTGCTTTTGTTCATAAGTTTCCTCTCATCTGGAATGTCTTCTTCCTTCTCTCTACATTTTCAACTCCTGTCCATTCTAAAGGTTCTGTATAAATCTGCTGTCTTGAAAAGTTCTCTCCCTTACTTAACCTGAAAACAAGTTTGCCCTCTTTAGCACACGGTCGGTGTCTAGGATCTGAAACATTCACTTAGAATTTATAGAATACAGAGAATCCCTGATTTACAAGTAAGGTGGGTTCCAAAAGTATCTTTGTAAATTTGCCGGTTGAAACTCTTATTACAACTTCCCTCAGAAGTCTGATAATAAATGCTGGTTAGGTTTTGAAGCTAGTAAGCAGAAGTCTATTCAGCCCTTGATGAAACTGAACCAAAGTACTAATAATACCAGTTTAAGAATCTGTGGGTCAAAATTTACACTGTCCAGAAAAATAAAAAAGATGAATATCAATTTATCCATCCCTTTGACAAAGCAATAATTTTCACTTTCTGGAAAAGCTCTACTTAGTTTACCAAACATTTACTGGATAATTACTAAGTGTCAGATACTGTAGAAATATAGTGATCAAGAGAGACACGTCCTTTAGCCTCGTAATGGTCAATCATCCCTATCTACATCATATATGTAATCCCTCCTCATCTCATGCCTTTCTCCCAGGGACCAGAGTTACTGACCTGGTCCCTGGGTAGTGGCAAGTAGTGCTGTTTGCCTAGGTGGGAATTGCCACAGAAAGGATGGGTTTGGTTTGGAGTTTTTGGTGGCTGGTTTTTTGAGATGGTAGTGACAATGAAAGTGGGTCCTGCTTTTGTTATATTTTATTTGGAGAGAGATGGTGTGTTGAGGAGAGATTATGAATTCTAATTATGAATTCTATTGGAGCATAAAGTTGGGTGTGCTTGTAGGACAATCTGCAGAGTGAAAAAATAAAGGAAATATTATCTTAGACCTCATAGGGATGAAAAGGGGCCTGGACCAGAGCTAGAGATTTAGACTTATCAGTGCACCAAGGTAGTAATTCCCATCATGGGTATGGGTAAGATCATTTCTGTAAGTATAAGTTGCTTGAAGGTTTATTCTTTAAAGTGCTAAATTGGCTGTATGGTCTTATATTTTATTTTGATTTTTCCTTGAGGGCATTTTGTAATAGCAGCTACTCTGTTCCCTTAGGACAAGAACATTTCCAATCCAGCTTGAAACCCCAAAATGATTTGCATACTATATGGCTTCAATAAATATTTGTCGACTATTCCACTGTGTCAGTGTTAGATTCTGAGACAGATCAATAGTTTCCCTAGGGTTAATAAAAGTAATTGTAAACAGTTGGACAGTCTGATGTACCACAGACTGGCTAAATATAGCAATGATAGCTACCAGATTTGCTAAAATAACAGCTAAGCTGCTAAACACAATTTGGGATTAAAGACTCATTAAACAATAATGTAGATCTTTCCAGACAAACTGGCCTACTCATTATTCTAAGATAGCATTGAATATTCCTGCTCACATATTTCTGATAACTCCATGTATCCCGCCTGGAAAGACCTTGTCACTCTTTCCCATAGTTCCACCTTTCTACCTTGTTAATCCCTTTCAGGTGCCACCCATGAAGGCCTTCCTAAGCACTCTGGCCCTAGATTATCATTCCCACCCAGTACATGGGTACCTTGTGTCCTTAATTTTATTTATCTTACCTGTCTTCCCAGTCTGACTGAAGAGAAATTCTCTTAAGCTTTTAAGTATCTCTTTTTCCTAGCCCAATATGGTAAAATAATAGGCACCCCATAATTCATTGCTGTTGATGATTGAACAATAGGCACCAAATAAGTCATGATCATATACTGTTGGAGTTGGAAGGAAACTTTGGAAATTCCATGATCCCATCCTAACATCTAATAGACATTGTACATTTATCCTCAAATTGATTACCAAAGCTAATTGAAGGTTCCCAATTAGGAATCCCCAACAGCAAGTAAAATGAGGTCCTCTGATAGTGAAGTAGGCCAGAAAAACTAGTCTAACCCAAGTTTGTTATTTGGAAAATAAAGAAACAGTTTCAAAGAGCCAAAACTAGTTTTCCAAGGTTACACAACTGGCTAGCAATAGAACCTTAGTTTAATGCCCCCTACGTTGAAGATTTTTGCATAATGCCAAAGTATTTGGAGACTTATATTACCTATATAAAGGACATATATATTTGATGACTTTACTTTTCTGCTTTCAATAATGATATTTTAAGTTCAAAACCTATTGATTAATTGAACTAGACAGTGATGGATAAAAGCTGTCTTTTGGGCTAATCAAAATAACTTTGCACTTGAAAATATTCTGTATTACCACTGAAGCTCAACTCTAAACGGAGTAAAGTAGGAGAAAACATCCATAATGAAACTGCCTACACTATTCTATCCTTGCTATGAACTCTCACAAGGGCAGGGATGCTATGAATGACTTAATCCTCCAAAATACTTCTGTGATGTAGGTGTTGTTTTGACGTTATAAAATTACCACCCTGCATTTTGTTTTGAACATCCTAGATAGAATTAAATATTTTTAAAATATAGGATGCTTTAAATGGAGTATGCTATAACATGGCATGCTATATCAATGCCTCAAAAAGAGTTTATTAGGTAAATGGGCATATTTAGTTTCAACTGCTTTCTATCATAGGTCTGTCGTGGGAATAATCAATGCCAAAATAAATAACTGTCCACTTCATATCTATACTTATTAATAAGTTGTCATATGATGAACACAGATGCAAAAATTCTCAACAAAATATTAGCAAGCTGAATTCAATAATACATTAATAGGATCATACACCATGATCAAGTGGGATTTACTCCAGGGAAGCTAGGATGGTTCAGCATCTGCAAATCAGTCAATGTGATATACCACCTTAACAAAATGTAGTATAAAAATCATATGATCAATTCAATAGATGCTGAAAAAGCATTTGACAAAATTCACCATTCATTTATGATTAAAAAATGTCTCAATAAAGTGGCTATAGAGGAAATATACCTCAACATGATAAAGACCATATATGACAAGCCCACAGCTAACATCCTACTCAATGGTAAAAAGCTGAAAGCTTTTCCTTTAAGATCAGGGACAAGACATGGATGCCCACTCTTACACTTTTATTGAACATAGTAATGGAAGTCCCAGCCAGAGCAATTAGGCAGGAAAAAGAAATAGAAGGCATCCCAATTGGAAAGGGAGAAATAAAACTCTACTTGCAGATGACATGATTTATATATGTCTGTTGTTTTATGTATATGTACATATGTTGCATTTTTATATACAAACAACAATCAGAAAGAGAAATAAAGAAAACAGCCCCATTTATAATTGCATCAAGAAGAATAAAATATCCTATGAATAAACTTAACCAAGGAGGTGAAAGACCTGTACAATGAAAACTATAGAACACTGATGAACAAAATTGAAGTAGAGATAAATCGAAAGTGATTCTATACTCATGGATTGGAAGAATTAATATTGTTAAAGTGTACATAATAACCAAAGAAATCTACAGATTCAGTGCAATCCCTATCAAAATTCCAAAGGCATTTCTCACAGAAATAGAACAAGGAATCCTAAAATTTGTGTGGAACTGTAAAAGATCTTGTACAGCTAAAGCAATCTTGAGAAAGAGCAAACCTCACACTTCCTGGTTTTGAACTATATTACAAAACTATAGCAATCAAAACATAATGGTATTGGCATAAAAACAGACACACAGATCAATGGAACAGAATAGAGTCCAGAAATAAACTTGTGCATTTATGGTTAATTAATTTACAGCAAAAGAGGCAAGAATATACAATGGGGAAAGTCTCTTCAATAAATGGTGTTGGGAAAACTGGACAGCTACATGCGAAAGAATGAACCTGGACTACTTACACCATACACAAATGTTACCTCAAAATGAATTAATGTAAGACCTGAAACCATAAAACTCCTAGAAGAAAATATAGGTGGTAAGCTCCTTGACATCAGTCTTGACAATGATTTTTTGGTTCTGACTCCAAAAGCAAGAGCAACAAAAGCAAAAATAACAGTGGGGCTACTCAGCCATAAAAAAAACAGTGACATCTTGTCATTCGTGACATCATGGATTGACCTAGAGGGTATTATGCTAACTGAGATAGTCAGACAAAGATAAATACCATATGATTTCACTTTTTTGTGTAATCTAAAAAATAAAACCAACCAACAAAACAAAACAAAACTTGTAGATACAAAGAACAGATGGTAGTCGCCAGAGAGGAGGGAGGTTGTGAGGTGGGCCCAATTGGTGAACAAGATCAAGGGGTACAAATTTCTAGTTATCAAATAAATAAGTCATGGAACTATAATGCACAGCAAGGTAAATATAGTAAATAATATTGTATTGCATATTTAAAAGTCACTAAGGGAGTAATCTTGAAAACTCTCATCACAAGAAAAAATGACAGATGGTGACTAGACTTATTTCAGTGATCATTTCATAAAATATCAAATCATTATGTTGTACACCTAAAACTAGTATAATGGTATGTGCCAATTATATTTCAATTTTAAAAAAGAATTGGAGGTACTACCTCAATAAGAAAGAATACCATCCAATAGAGGAATTAGCTTTCCTTCTCTTTCCATTCCCCCATTTTTTAAACTAACAGTAAAAACAATAAACACAAATTTTACTTTTCAGACAATTTATTCAGTCTTGCTATTGTTATATCTCCAGGGAATAGATTAACATTTTGAAAAAATACCATGATGTACAAATGTGCATACCCTACTCAGCCAACGTTTCATAGATACATACAATGACATCTGGGAATATTAAACTTTGCCTTTACTGGCAGCCCAACTGGCATCTTTAATTTACAGTGCAGATGTTTTATACTGATGTGTTTTGGAAATATCTGAAGTATTCTCAATCTGAGGTTTCTGCAGTGATCCACTTCAGTCTTTTGAAGTTCTCTGTACAATAGGATACATACATAGATTTGGTGGGGGAAGAAAAGAAACAAAAGCTCAAGGTGGCATTATACAAAGAGTCCCTGAGTGGTCTGCACCAAGTCCTCTGTGGCACTGTTGTTTGGGCCATCAGTGAGCTTTATGATGCCCATCTGATAAAACTGGTCCTGTTCCCAGACTGCTTTGTGGAATCTAAATCATTTTAATGCCTTGTATTTATGAAATATTCATATTTCTAAATTTCAGATATAGAACGTTTCATTCTGCTTCTGAGCAGATATTTTTGGTTGTGCATTATCCAGAGGGCAATGCCCCATGGCAGCAATTCTCACCTGTGTGTGTGGAGATGGCCACTAGACCTTATGAGTGCCGATGAGTCCTTGGTGTTCCCCCAGAACAGTGTCCTTTCATTCAAGGCCTCACTTCTCATGGAGTTTGCTCCTGTTCTCACCACTGACTTCTCAACTTGAGCACGGCATGGCTTTCATTGAAAAGGAGCTGCCTTAACCCTCTGTTGCTTTTTTTTTGACAGTGGTCCACTATTGTGCCACATGCTTAAAATGTGGACTAAGGAACATTTGGAAAGTAGAGTTTACATCTCCCTTATTTCAGTGTGATGCAGCTAGGACATAGAAATTACATAGACTCTGGAGACAAATATGCTTGGATATAATTCCCAGTTCCCTTACTTAACAGCTATCCGACTTTAAGAATGTGCTCTGGCCCAGTTTTCTTTCTTCTGTGATGGAGATAGTAATAGTTTCCTGCTTAGGCTGCAGGGAGGATTAAATAGAGGAAGTGGATTGAACCCTTTCCGCAGTGTTAGACCCCTCTTAGGGTACGCAGTGGACATTCTCTGAACTCACTTGGGCTAGTAAGTGTGAAAAGGCACACGGCTTCAATTCTCTTTTTCTTTATTGTGCTAAAATATACATAACATAAAATTTAGCAGTTTAACCATCTTTAAGTGTTCAGTTCAGTAGCATGAAGTACAGTCACAACTACCCCAGGACTTTTTCATTTTCCCAAACTGAAACTCTCTACCCACTAAACACTGACTCCCCTGCCCCCTCCCTGCTGGCAACCACCACTCTACTTTCTAGGTACCTCATATAAGTGGAATCACACAGTATTTCTCCCTTTACTTCAATTCTTACAAATTAGCTACACTTAGGAGCATTATTGAATACCTCATCTAGGCATAACATCACGAAGTTAACATTGCCACATGTATATTGCACTCAAGATGTCAGGGTCCAGTCCAATGCACCCAATGAATTAATTGTTCATACCAGCCATCTCTTACTTCTCTCTTGGAAACACATCTGGCAGATTTTCAACCTCACCACTGCATTGAAACTGCTCTTTTTTTAAAGGACGCACCTAAAGCATATGTGTACCTTACTATCCTTTTGATGGGATATTAGATTACATGATGATGATGTATCCTTCCACTGTTATCTTCCCAGCCTTCTCCTTTTTTTGCCCTCTGGAACAGTAATTCCATTGTTAGCAAATTCCTCTCATTCTCAGCCTCTTCACAAAATTTGACCCAGGTCTTGTCCATGAAAAATTTGAGAATTTTCTGTGCCCCAGCTGCCCTCTGCAGCACTCTGGAGTGGAGGCTGCTAATTGTCTACTCCCCTTATTCAGTGTGCCCAAAGGCCATATTGGCATTCTCCTATTGTTTCTGTTTTAAAAGGCATTACTCTTCCATCTTTTTGCAAAAATTCTTCATCATTTGAGTCTCCTGCAAACTGATAGATAGCAAGAATTGCTGAAGGATTAGAAGTGCGGTGTGAGAAAAAGAGATGTCAATGATGATGGCAAGATTTTAGGGCTGTGGAAGGATAGAGTTGCTATTAACTAAAATAGAGAGGACTGAGAGTGTTTGGGGGCAAAAGGGAGTATCTGGAGCTATGTTTGCATGTGTTTAGTTTGAGATGCTTAGATTCATTAGGCATTCAGTGGGAGATGATAAGCAGGCAATCTGGGGTTCAGGGGAAAAGTTCAGGGAACCTGAGATTCATCAGTCTATAGATGGTACTTAAAGTCAGGCAGTTGAATGAGGTAATGTAGGGAATAAGTGTAGACAGAAAAGAGGAGAGGTCCAAGGATTAGGTACTCCAACATTTCTAGATCAGTGAGGTACCAAAGGAAACTGAAAAGGAAAGGTCAGAAAAGTCAGAGAAAAAGCAAATCAGGATGGCTTCCTGGAAGACAGAAGAAAGTATTTCAGGGAACACTACCATCAAATGTCAAATGCTGCCAACAGATCACAGGAGATACAAGGACTGAGAAATGACTATTGGTTTGGGAATGTCAATGCCATTTCAAATAGCTCTTGAAAAAAAGAGCAGGTTCAATGCAGTCTGAGTAACATGGGTCCAAGAGAGGATTATGGACAGAAATTGGAAATGGCTGGTACTAATAATAATTCAAGGAGTTTTGCAGGAAAGGGACAGAGAATTAAGTTTGTAGCTGGATAGGGAGGGAGGGCCGGCCAAGAGAAGTTTTCTGAGATGGGAAAACTAATAGCATGATTGTATACTGATGGAAAAAATGTAGTAAAGAGAGGAAGGGAGAATGATGCAAGAAAGCAGGGAGAATTGCCAGAGCAACAACCTTGAGCTGAGAGGGCATGACCCCAGTGTACATGGGAAAGAGTTGGCCTTTGTAGGAACATGGCAATTCATCCAGAGTGACATGAGGAAGGATGGTGCACATGGGCACAGATACAGGCCGGTGAGCCGACAGGATGGTGAGAGTCTGTGAAACTTCACTCCTGATTCCTTCAAGTGTCTGGCTGAAGCAAAGTCATCAGCTGAGAGTGAGAAAGGGCAAGGAGGTGACGGAGGCTGAAAGAGAGAAAAAGGTACAAAATTGTCTACTCATTTAGAGCAATGCAACTCAAGGGATAGTCTGTAGACCAGTGCTTTTTCACAAATTCTTTTGTTATCTCCCCCTGAAAAAATAAATACAGAAATTAAGAGTAAGTATTCAGAAGCTTTTACAGTGAATTGGCAGAGTAATTTTAAGACTGTTAAATGTAATAATAATAATTTGGAACTTGTATTTTGTATGTCTTTGTTTTATTTCATTTTTCTTGTAATTCATTTAGTTGTATTTTGCAAAAGTATTATTCCAAGATGGATTTAAAATTATAAGAAGCTGGCCCTTCACCACAGATTTGAGGAACACTTGCCTGAAGAATGGGAGACTGGACTGAGCTAATATGCTGGGAAGTCTAACTGCTGGGAAGCATAAAGCATCCACTTGATGTTAGTGATCATGAATTTAAAACACACAGTCAACATAGTGCTTTTGTCTGGTCTATTTCAACAGCACAGATAAATCTTCACTGGTCGGAGAGCTGGATATAAGCAGGGTTTTGGTGTCTCCAGGTGAGCACCATAAAGAGAGAAGAGACAAGAGAATTGGAGTATAACAACGAACCAGTTATAAAAAGTGACTGCAGTTTGTCAAAACTCAACAAATGTGGACGTTAATTTCTGTATTCCTTTGTATGTAAATTTCACATCAAAATAAGAAAACTGTAAACAAATATTAAACTCAGTGATATGCATGCTGAAGAGTTAGACAGAAAGTAGGAATGTCTAGTTTATTTTGAAATGCGTATTTGAAAAGATGAATTGAAGGTTGAATAGAGGAATGGCTACATAGATAAATATGTGATAAAACAATGGTAGAATTTAAGTGATGGAAATACAGGTGATCACTATAAAATTCTTTCCATTTTGCTCTTTGTTTGAAATTGTTCATAATAAATGGGAAAAATATTGCCATGAATATTTTTGTGATCACCCACTTGATCTTCCCAAATTGTTAGCTCTTGAAAAAGTGAAGTTATATGCAGAAGATTATCTAGTCCAGCTTCTTTTGTCTTTTACAGATAAGAAAGCTGAGTCCTGAAGATGCTGAGTCAATTCGTCAAGATCAGATAGCATTATTTAGGGGTGTATGTGACCTATCTTTCCCTTAGTTTCTTCCCAATGCTTCAGGAGCATTTGAACTCCATAATTCACCCCTACAGGATCCATGGAAGGGCTTTTGGAAAACCCACAAAAAATCCAACAACTAAGTGCAAAATTTTGAGTGTATGTTCAAATGTGCATTTTCTAAGAAAATGCACAGCTTTCGAAAGATCCCTAAGTAGTCTGTGACTCAGAAGAGGTTACTGTCTTTTTTAAAAGTTACCAGGGCAAACTTTATTTTCATCTGCATTCCTTGGAAGTACTGACCACAGTGTTAAGACAAGAAATATTTTAAAACTGATAAGCAGTGTTAAACTGATATTTTTAAATGAGTATAATAATGGTATGCAAGTGGGCTTTTTGTAGTTCCACCATAAAAGAGGTCTTTGTAATTCAAGACACTGAAGCTCTTACTAGTGTTTAATTGTTGTTGAGCTTGTCCTTATGTCCCACATAAGGTTGGCTAAGCTCTGATTCAAGATTTTTTTCCTTTTATTTTCTACTTCTTTGACATTCATAGATCTCTGTGTTGTTAAGCAAAATCTATCAGAAGCTTTCAGTTGTTACTTTCCAGTAAAGTGCTTTATTACACAGCATCCTTCAAGTATAGGCTGTAAGTTATCTTGCCCTTGCAAATGGGATAAGTGAGGAGTTGCCTTAGAGTTAGGCTTGTGTGCTCTCCCTTAGACTTCTGCTTCATGCTAGCTAGAGGAAAGCTGTCTTCCTGAACCTTAGCTTTTTTTACCTCTAAGTTAAATACTTCCTGAAGTATGCCACAAGGCTTTCTCAATATTAAATGAACTACTATTTTTTAAATAATTTGAAGAGTATAAGGCAATAAATAAAATACATGGTATTGATTGGATTTTTGGTTAAATCAAGGAAAAAATACACATATGTATTGTTTGTATACTTCAAGAGACCCAAGATGCTGTAAATGATTGAATAAATCAATCATTTGGCAGAACTTCTTCTAACATTGTGGGGGAATAGTCCTCATTTCCTATAAGCATCATTCCAGTGTGACTATACCATCTACCTGTGCCTGAGTTTGCCAACCCTCTATTTTTTCTTCTTTTTCAACTCAGTCACTGCCTACTGTGATCTCCTAAAGTAACATATGTTAAGTAAACATTACAAAAACTTATAAACACTAGCTGCAACAGGTTTCTCCTGAATCTCCCAAGGATAAACTGAATAGATAGGTCAGTGTAGCTAAAACAGGACTGCATGTAAGTCTGCACGGGCTGTCAAAAGAAAGAGAAGAAGAATTGGGCAGGAAGTGAAAGAGTCA
Source organism: Manis javanica (assembly GCF_040802235.1). Lineage (NCBI taxonomy): Eukaryota > Metazoa > Chordata > Mammalia > Pholidota > Manidae > Manis > Manis javanica. The sequence continues at coordinate 57,888,823 of NC_133167.1, forward strand.
ATGAGAAAAATTAAAGGAAATAAAGAATTCTGGTGTGGATTGAACTGACAAGCTCAAGAAAAAATGATAAAGGCTTTTTAATCAGGTCAGAAAGTCTATAAAGTACAAGGACTTGAAAATGTTAATAAACCTTAACCTATTACATAAGAGACCAGATGAGCTGCCAAATTTTCAGAAAGGTCAGCACTACCATATATTGTGTCTGTATTGAATGCTCACACTGAAAACTAATTGGAAGTCTAATGATGAATTTGCTTTGCAAAGAAAGAATGATCTTTTTAATGAGTCAAATGACTTCAAATATGGAAGGCTTTTCGACGCCCCTAATCGCCATGAGAACACGCCTGGGCTAGCCTGCTGTAGGATGAGACTCGAGGAGCAGGCGAGCTGTCCCACTGGAGGCCATCCTACATCAGACAACTTTGGCCAACTAATGCGCCAGCCCTCGCTGAGCCAAGTGCAATCATCCAGCCAAGCTCAGCCAAGATCAACAGACTCACCCAGCCAATACACAGCTCAGTCTCTCCGTGGAAAACATCCCTTATGGGGTGGGAGCAGGGGCAAAGTGGGGAGACCAGTGAGGAGGCTATAGCAGTGGGCTATGCTGACAGCCCCTCAACTATTGATCTGTGCTGATATGAAAAGAGAGACGACCCAGCACTATGTACTTTCTGATGTGACACATAGGGAGCCCGCCACCCCTTAGGAAACAGTCTTCCCAAATAATAGAACCTGCTATGACTCAGCATCCAGATCTGACTACTATTTTATAAGAAGTACAGGAGATTGAAAACATGTTAAACAATAATAGGGAGACGCAATCCACAAAACCCAGGCTTACGGAAAACTCTGTGACAAAATACCTGGTTTCGCCAACAAATAAAAGGGTAAAAAAAAAAGTAGAGGTAACCTATGACTAAAAGACAGTCTATCATCTATATACAAAATAACTGTAAAAATCACATTTATTAGACAATCGGAAATTTTAACAACTAACTGGCTATTTAACAACATCGAAGAATTCCTCAGGATTTTTTAAAATGTCATAATGGCATTGTGATTACACTTCTTAAAGCACTTACAGAAATACACACTAAAATATTTATGATGAAAGATATATTTTGATTTGCTCCAAAATAATTCAATTGAGACAAGGAGTGGGTGGAGGTGTAAACAAAACAAGATTGTGCATGAACTTACCATTGCTGAAGCTGGTTGATGGATACATGGAGACCCTTTTCTCTCTACCTTTGTGTATGTTTGAATTTTTCCATCTGAATAAAAATAGATTTAAAATCATAAAAGAATATCATTTACATCCAGCATATGTCAGAAAAGGTTCGTGGATACTGCTCATCCTCATGATTGACAATTAAGCCCAACTATTGCAAAAAGCCCCTCTCTCTTTGCAGACGCTTGTTCCTCTGGAAGCCTCCGATGACATTATTAATTCAAAGATTCCCCTTGGGCTAGAGAGTGGCTCCAACCAACTTGAGAATTAAATGAAAACATGGTAGAGATGCATATGTACAATGTGTACCGGTTGACTGTAGTACAGGCTTTAGTGCATACTCATTCAATGACCACCCTTTTCAATTAGCCATTTTTAAAAATACTGTAATAAAATCATGTTCATGGCAAAGAATCCAAATAATACAGAAGATGGACAAAGGTAAAATTCTTCCTCTCAGCAATTTGTCTCACTCCCAAAGGTGTGAAACAACCTAACTGATACAACATTCTTGAGTGTCCTTCCAAAAATGTTCAATGAATAATCATAAGGTATAGGAGGGTGGGAGGGTATGTGTGGGTGTGAGTGCGTGTTTGGGAAAGTTATTTTAAGCATAGGAAGGATCTGGCTTTTGGTTATTATTACAAACAATTGTTAGTGAATATATAATATAATGATATACATATATAAATAATACATGCTCTTTATTTTGCAGCAACGCTTCTATACTCACAAAACTGTGTGTTCATAGAACTTAATCATAGCCCTCTTGTCAAATATGCTTTTCCCTATAATTCTAACAGTGATTTATATTCTTATTGATCATTTAAAAATATAGCAGAAATTTTCAGCCTAATATGAAAAATGGTATATTAAAATGAAAATGAATTAATGGCTTATTTATCATTGTTTTTTAAAGTCCTTCAAATTGAAGACGTTTAGATGGATTTGCCCTTGGGACTGTTACAGGGCTGTCTCTCCTTAACAAAGTGATACAAAATTTTAGTGCCTGAAAAGAAAAGAACAATATTGGTGCTTATTCTTACATCGTCTGCCTGAATTAGGGTAAAATGGTTATGTTATAGATATATGCAACAAGTTTTCCAAAATATATTAAAATTGTGTGAGTAGCTTTTTAATATTACCTCTCTGTAATTTTTAACCTTTATTTTCTAAAACTAGTGAGGTTTCCAGCAATAAACAAAAATGTTTCCTCCTTTAAAATTTTTTAATCTGCTAGTTTTCCACACAGCTATGTAAATATTGTGTTAAGATGACTTTCAATTGAACATTGACTACAAGTTCTTTTGTTTCCTATTAACTCTGAAGATATTTCAAGATTCATCTCAAGCTTGAGTTACTCATTACACTCTAATTTTTCAATATTGCCCTTATTGGCATGTGCTCATTTTGTTTGTGCTCTGCCAATTATTATGATTTTTCAAACTACTGAAAAAGAAGAGAAAAGATAGCTCTTACTTTGGTTACATCAGGCCTGGTTTCATGGGTGTGTGACTTGTGGGGTCACACAGGGCCCCACGTTCAGGAGGGCCACACTTGGTTTAATGCTCTATGTTACTGTCTTGCAATTCAGAATAATTTTTATCTTTGAACTTGTGGTTTGTAAGTAAAGTCCTAAGGGACAGTGTAGCACAGCATGAGCAGAGACACCCAATTCGTGTGTGTCCATCATTCCTTGCCACCCCATCTGCACATAGCTTTCCTAATGCTGCACGAGCATAGAGTTTCAGCAAGCCCAGGGCAGGAGTTCAGAAGGACGCAAAGCCAAGTACAAGGTAAGCATTTTATGGAAGCTGTTGGCTTCCATAGTGTTGGTAGAATGTGCATGCATCAGGAAGTGAAATAAAAAAGCAGGGGAGGTAGTTTTTTGCAGCTTTCCAGTGTTCTAGTAAGAACAAAATATATATGCATGTAAAAGCAGCAAAATTCAGATTTTATAATTGTGGTGATCCTGCATACAAGTCAAATGCTCTCATATTTACATTTAAAACTGAAATTCCACAATAAAAACATGAGTGATAAAAATCATGCCAGTAATTTTAAACTTCTAAATTTTCTTTACTTAGAGCACCATTAAGTAACAAATAAAAAACACCATGGCAAGTCAAGAGGGAGGCTGTGGAACAAAGGAAAAATCTTTATATTTTAGTATGCCTTTAAGGGCCCTTTTTTCCTGACTTTTGAACCAGGGGCCCCACATTTTCATTTTGCACTGAGCCTCACAAATTCTGTAACCAATCCTGGTTACATATTCTTTGTCTGCCCTGGGAATCCTCCTGCAGGAAGCATCTGTCTTCCATTCTGAAGTCATCAATTCCCTGTTGCAGTTGAAGTTTGGCTGAAAAAAGGACATCTTTACTTTGGCAAATGGGCAGAACTGGCAAACAGAAGTAGCAGAAGGAATAATCATGTGTCCTGAACTCCAGGATGGTAAAATGCTGAGGCTCTTGCAGATTAGAGTTTCTTTGCTTCCTTGTGGTTTACAGCTGTGGATTTTCACACTTTAAAAGCAGTTGTCAAATAAATAGTTTTCCTTCAACACTTCTTTACAAAACTCAAGACTTCGTAGTGCTGTCTTGCTGTGGATTTTCTTTTCTCTTGGAACTACTAGAAATGACCCAGAACTAACAAAAAGCTGTGTTGTTAATTTTTATTATGTGCTTTTCTGTCATTATATTTGATGAAACATCATATTATTTCAACAAATATTTACTGGAGAAGGCCACTATTATTTCTGGTCTCTTATAAAGCCACTGTTTTGCAACCCCACTGGCTGCTGAGGCTACTAAGCGAAAAGAGAAAGAGCGCTGACCTCAGGGAATGTGGACCTAAAAGCTCTCCAGAGGGAACAAGCAGGGCCCAAATGCCATGGTGAGTGATCCGGGGGTTCATAGAGAAAGTTGTTTTGTTTTGCTTTCTTTTTCCACACAAACCAGTGAACTCCCTTTTTCATGGCCCTAACACCAAGTTAAACACACTAAGGCAACTTAGAGAACCCCTGGATAAATAGAGCGTTGCTGCTGGAAATGGCTACAAGAGGTTGAAAAGGACTCATTTGAGAGGAAAAATGCTCCTTTGAAAAACACTGTTACGCTTTTGAGTTGAAATTTCAGTTTCATAGATTTAAAAATCTAAGTACGGAAGTGCTGCATGTAAGAATCTGACCAAAATAAAACTCTCCAAGTCTGAATCTCTGATCTGGAGTTACCCCGCTGACAATGAGCAAAGTCACTCCTCAAGGTGTGCCAGGTTGCTGTTACACTTCTAGAGTCCATTTATCCATAAGTCTCTGAGGTCTTTGTTTTTAACATTCAGTCACTCTTCTCCATTCTCAACACGCATACAAAGAGTAATAACTTGTGATGTGCTTCTAATACCAGGTTCTTAGTGTTTGTGGTTCTATTATAAAAATGTTCCTGAAAATGTTTTAACATATATTTTTAATTATTTGTTAAATGTCAGAAGGCAGAAATTCTTTGGGATTTGTTTCCATGGAGTATTTGTGGATCATTTTGCCCCCAAGAGTCCCCAGTTATATCATATTTATCTATTCTTTCCTTCCTTGCAGTAATACTAATTTTTAGTTGGGCACATGACCACTTCCTATAAAGATATTACCCAGCTTCCCTAGCATCTAGGCATGGCCATATGACTAAATTTTATCTAGTACGATATAAACAAGATACATGTATAAAATATTCTTTGCTGTTGGCTGTAATTAAAAGGCGACATCTGGAGCTTTAGCAGCTACTTTGGACCATGAGACATAGTGTTAAAGGCATTAAGACAAAAAGACAGGAAGAGCTTGAATCCCTGATGACTTCAAGGACTGCCTACTTCTAGACTTTTACATGGAGAGAAATAAAGCTCTATCCTATTAAAGCCACTATTATTTTGCATCTCTGTTACTTGCTGCTAGATCTAATTCTGATACATTTTCTTATAGATTCCTGGTTCATTTCATCTTAGGTGGAACTCAATCATTACCCACACTTTTTTCTCTACCTTGAAAATTATTGCTCCTTCTTCTAGAGATTCCTTAAGAAAAGTTGTGCTTTTCACAACTCCAGTTAATTCATATCAGTTATAAAAAGATTTAAACAGCATAAAAGCTGCAAATATTAAAGTAATAGCTACAAAGATCAGTTATTGGCTTTCTGCCAATCTGTCTTGCCAGTGGATTTCAGCCCCAGACAAGTTCACTATGGATTCAACGACACCAAAGAAATGACAGTAGAACGTTCTTGGGATAAAAGGGTTTATACCCAACTTTATTCACATGGCGGCAGGTCAATCACTAGAATCCCAGCCACTCAGAGTGAGTCTGCATGCAGCAAGCCGGTCTCTGCCTCTGGGCCTCTCTGTTCCCACAGCCATCTCAGTCTCCGTCTTCAGCGCTGCCACCGCTCTGGTCTCTGCTCTCCTGCAGCCATGCCACTGTGTCGCAGAGCACTAGGCAGAGCTCTTTATCTACAGTCAATAGCACCGTATTGCCCACATGTGTGTAGTGAGCTAGCTGACCAGGGCCAGGTGAGAATCCTGGCAACAGGAACCTTCACTTTATCCACACTGCAGGAGGAAGGATCTAGTTTTCTTAGATACACATAGCTATTGGAATAACTCCACTAACCTTCCTTTGCCATTAGCATGGGCCAAACCCAGTCTAGAGTGGTGAAAAATCAGATCCCTCTTTGACCAGGTTGCCTCCTCTTTCTTCCCCAAAAATTCTGGTTGGTGGCCATAAAGCTTGTGTATCAGTCAGAGTTCCATCAGAAAATAGATGACGTACTCGAAATGGGATCACCTGAGAAGAGGTAAAAGGACTACTTACAAAGCTGTGACCAGAATATAGGGAATCCACAAGGCACAGGACTGCAGTGTCCAGGGCTGTTACCACCCTGTAGTAACAAGGAACAGAGAACTTACTGGAACCTCAAACTTGTGCAGAGGCATGCCAGACAGGAGCCAGGGCACTGCCAGCCAAATGAAGCCCCTCAGGAAGGAAACCACAAATATTCTCCTTCCTCCAATCTCCTTGGCCAGTGCCAGCAGGAAGCTGGAGGGCAAGAGAGCCCTTTGATGTAATCTCTATAGGGCAATTTTGACTCAGAATGAGTTGGAGAAGGGTGGGCATGGACCTGAGGGGCAGATGGCAGCTCTCCAGCACAGCTGTGCTTTATCCTTTCACCATGAGTCTGTTTCTGTGTTAAGACTCATTCATTTCAAGTAAAAAGGACCTTCTTCTAGAATTAGTCCTTAATCAGATTAATGCAGTGAGCCAAACGCAAATAGAATCATGGAACCAGGAGCCTATATTGTAATCCCACGGCTGCCAGTAAGTGGCTGTGTGATGCTGAGAAAAGTACTTTTTCTGTTACTAGGCTTTCTTGTGTATCTACTCTTCACTCAGGAGAGTATTGTGGGGATATGCAGCTCTTGATTGTATGTTAACCACCTCTTTTTCTATAATAACCTTCCTTCATATCTTAATAACCAGGAACTTTCCTGCTTCTTTTTACTCACTTGTTTAAAATTTCAATCTCTCTCTGTTTTATATTCGTTCCCATTAATTCTGTGTTCAGTAAAAAGCCAATCCTCCAAGTTTAAGCATCTTTTACAATCTTGATGTGTACAGTTTGTTCAAAACACAAATATTGTTCACAAACATTGTTAAAAATCTCCTTACAGTGTAATATATGAAAGAAGTAGTAAAATGTCAGAAGGTACATTATTCAAACAACAATTGATTCTATAGGATTGAGAACATGATGATAGTAATGGTGATGGTGATGATGATAAATAATAGGTGTTTACATATTTCATATGTTTACATATTATTAAATAAATAATGGGTTTATGTGCCACTCAACATACTAAGTACTGTATACTTATAATTTCATACCAATTATTATTAGGTATTAGGTATTATTATGTGCCATCATTTTATCCCCAGTTTGTAGAAGAGGAACTTGAGACTTAGTGAAATTAGATTACTACTCCAAGGTTGTAAAATAACTCAAATTCAGGATTCAAATCCAGGTTTATCTAATTCTAGAGCCCAGGCTTTCAGACATCACAATATTATTGAACTTTGAAAGAATGTATGATTTGGACACTCTGTCCCAGCAGTCACACAGAATTTTTCCTACTGCAAAAGAAACACAATACTCTTTGGAGATGGATGGTCATGATGCCTGCACAACAATGTAAATGTATTTAATGCCACTAAACTTTACACTTGACAATTGTTAAAATGATAAATTTTATGTTATGTATTTTCTACCACAATAGAAAGCTAAAGAAAAAAAGAAAGCAATATTTCAGACTCAAAAAGTGATGTTGTAATGTTGCTTTAAATGCTTGTTTTACAAAGTTAATGACAAAACTGAGTATTCTAAATAAGCATTACCTATTTTGTTTCTATGTATAAATTGTATATTTAAATTAGCTGGAAACTTTGAAACTATATTCTTATTGGAGAGATGGAATTTTTCTTCAGTGTGATATTGCCATATATTTGGGCATGGCAATTTTCAACCAAAAATCAATAGCCATCTAAATTAATATTTAATGAAGAGAAAAATAAAGATAGCTTTGGACATGAAGTGATGCAAAAATTGTGCCATCTGTTGACCACTGAGTATCATCTGAGGAGTTACTACAGCAAATTGAGAGACGTATCAAGGAAGAGAATGGCATGAGGAAAATTAAAGTGGTAAGAGAAAAAAAAGGACAGAAAGAGCCACATCCAGAAAGATGATGGGTGCTACGTTATTTTTAATTGCAAATTAAACAGGGAGCAACTGAAAAGCCCAGAGAATGAGGAAATTAGCTCAGTTATGGTTCTTCTACTTAAGAGAATATTATGCAGCCATTAAAAATTATAAGCACAAAGATTTTTTATAGCAACATATAAATACTATTGCTTACTGTTAAATGAAAAAAACAGGATGCAAATTTTTATTCATGTTATGCTTATTAGCACTATAAACATATGTGTACATATGTATGCAGACTGAAATAAAGCATGCAGAAGTTAAAGCCATAGTTATGATTGAATGAAAGAAGTGTGGGTGATTCCCCCACTATTTTCCAAACTTTCGGTAATGCCATTTCATTGTTGTTTTAGTTTTATATTGTTATGAAACAGATTAACCCAAAATTTGGAGGCCTAAGACAACAAACATTTATTTTTCCACAGTTTTTGTGGGACAGGAATCTAGGCACAACTTTGCAAGAACAGCAGTTGCCAAGAACACAGCCTCAAGAACAACAGTTGGCTCGAGGCGTGACCAAGGAAAGCCCCACTTCGGAGTGCGCTCAGGTGGCTGCTGACAGGACTCAGTTCCTCTGAAACTACTGTGCCGAGGACCTGGGCTCCAGATCTCTGGTTGCCACCTGAAAGTGTACGTCAGCTCCTTGTCCTACAGCTTCACCACAGAGCAGCTCAAAACACAGCTGCTGATTTCATCAGAACAAACACATGAGGGCAAGCAGGATGGCGGCCAGAGTCTTTTTTGTAGCCTAATCTCGAACCAAAAACTCATCACTTTTGCCATATTCTGTTGGTTGAAAATAAGTCACTAGGTCCAGTCCACACTTGAGGAGCCGGCAGTCACTGGGGCCATTTTAAAGGCTGCTTACCACAGAGGTCATTAAAATAAAAGACCCATGAAATAAGAGCTCTTTTTTTTTTTTAATCATCCAGCCAGTGACCCATTATTCATGGGGAATAGGATTCAGCAATTTCTACTAGCCCAAGTGCATCTAAAAGCTGTAAAGTCCGGGAAATGGGTTCTCCCATAATACCTCTAGAATGGGACTTCCCCATGCCAACACCTTGATTGTAGGCCAGTGAGACTCACATCAGGCTGATGACCTCCAGAGGTCTAAGATGATAAGTCTGGGTTGTTTTAAACTACTAGGTTTGTGATAATTTGCTAAGGCAGAAATAGAAATCTAACACAAGCCACAGCCAGACAAATGGCTAAAGCACAGCTTATCTAGTCTCAGTTAGATTGAACAGTTGTCTTGCTAGGAGGGACTGCATAGAAATGTAAAAGATTCTTCAGGGCCTGGCTTACAGGACCACTGTGAAAGCAGCCTAAGCCCCCCATTGCAATAATTAGAAGTAGTCTCAGAAACAGCAGTCTTAAATTTCTCACTGGCTTTTCACACTGAGTCGTAATTGTAACTTTCATCTACTACAGCACTTGATTTCAGTTTGTGAAGAAATTGGAAAACATATGTTTATTTACTTCAATCAAAATGAATGGAAAAATTAAGACCTTTAACTTCTGCTGATTACACATAAAATCTGTTCTCAACTTTAGGTTCAAGGCTTCAGAGACATTTTGGCCAAGGCCAAAAAAAGAGAAAAGAAGTCCTTTAATGCCCATGTAAATCAGAGGAGCCTAGTTTTTTAAAGCTTGTCCTTTGTGGTGTATGTTAGATGAAATTGCATTAATCTATTCTAGAAAGGTGAAGAGAGCAAAATCCATCCTTCAAGCATGGGAACATGTGACTCCAAAGTTCTGCCAGTTTAATGCTAACACTGTGGTGTGGTGAACTGGTAAGTGTAAAGAGATGGATTCCTCTTACTTGAAAAATCCATGGGATTTTCTTTCCTTTTCCATCCCCTTTCAAGAGTCTGTGAATGAAGACTGACAGATGAGCATGGATATTAAGAGGTAGAGTCTTCTGATGATGTACTTGCTGAGCTTCCATTAACACTTTGGGGAATTATGTGCAACTATCAGTGGGAGAAGATATCCCTAATACCCTATTTAAAAATTTTTTTTCAATTAACAATTATGTTTAGTCAATCCCCAGCAGGATTTCCTGGGGCAATTGCTGGCTTCCTAATGCAAGCTTCTTCTCAGTTAGCCCTGCTAATGCTGATGACCTGTTTTCACTTGATAATATACTGTTAGATATATCCAGTGTCTACCTAAATGCGTTTGTGAATTAAATCTTGTCTGGGAAGATTTGCTCATTCAACCTAGGGATTAGAAATTACCTTGACCCAAGGAGCAAGACTTGCTATATTTAGTCTGGACCAGTGCCAGACAAGCATCCAGAGCCAGACCAAGGGGTTGGGGGCCTGACATCATTTTTACTCCAGCACATTATAAAACATCAAGGTTAGCAATTATACTATATCATTCAAAAGATATAATTCCCAGGTTTCAAATTATTTTAAATATTTTGTGTGGAGCCTTATTTTCAGATCAATGATATTCACTGCTTTAAGGGAAAGGAAGGAACTAGAAAATAAACAGCCCTTCGCAAGAACCAGCTGATATTTTTATTCCCCTTCTTGATGAGGAAACCAATCCAGAGAGCGGCTAATAAAGTGAACTTATAAGAAAGGTACAATCAAATTGGTAGAAGGTTTAGTATTCGAGCACAAAACCAACTGCACGTCCCAAGCTCTTCTCTTGTCACCATTTAACCTCTGTGTGAGACAAAAGGGGTGTGTGTTTTAGTTAAGTTGGAGAAGTGAGACTGCTATATTAATGGAATGAGTTCAGAATCTCCCAAAAAAAGTTGAATAATAGCTTCTGCTTCAAGCTTCCATCCCTTTTTAGACAACCATTTTCCTCCTCTTCTGCTTTCTTTCCTAATAAAAGCATGAGCAAAATTAAACATTAAAACTCCAGGAGGAAAAAGTCTCCAGGAGGGCACAGATAGTCATTTATCTTTGAATTTCCAGGGCCTTGTACATTACTTGGCCCAGATTAGGTGCTTCTCACGGCTTGTCATAGGAAAGAAAGAATTAATAAACCAATGAAGATTGGTCTATTTATAGAGCTTATTGAAACTGCTGTTTCACTTTCAAATGTAGGAAAGCATTTTATTATTATTTTAAGCCAGTTGTTTTGAATATGTTAAATATTCTAAATTTCTGAAGTGTGCTACTAAAGACTGATTCTGGACATGGAACTATTTTCCCCTCTCTCTGTTCATAGACACACATACACATACACATGTAGTATGCTTATTGTGCTTTCAAAAATGATTTGGAACAATTATATTCAGAGATGTAAGCCCTCTGAGCTCCCAAGTAACATTCTCAGAAAGGGCCTTTTTAAATTTCATTCATGAAAAGTAAGATCTCTAAAAATGAGAGCATGCATAGGTGTCTTTAAAACGTAGTTATCTCTTGGGTAGGATTAGTGAATTATCCAACTGTAATGTAAAAATAACTTCAAAAATACGGGTAGATGTGAATGATGTTACATTAACAAGAAACTAAGGGAAAACAGGAGTCCTATTTAAAATCTGGCTGCATTTAAGTAGTGGTGATGGCTATATCTACACAACTCAAGCAGTTAAAACTTTCTAAAACATGTAATGATGCTCTAAGAATTCTTCTCAAAATGTACACCTAATGTTTCCACAGTATTCTTTTATTTAGAAGACAGTGTGGCATCTGTTATCTTTCTAGCAAAAAACAAACAATTTTAGAATTTTTCTTATATAGCATTTCATGAAATGCATTCTTTCCAAGTGAAAAAAATCCTCAGGAATTATAATTAAGTAAGTTTTGCTTCAGTAAAAAGACCACCTCCAGAACTTTGTTTCTATCAAAAGCAGGACAGTTTCTATGAAAGACTTGAGAAGAGAGCTGTGTTTTTTTCCCCCATAATACCACCTTTGGAGGATGCATTGGTATAATGAAAATGTCAATACACATAGGCCATACATGAGGTGTGTTTCGATTGATTATGTGTTCTAATACCCTAAAATCTAAATGAAGAGGTTTTTTAATAAGAAAGCAATAGGACCTACAGAGATCTTTGTAGGGCACAGAAATACCTGGGGAGGTGTGTTGTAATGTGAATAAGACTAATTGATCATCTTATTGGAGAAACACTTATCTCAAGATGAAAAATGGCCTGTTGTTTGACATTTGAATTGTCGATGGCTTGACCAGAAGGAAACTTAGTCGAACACTCCAGAGATATAAGCAGTTGAAGAGAGCAGTTGCTTGCCAAAGGTCACTGATAGAGTAATAGGGTTTTTTCTACACAATCTTAAGAAACTCATCTGATGCTGCTTTTATCCCAGTGAAGGGAAAATAAAATGATCTCCAAAAGTCATATTTTTATTAAAAATAATACCACTCATGTAACAAGCACTATGACAGGATAAACTCCAAATTTCTCCATCACTGAATCCCTAGATAGCATACTTAGGCATATCACTTGTAGTTTCTCATCCGATGTACATCAAAAGTAAAATGCTAAATCCTTTTTGCAAAAACATAAGCTAGAAAATGTCCGGGTTGAATCACTAGTTATCTAGCTTGGAAAATCACCCAAATGAGTAGAATTCTTAAGATAAACTTAGAATCCATATTGTTTTAAATTTTCCATAATAAAAAGAGATTTGCAGTAGGCTTAATAGTATTTTTAAAAAGAAACAAAGAAAAAAAATCCAATAGTCCTCTCTTCTCTACCACGGAGTTAAGATCTTAAGATAGGAGAGGTGGGAATGTTCTTAGTCATTCCATGACATTTGATAATTTCAGTATTTCCTGTCCTTGAAGCTGCTCACATAAGGACTCAATTTTTAAAACTGTTTGGGGTTTTAATACCACATCAACAAACACCACACAACTGAATTATTTAACAAGGCATGGGTAACAATGCTAAGATGACTGGTGGACACAAGTCACTTCCAACCCTTGAGCTTCTCATTCTTTGCCAAGGAAAAGATTTCACAAAACTATAAATTTTAACCAATGCGGTACCACCACAAGGGATATACAAAACCTACGGCCATATCTGGGGAAGTTAAAATTTCCCCACAACTCCCCCCTCCAGAATTTTTGTACAGTGGATTTCAAGTTAAAATATATAGTATGGGTAGACTTAAAGGCAGAAAGAAGTCAAAGCAATGCGATATGAAGCCTGTACTGTGCATAGGGCACGGGGCAGAGGCAGTTTCATTCCCCTTTAATCTTGATGAGTGTTGACTGTACCTAAGCTTTAGTCTTCTTACCGCGACGCCCTCCCTCATAGCAGATGTGCATTCCATCCTTGCCCATTTTGGTCACTCTAGCAACAAAGGGGTTGCCAAACAATATTGCCCTGATTCATACTACCTCCATGGACTGTGTGGAAAATTATCTCCTGGTGTTTGTAACTAAATTGACCACCAAACTTTTTTCTACCACAGCAATATGAAATAAACTTTGAATACCCTTAGGCATAAAGAACCCCATCTTTTTGACAAATGGCATTACATATCCGTAGGCTCTGAAAAGTACAGTACACTTTAGGTAGAGAGAAAAGTTCACCTAGTAATCAAATCACTTTAAGATTCAAATTCTCACTAGCACTTCACCCACAGCACCTGGGCCACGTCCATATAGATTGAAGAGCATGAAGGAAGCTCAAAAACATCTCACCCATCCTCTTTAACCAGAAATCCATACCTTAGTCCCAGAGGAAAATGTATGAGCTCTGAAATACCCTTCCCCAGATGGTCACCTCCATGAATTCAGCAAAATCAGCTTTTTGCCAACATTACCTTTGCAGGATTCTTCACTGATCAAGGTGTTACTTGCAGTCAAAGATTGCCAAGACCTCATAACCTCTTATGATCCATACATGGGAGATAACTACAGGGTCTTCTGCTGCTCCAGAAACAAACCTGGAAAGCCAGCCCTCTTTGGGAATCCGAGACACTGCTTGGAACCAAAGTGTGCTGACGTACCAAGCCACAGTGCTGGTCTGTGGAGAGATGGAAGCCCCCAGGCTTCTATCTGAATCTGAGGGTGCGTTGCATCCTAATCAAATCACTCAAGCGCTTTAACTGGTTATCATTTTCACCTCTGAACCATAAACGTTACACTAAAAATGATGAATCAGAGCTCCAGGAAGGCACTCTGTCCACCAACACGGCCTTTGTCATGTGATGTCCTGTGACTTCTGTTTATGTTTTCATCCATATCACTGGATCCTTAGGAAGAAGTCCACGTAAAGAATTCCAAAGCTATTTCTCCTTGTCTCTTTCTCTTTCTTTTGTCTCCTACCTTTCAAGGTTTATAATAGTCACATTATTCAATAATCAAGTCCTTAATAATGGACATTTTACTAGGAAGGAAGATGTGTTTAAATTTATTTCAGATCATCATACAGCAGAATCAGGTGAAAATCCTGAACCTACCATTTCTTGGGGAAAACTATTTAACCTCTCCCAGCCTGTTTTTTTCATATGTAAAATGGAGCCAATAATACCTGCCTTACTGGGTATGTTAAAAGATAAAATGAGGTATAAAATAACTAGAATGTCATAGCCACATAAAAGATGTAGGGTCCTTTTTAACAGAAATTCAAATTTATTTACATAGAAACTTATAAATAGTTGTGTTTTTCTTTTGTCAGCAATGTCTTTTGTGGTAAATTATCTCTTTTCACCAATCAAGCTTATTTAAAATTTGCATAGTAAGGACTGATTTGAAATGTTTATATACATACAACATTACTTCCTGTTTTGACTGTTTAGTTACCTTTGTTTTTAAAAATGTTTCATATAACTACATAGTTGTTATAATATTCATTTTATGCATTCAAAATATCCATAAAGTGATATATGAATTCATTTAGTTATATTATTAGACATGTTTGTTTCCAGTTCATCAATATTATCATCAATAATGTTGGATGGGAGGAGAAACTTTGTGCACAAGAGCTTTTTCTAATTGGTTAATTATTAATTTCTCAAGATACAGTTCTAGAAATGGTATCACTGGGTCAAAGAATATATGAACATCTTTGTGTGGTTTCAATCTGTTTTTGTTGATTTCAAATACACAGAAAGAAGTAGGATTATCAGAGGTCTGACTACAGAGATTTGGAAGGTGGGAAAAAGAGTATTTCAGGAAGGAAAATAAATGCCCAAAAAAATTAGAAGAAGCAAGTAGAGCTGAATATTTTAAAAAGGAAAAAAGACTAAAGGAAATAAACTTGACTGAAGTCGGTTTTGGGAGGCAAAAGTGGGAAATCTGGCCAGATGAGTTAAATAGATTCTTATTAGAGGCAGCCCTAAACAGTGAGATAAAATAGTCACAGCTGTTGTGGTGTGCCGAGAGTCCGGCGCATGGGCATCACAGAGAGAGTATGGCTCCTGAAGAATCACTGATGACAGGACTGAGGAAGGACACTGGCGTCTTGGAAATAGCTATAATCAAAGCTTCCTGTGCGATGTCAAAGAAGAAGAATGCAGAAAGTGAATCTAAACACTCGAGGAGAAAAATGAATAAAGAACCTTAGAGATTATGTGTAAGAGAATGAAGAAAATTGCCCTTCCCAAGAGATCTGACCTGAGAGACAGGAAATGAGAAGTAGGAATCACTAAGGTGACAGCAATTGGGTAACTGGGAAGGAGAAGCAGTTTACTGCAGGGGGAAATTGGCAGGAAATACTGATTTTGAGTTGAGAGTAGGATAGTTGGGTGGAAAAGCCAAGTGCAGGCAGCTAGAAGGCCATACATTCTTCAGGACTTTACTGATTTAAGTTGGACACCTACAAAGCAAGGGTTTCATATACAGTACAGGACATTTTACCAGAATATGGGAAGGGGACTGGGGAACTTCTGAGATGTCAGACAAGCAAAGCCTCAGACCAAGGCAGCAAGAAATCCTGACATCAGCCTGCGGCCTCTCAGGACCACAGTGCAAGTATGAGAGTATCAGCAGAAATCATGTTCCATTCTCCAGTTCCATGATCACATGAGGTAGAAGAACACAACTGCACTGAACAGCAGAACAAAAAAGAACAACATTTAGAATTATTTCACTTAAGGTAGATGCAAAATGGGTGATGCTATTACGACCCATTTTATTTGGGGGCAGATAGCAGACTGTTCATTAATTATTCGCTTTTGACTTCAGAAGGTACTTGTGTGAAAGGACTCTTCTAAAATATATGGTAGAGCCCCTGAAACTCAGAAAATCTTCTCTGAAGAGCAACATGAATAGCTTTCAAGAAATAACACAATAGTGAAAATTTGGCAGACCTCACACCTGCAAAAATTTACAGATGGGCTACAATGTCCACACTGAACAGTCAGAATTCCTGACTCATCTTTTAACTATAGAAAATTCCACAAGAAGAACTTAATAACCCCCTGGGTCATCCAGAACCACTAAACACATACCCTGTATTCTAAATATAATCCTTTGCATTTTTCCTTAGAGGAATACTAATCACATATGTGGGCCACATGTTACAGTTTAATATCTCCCCAATCAGCAAGAAATTTCCTTACATTTTTCATAGGATCCCTGAGGAACCAGAAATAGACAGCAGAAGGATTCAGTTTGAAGTAATCATGTTAGATTGAATTAAATACAATTGTATATGTAATGGTACCAGGATCCAAAAGAAAAATTGGAGTGTATTAAGTATTCCTGAAGGTGTATGCTTTATCTATTTTTAATTATCATGATTAAATGTATGGGGAAATTCTTCCATTAATGATTCAAGAATCATAGTGGGAATGCTTGTGGCCCAAGAGTACCCTGCACATTCTCCCTGCTGAGCACTCTCAGTCTGCAGAGGAGGAAGGCTCTGGAATTTGCTGGTGGTGAGACCCCTAAAGCTCTGCATCTGTATCAGATACATGCATCTCCCAAGAGTTCTGAGTCACAAGTTCTGAGCTGCAGATCTGCAGGGCCTTCTGGGCATAGACAATGTTCTGACCCAGGGTCTCCTGCTTTCCCAGGGTCTATAAAACTAGAGTGAAAGAAGAGGGAAGGTGGGGAGCAAGGGGGAGAATAGTAGGAACCTCTCCCTTGCCCATTACCAGAGGCGGTGTTCCTTTAAATTGATCGAAATTCACAGAATTGCTTTTTTTTCTGTAACTCCACTAAATATGTTCATTGCAATTAAACAAGATTTTGCAGTCCATTACCCTGTAATGAATGTAGCCTTTGGATATTTTTGAAAACTAAAATTGAAAGAAAAATGAGAAAGTAAATGTGTTGATTAATGCATCTATAAGGATCTTTATACTATCTTTGAAACAGACTAGTGAACATTTTAAAGCAAAATAATAACAAGAAAATAAATATGCTGTGTCTTTGTAATAAAAAACCTGGTTTCAAAACAACCACCAATGAAATAATATTGTCAAACCCATTCCAAAGATGGATACAGTAAGACATGAAGAGACTAACTTGCTCTCTCACACAATAATTGGTAGGAACTGCAGCAGCTATCTAAAAGTGCTGGCCCAGCCAGGGGCAGGGATTACCGGGACAATCATCAGTCTCCCCAGTCACAGCTACTTTAAGGTCTCTGCCCAGACCCCGTCCCATCTCTATGTTTCACTTATTCCTGGATTAACTCATAACTAGGATTGTTGCTGACGATGGGTGTGGTAGCCAGCCAATCCCCATTCCCTGGTCTTCACACCCCTGTGTAGTCCCCACCACACTGTATCAGAGCTGCCTGTGTGAAAGACAGAACATTCCAAAGTGATGATAGTATGTCATTGAGGAAGCTAGATCATACAGGCATTGTGGCTTCTGCCTTGGTTGCTTGGACTGCTTGTTTGGAGGGAGCCAGGGGTCATGTCGTGAGATCACTCAAGCAGCCCCACAGAGAGGCCCACATGGGCAGGAGCCACCCACCAGCCATGTGAGTGAGCCACTTTGGCAGTGAATCCTCCAGACCCCATCAAGCCGTCAGACTGCTGTGGCCCAACTGATGTCTAGCTGTAGCCTCATAACAAATCCTGAGCTAGAACCCCCCAGCCAAGCCACTGCAGATTTCTGGACCCAGAGAAACTGTGAGGTTTAATGAATGATTATTGCTCTGTTAAGCCATTAAGTTTTGGGGTGACTTGTTATGTCACAGTGGATAAATAATAGAGAAAGTTAATGTGTAACCCCTCTTGAGGGGCATTTATACTTTAACCAAAATCTTTTACTAAAGAAAAAAAAGGGTGAAATGACAAGACATGAGTCTGTGAACATGGACCTCACTTGCAGGCAGCCCTGCCCTGCTCTGCCTTCTCAGCAAGTCTGCCCTTCTTTCCGTTACGGGAAAATGAAATGTAGCTCTTTGGGCTTCAGAGTATATTTTCCCCCTCAGACCTGGACAGGGAGACTCTTGATTATGAGTTGATATTCTACCCTCCTCCTGGCTTCAAGATACCCAGAGCTCATGAGCCTGTAAAGGTTTTGATTATTGTAGCCCTGACTGTACACTGAGCTGTCAGCGCTGTATCCCAGGGCCCTGGGTTTCTTCAAGAGTAAAAGGAAGGATGGCTAACGTAGATTTAGTGCTTACTATATACCAAAAAAAATAGCCTCAAGTACTTTTTATACCTTGTTTTATTTAATCGTCCTTACAACAATTTTAGGAGGTAGATACCCTTTTGTTCATTTGTCCACAAGAAAATGGAAGCATAGAAGAAGCCAAATAACTTGCCCAAGGTCAAACAGTAAGGAGGGTAGCCAGAATTCTGACCTGGCTCCTCTGATTTCCAAGCCCATGCTCTGGGACTGGGCTGAAAAAGGCTCTTTCCAGCCCAAATGGTGCTCTGAATAGCTGATCCTCCTCCACTCCCTGCCTCATGCTCCCTAAAGTACCACCACTCACCTTTAGAGGTCTGTGCAGGGGCCATCCAGCCACCCCAGGTGATCATCAGCACAGGAGACTTGGGAGATGCCCCCCAAGCCCGCCCTGGACACATGAGCATCACACTACTCCTCTGTCAGCTTACTTCTATCCTGAAGGTTCCATACAGTGTCTCTAAGGCTCATGAGAGTCTATTTTTTTTAAACCCTGATTAAAATGTAACTATGCTGTCTGGGAAATGCACACCAACCCATTGTCACCATACTTCAACTATTAACAGACAACAGAGACCAAAAGGGATGGAGACCTGGCAGATACATTTGAGTCTCAGGGGAATTTGAGCAAGATCTGAAGGGGAAGCATTGCCAGCTGCTGCACGGTCTCCTGAGCAGTGGAGAGGAACCCAGTAAGGGAGCAGAGAGTCCCCCCCACACACATATCCCACTCACACCCCAGACACAGAGAGAAATTTGATTATCCACAAGTTGGCAATCAGAAAACCAAGAAATATGCTACTTTTAGTTAAGCATATAAATAATTTGGTGTCATTTTGAAAAATACAACTTCACCTTAAATGACTTATAATGGAAGTGAGGTACAGCAAAGGCATTTGTTTCAAAAATTATACTTATTTAAATAAGCCAGACACAAAAGGACAAATACTTTACAATTTCACTTACATGAGGAACTTAGAATAGGCAAACTGATGGACAGAAAGTAGAACGGTGGTTACCAGGAGCCGGGCGGGGGGCGGGGGGTGGCGGGGCAGGGGGAGAGTTAGCCTTTCATAGGCACAGAGCTTCAGTGCGGGATGATGAAAATGTTCTGGCGATGGATGGTGATGATGGCTGCACAACAATATGAATGTACTTTATGCCACTGAATTACACATTTTAAATGGATAAAATGGTAAATTTAATTCATGTATATATTTTTATTTTTTTTAATCATTTCTGTTCCTAGAGCTGTAAGGTCTGTATCTAGTCTTATCTCCCCTTTTTTGCATCGGTCACCAACCCCTTCCCACCCTTCCTCCAAATTGTCTGTTTGATATTTTCTGTCTTCATTGCCTCAAGCCTTCATCATCTCTCATCAAGGAACCCTTACATGGCCTCACTGACTTCTTCCTCTTCCCATTTCGTCAGTCTTAAAGCACTGCTCTCTATGTCATCTTAGTGGGTAACATTCTCCATGTCTCACTCTTGCCGTTAGAAGGAGCTTAAAACATATTAAAACAATCTTATCTCTCATTCAGAGGGAAACCCAGTGAGCCGGACACACATTTTCAATGAGCATTATTTCACTTATGTTGATTGTGAAAGATAGGCTACATACAGAAGGTGCATTAAACTTTTGTGTACAGTTTTAAAACAATCCTAAGTGACCACTTGTGTAACCAAGTTATGATAGAACTTTGCCAGCTAGTGCTTAGAGCTGACTTAATCCACCACTGACTGTGAGGTATAGGTAGGCAGAGTAGCAGCAGAAAGAGTCTCAGAAAAAGAAGACACAGAGACAGACTTCTCTTACTTCATCATTTTAACCCAAGCATAGGAGGCAGTACCTTCTAGCAGGACCAGAGTGGAGCACAGGGATAATTCCTCTTAAAAAAATCTTTTCATTATGGTATATAAAATGAGCATAACTCTAAACAGGTACGGTAGAGAATCCAGAGCTAGGAAGATGAATATATTACAGCTCCTGCCCTGGAGGAGATAGACACGGATGCAGATCATTACAATAGACAGCAATCATTCTATAATAAATATGTGTATAAAGTGCAATGTGGAGCACAGAAGTGGTTAGCAACAGAAGGGATTAAAAATAATCAAAATATGAAACAAAGCAAGAAGTAATTGGTAGTGGTGGAATCTTTGTCCTCATTTAGTCTAAAATTCCCACATGGAGCTGAAGAAATTCTTGGAAACCATGAGAGGTGGAGAAAAAAACCTATTCCATTTCTCGATTACCAGCATCTATGAAGCATCTCACAGTGAGTTTTCAGTGAAAGTTGTGGAATTCCCTTCTCCAGAGATCTTATGATAGATTTTGAAGCCTTATGTATTCAGTGGGCTGCCAAACTTGTTAAAACAACTGGATATGCACCAGACGGCCACTTCATTTTGTGCTGTGTAGAGACAGTCCTAAGCATGTGAAGCTCCTCCAAAGCACCAACCGTTATTTTTGGACTTGTTTAATCTCCCTTTCCTCAGGTTCCTTGAGGGCAGTGCATCCATACAGGCTCTGAGAGGCAAACTTCAGACCCACTTAAGCTAGCTGAGAGCGGGGAGATTGATGAACAGTAGTTACCTCTAGGAAAGCCAGGGAACTAGGCTTGAAGGAGGCTCCATGGCTGGCAGGGTGCTGAATGAAAGCCAGGCCCAGACTCCAGGATGGCATTGCCACTATGGACATGAGAATCAGCTGTTCCTTTCCCCACAGGAAAGGGAAGGGCTGGTAGGGGCAGGAGTAGACACCAGGCAAGCCAAAACAACCAAAATCAACACTGTAGGTGCTCCACAGAATTTTAATAATTTCAGTCCAGTGAAGACACCGAGTATGGTTAGAAAAATATATGTATATAGGGTTCAGGTTTTCTCGCACATACCTAGAAGTATCAAGTTGCTAATGAAATAAGCCATCTTTGAAATAAAACCAATGGAAGAACTAGCATTTTACTCATGGTGGTTATCTAACCCTTACCAAGCCTCCTAGAGGCTTAACTAGATCTGTTTCTTTATCTCACAGACCATTATGAGACTTTTTAAGTCTTTCTACAACAGAAAAGAAGGATAGAAATCAAAGAATATTTTGGTATTGCTCTCCAAAAAGATGTAAAGCTTTTAAGAATATGAATCGCTATAAAAAGTTTGCTTATATCTTTATAAAGTTCTCTTAACACAAAATGAATATCTGAAATACAGTTTTCCTTTTTTTTTCGGTTCTCCATTTTACTTAAGCTAAAAGTATTCTTTTCTTATTATTTTGCTAATCATGAATCCTGTTTTTATCAGCACAATTCAGAGATTGTTTCCAACTGGTAGGATGAAAATTGAACATATGTGACACCCAAGTGCTGAATTCCCTGTTGAAGAAATGAATGATAGACCTTATCTATCATTTATCTGACTCATGTGTACACCGTGTATATTACAGACATTTTTATTTAATTATTCAGGAATGGGCACCTGAGATGCATTATCTAATTCCTCTGGGGTCTTCCATTGGCAAAAATAAATGCAAAGACTATCATTACCAAATGCCTTTCTCCCTTTCTCATGTATATTAAAGTAATAACTATTATATCTACATTTAATGATTCATTATTTTATAATTTTAGGGAATATAGAAAAGTATTACAAGGAAAAAAATCAGCAAAATCCTACTGTGTAGAAACAGTCATTATTAACATTACATGAACATTTCTTTTTGACATCTGTTGAAGTAATAGATGAACACATGAAGAGACAGTTTGGTACACAGAAATCATTTTATGAAACTGGATAGATACCTTGCATGTTATTTAAAAATGAAGAGATTAAATTTAACGTAAGAGAGAAACAGATGAAACTAATAGTTGGATAACTGTTTCCCCTACACTAAGCAAGTAGCCTCTAAAAGAGTTAAAAGGGGGAAATATTTTGAAGTTTGGATTTTCTAACAACCCAAATGTGTTTTTTAATTTCACTGAAGTAAATAAACACTACAAAATCTTAACTGAGAAAGCTTTAAGCTAACTCTTATTTGTCCTGTGTTCAAAGTGATGATTTTATTTTATAACTAAAATTAGAAGGGGGCAGAAATGGAAAATCTGAAACTTTTATTTACAGCTAACCTAACCTGGGGCTAGCTTGTCTTTGTGATGCATACTGAGTTAAGGACAAGTGTAGAGCAAGACCTTTATTCATCTTTGTTCATTCAGAATGAAGTTCATTCAGTTCATTGGTGTAATAAAATATGTAAATTACAATAGTTTGTGTTTGCACGGGACCAGTTAAGAAACCAAAATGTTTTCTTATAATCTATATAATCAAAATCAAGGGCCAAGCCAAAAAACACAGACCTTCAATGAAAGTGGACTTGGACAGTTCTTGGATAGCTTCATCATGTGACAAATTCCAAAGCCTCTTCAGAGACACAAACACAGCTGTTTTTGAAGTTTGCAAAGGAACCATATGCTAGTAGAAAAAATAGATTATTCTGATTTTGTGTGGGCTTTTATTTGCAGTCAAAATAGAGGAATAAATTGGGTTTCTTGGCAGGTTAACCCAGGGAAGTTTAAATTGCTTTTAAAGTCAACTGAAGAGTTTGAGGAAGAAAGAGTATGCTATCCTTGCCTGAATAAAACATATTGTAGTTTTAATTTGTCCTTTGGAACTCATTTTACTTATTTACATGGAATCTATATTTTCTACAATTCTTTCATGAACTAGTAATTTCTTTTCTTGTGCCCTACAGTGAAGCCAACACACTTCATGAATTTGAAACATAGCTCAGATTTCAAATGTAAGAAGAGATATAAACATTTATTTATTAGAAAGTAATCACTATTGAATCACAATTGAATACTAACACTATTTTGACAATTAGGTCATAGGCATGTAGGAAAAATAAAATATTTTCTATTTACATAAGACTATCCAATGGCAATTAACTAGACCTCAAAGTGTCCTTTTCTCAGCAAATTCTTTTTCCAGTTCAAGGGCAGACTTTCATAAACCTACAATGGAACTAGTAATTTGTTTATGCACAGTTGAGAAAATTCATGATTCCCCACTGCCAGAGTAGATAAAGGGAGGAATTTCTTTCTGCAGCAATAGTCAAGAATGTAGTTGATCCTTTTTAAACTTTGATGTCAACGAAACACTACAACCAGAGTCTCTCTTTTTAAGGATAATAAATTCAGCCCTGTGGAGGCACCATAATGTAGGAAACTCATATAAATCATCACTGCATTCTAATTTATAACATCTGACACTCGAAATACTATTCATGTGAATTCTTATGTCCTTTTGAATACAAAATTTGAGCAGAGTGTGATGGATTTAGGTTTTCTGCATTACCTGGAATAATCCAGTAAATTGGAAGCAGTGTTTAATGGTCTAAAGCTCCTTGCAGCCTTTATTTTCCCACTCTTTTTCTATAGGTCTTGGGCTTTTACTCAATTCAGTGAGAGCTCAGCCACTGCTCTCATCAGGTACCCACTAACTGCCATTTTACTTCAGTATGTTATCACATACCTCCAATATTTTTCTAATTTTATCAATAACCCTAGTCCTTTACTTACTCTCTCCAATCTGATGCCCTGAAATTCTTGTTCCCTTCTCAGTATCTCTTCAGTTCTAGTTGTTAATAATCTGTACCTGGCACCTAAGAGCTCAATAATGTTTGTGTTTATACAAAAGTTTCTCTCCCTCAACCCGTCTTTCCATACTAGCTGCCTACTACAACTCTCATGATCCAGCCAGTATTAATAATTAGCAAATGTTCATTAAGCATCAGACGTTGTGCTAAGCAATCTGTATGTATTACCTCTATTCATCTTCACAAGTCAATGAAACATTTTGTTTTATTTATTTCTTTTCTCTTTGTGAAATCTACTTGTTTTTATTTTTATAATTTCTTATTCCACACCCATATTTTTAATTTTTTATATGTTCTTTAAACATATTAAATGTCTGTGGTTATTTTATCTTCTGTGTTCTTCTTTTCTTTCTTTTTCCTTATTTTTATTAAGATATGATTGATATACACTCTTATGAAGGTTTCACATGAAAAACAATGCAGTTACTACATTTACCCATATTATCAAGGCCCCACCCATACTCCAATACAGTCACTGTCCATCAGTGTAATAAGATGTCACAGATCCACTATGTGCCTTCTCTGTGTTACACTGTTCTCCCCGTGATCCCCCACACCATGTGCACTAAACATAATACCCCTCAATCCCCTTCTCTCTCCCTCACCACCCGCCTTCCCACACCCTTCCCCTTTGGTAACCAATAGTTCATTCTTGGAGTCTCTGAGTCTGCTGCTATTTTGTTCCTTCAGTTTTGCCTCATTGTTATACTCTACAAATGATGGAAATCATTTGGCACTTGTCTTTCTCCACCTCACTTATTTCACTGAGCATAATGTCCTCTAGCTCCATCCATGTGGTTGCAAATGGTAGGATTTGTTTCTTTCTAATGGCTGAATAATATTCCATTGTGTATATGTACCACCTCTTCTTTATCCATTCATCTACAGATGGACACTTAGGTTGCTTCCGTATCTTGGCTATTGTAAAAAGTGCTGTGATAAACATAGGGGTGCATATGTCATTTTGAATCTGAGAAGTTGTATTCTTAGGGTAAATTCCAAGGAGTGGGATTCCCGGGTCAAATGGTATTTCTATTTTGAGTTTTTTTGAACCTCCATATTGCTTTCCACAATGGTTGAACTAGCTTACATTCGTACTAGCAGTGTAGGAGGGTTCCCCTTTCTCCGCATCCTCGCCAGCATTTGTTGTTCTTAGTCTTTTCAATGCTGGCCATCCTTACTGGTGTAAGGTGATATCTCATTGTGGTTTTAATTTGCATTTCCCTGATGATTAGTGATGATGAGCATCTTTTCATGCATCTGTTGGTTATCTGAATGTCTTCTTTGGAGAACTGTCTCTTCATATCCTCTGCCCATTTGTTAATTGGGTTATTTGCTTTTTAGGTGTTAAGGCGTGTAAGTTCTTTATATATTTTGGATGTTAACCCCTTGTCAGATATGTCATTTACAAATATATTCTCCCATACTGTAGGATGCCTTTTTGTTCTGTTGATGGTGTCCTTTGCTGTACAGAAGCTTTTTAGTTTGATGTAGTCCCATGAGTTCATTTTTGCTTTTGTTTCCCTTGCTCGAGGAGATGCATTCAGGAAGAAGTTGCTCATGCTTATTTTCAGGAGATGTTTGCCTATGTTGTCTTCTAAGAGTGTTACAGTTTCATGACTTACATTCAAGTATTTGATCCATTTCAAGTTTACTTTTGTGTATGGGGTTAAACAATAATCCAGTTTCATTTTCTTGCATGTAGTTGTCCAGTTTTGCCAACAACAGCTATTGAAGAGGCTGTCATTTTCCCATTGAATATCCATTGCTCCTTTATCGTATATTAATTGACCTTATATGGTTGCATTTATATCTGGGCTCTCTAGTCTGTTTCATTGGTCTGTGGGTCTGTTCTTATGCCAGTACCAAATTGTCTTAATTACTGTGGCTTTGTAGTAGAGCTTGAAGTTGGGAGAGTAATTCCCCTGCTTTATTTTTCCTTCTCAGGATTACTTTGGCTATTCAGGGTCTTTTGTGGTTCCATATGAATTTTAGACCTATTTGCTCTAGTTCACTGAAGAATGCTGTAGGTATTTTTATAGGGTAGATTGAATCTGTAGATTGCTTTAGGCAGGACGGCCATTTTGACAATATTAATTCTTCCTATCCATGAGCACAGGATGTGTTTCCATTTATTGGTATCTTCTTTAATTTTCCTTAAGAGTGTCTTATAGTTTTCAGGGTATAGGTCTTTCACTTCCTTTGTTAGGTTTATTCCTTGGTATTTTATTCTTTTTGATGCAATTGTAAATGGAATTGTTTTCCTGATTTCTCTCTCTATTAGTTCATTGTTAGTGTATAAGAATGCCACAGATATCTGTGTATTGACTTTGTATCCTGCAACTTTGCTGAATTCAGATATTAGGTCTAGTAGTTTAGGGGTGGATTCTTTAGGGTCAATGAAACATTTTAAAGGAGGAATGTAAAGCTGAGTGACACTGAATCATCTGTCACAGGATTTGCCCCCTAGCCTTTCTGCCTCCAAGGTGCACTCTTTTAACCACTAAATTATTGTCTCCAGACCTTTCTCAAGAAATCCCACACTAGACCTTGTTTGGTTTCAACGACCCTCCTGCAGTGATTCTGTTCCCATAAGGTACTCCAGCGACTGTAGCAGGTAATGAATGCTATATAGAAAAAAGCCTCAAACAACAAGCAAAATGAATTATAAATTATATTCTGTAAGGATAAATGGGATTGTTTTAGATAACATTCACACTCTATTGATTTACAATGTATTCAATCAAAAGAATGTGCCTTAAAGTACAAGGGAAGTCTCTAGTTCTCCCTCCTTCCCCTCCTAGCCTCCTATTTTTATTTTATTATGTAGTCAAGAGTAGCTTGTGTTTTCCTGTAAAAAATGAAATATAAAGAATACTTAGCAAATAAGTTGTAGTAGAAGAGGCAGTTAATGAGTGACACTGCACACTTTAATCTAATAAAATTACGTTCAACATTCAGCAATATTGTACACTATGGGACCACTACTACATATAAGATGCTCAATGAGAGAGAACGTATATATTCATGGAGAGAGAACTAATGGGAGTGGGGGGAAAGGAGACAGGAATAGAGAGGGAGAGGGAAACAGAAAGACAAGGAGAGAGAGAAAGGGAAAGAGATCTCCTAATAAAGCAGAAGATTGTAAATGTTGAACTATAAGTGATACGGAAGCTCAGAGGACTTCGCTTTCAATTTGGATAGTGTAAAGATTTCACAGAGGTGATAGGATTCGAGCTGTGCCATAAAAGATGACTTTAGATAGGCAGAGAGAAGGTGGGAGATGAGTACAAGAGAGAGGAATAGTATGAGAAAAGCTTCACAGGCAGAAAAGCATAAATTTGCCTGGGGAAAGAATGAATAGATCACACTAAATGGAGTGAAGTTTTTGTGTCAGGCAACGGTAGGAGATTAGCATGGGTGGACACAGATGTTCAGGGACTTGAGTCTCAAGCTAAAATATTTGAGTTTCTCCCAGGCAACAAGATGCAACCAAGAATTTAAAATGGAACAGCATGGTGAAGACGGGGCTTTAAAATGGGTTGTCTGGGAAGGAGCCTGGGAGGCAGGGATGCTAGCAAGGCACCTATTGCACAGCCAAAAGAGAGATGATAAAGCCTAAACCAGCAGAGAAGGAAAAAACATATGAGCATTTTCAGGAAACCAGGTAGGATTTGGTGACTAAAGAAAAGCAGGAACAAGTTGGTTATCCACACCTCTTTTTTTCAACAGAACATTGTAATTCCTTTGAAATCCCACATATCTTAAAGGAAGAGGAATTCAAAATTATTTTACTATTCTGATAGAATTAAGGACAAGGAGACTGAGAACCTGAAGTTTTGACACCTCATTTGAAAAGTCTCTTATCAGACCCAATTTATCTGTTCAAAAGGAAGTGGCCACTTTGGCAGGGCCTATCATCACTGTGAGCTTTTTAGTTCATCAGGTCAAGACCAGTGAGTAAATCACTAGTTCACACACATGCACACCTTCAAAGCTATAGACAGATTAGATTGTAAAGGCCTCAGATATGACTTCAATAACAGCCTCTTGTTGATGCTAATCTCACAGAGCTATATTATTGTTAAGTAAATGTTTCAATAATAACCAGCAGAGGAAAGGATTGTGGAAGGTGATAAGGAAACTTAATGGTCATCCAGACCAACACTCTTTTGTTTTACAGAAGAAACCGAAACCAGGGGAGGTATCATCTCCAGCTCTCTATTTCTGTTCTGTTTGTATCACTCAGAAGGAAACACAACAGAAAAGGACCTCCAGCATGAGACAGATCTCCCACTGCGAGGCAATGAAGCAAATCAGCCAGCCAGCAGTCCAGATTGAGCAGAGTGAGATTGTGATGCTCAGAGAATAGAACAGAGCCCCAGTCTGCCCTTGTCTGCATTATCTACTTTTTGATGCACTCAAAGAGGGGCAAACAGTAATTCTGGTTCCAAGACGGTAGAGAAAAGCAATCATTGCTATTATTTTACAAGCAATGGCTGGGCAATGGGAATGGCACACCAGTTTCAGGAAGGGGCAGAAATGGATTTACTACGAACCCACTGAAACTAAAGCTTCTCTAACTCTGGCCCTTCCAGGTCCTGGGAGGTGCCCAGGCAATTTTGTACTTATGATTTTGATGTTGCTTTTTTCTTAAAGAGGTCCCCACAAGTTGCAGTTCAGGTTCTACAAACCCCCTAAGAATGGGATGTGCTAAATAGTCTAGCACCCCCTACAAATGCCTCAAAAGTGTCAGTGACCCTCCAAATAACCACTCTTTGGCCATTCTTTATATTTATAAATTATATCAGTAAGACCATTAGAAGTAGAAGAGATAATGTTTAAAATTTTGCAATTTAAGAAATAGACCATCCTTTCATACCAATATTTAGGATTTCTTTCCTCTTTGCTCATTATTGAATCTAGTTAAAGTTTCTGTTGAAATTATATTTCCCCATAACAAGTATAATTTCAGAAGCAGTTATAAGTGAGGTATCATACAGAACTATTTTGTATGTTTTTTGCATGTACATGTCCTGGAAATATGCTATAGAAGTCAAAACCATGAAAATCTTGATTTCTATTTAAATGGAGATTGATCATTATTTGTGAGATATGTCCAGTATGGTTTCACTTTAAAACCACAAGTAAAGTTTTAACAACTGGCATTTTTCTTGTTGAGAGGTCTGTGGCCAGATTAAATATCTCTCTGATCTGATTAGGTCCTGAGGTTTTCTAATTCAATATTCAATAAATATAGGGCATTTTTGCAGCCATGAAAAATAATTAAGAACTTCGGAGGTAACACAACTCTCCTGCATCTGCTCCTATTTTTTGCTGACATGCTAATAGGACATAGCCTCTTCTGGTCTTGGGCCTCACCATATTTGAGATTGAGGCAGAAGATATCAATTAATCTTTTGAGGGTATAGGTGACATTGCTTTAGGTTTTTACATTAGCACGTCTTTCGTTTGCTAGTGATGTTGGGGTTCTTGTTCATGGAGCCAAAAAAATGAACTTCACAAACACTCAAAGTAGGAGAGCAAGGTAGAGTTTTTTATTTAGAGATAAAGTGAGAGGACAGAGCTCCTGACTCAGGCCAGGAGGGGACAAGAGAGTCCACGGTGGTGCGTTGTCTAGGGGACTTATCATTGGTTGAGGATTTTCAGGAATGGGGCTAAAGGGCTAGGGGAGCAGACTTGTAGAATGCTCATTTTTGATGAGTGGAAGAAATTTGCTGCTCTGATTCTTTCTCAGATAGCAGTTTCCCTCTGGGAGCATATCAGTGAAGACCACCTTCCCTGCCCCCAAGGTGGGCTAGGCCGCTGCCTGTTTGCTAGAATGTGTTAAGAATCTTACTTAACTTTTTGAGCTGTTTATAGCTTGGCTTGCTTAATAAATTAATCTTTTGCCTAGGTTGCAGATTACTTGATTAGGATTAGAGAAGGGAACACAGCATACAGGTACAGTTAAAACTAAGCTGGGCCTCTTAGCAGGCTAAGGTAAATTTTACAGTGTTGTGATCTAATTGATACAATAAAGTCACGGGTTGTGCTGAGATACTTTTCTTTATCTGGGGAACACTCAAACATTCCAGGCTAAATTGCTCCTGGCCTTTTGAGCTTTAACTGATTTCACTGATTCTTAGTCTGGTATCTTTACCCTAGAGATTTAGTGTGACCCTGATTTTGCATAATGCTTAACACAGAGTTCCTATAGGGACTTCTTTGCACATTGTTACATTGTTCTGTCTGTAATTATCTTGCATTGCCTTTTTTTCCAGAGGCCCTCATCCTACTCTGCCTACACCCACAGTCCCTGTCTCACTAGTACTCAAGTAATGGAAATTTTATGTTATTAAATGCTTTATTTCTTCTTCCACACTCCCAACTATCCCGAATCTAGAAAAACAGACACATGATTGTTCTTTGAAGACAAAGGAACATTGAATAGTTATTTATACAGAACTGTCCACTGTGTATTCATTCTAATAACAGATCTCTGGATGGTATATTAGCATATTTAGTTTGAATTCTTATAACATAGAAGTGGGATTGTTTTAGCAGTTTCACAGTTTGCATAGTAACCACCATGCTTCATGAACAATCTGACTAATAAAACACACGACTCTGAATAATGATAAGGGGAATGTTCCATAACCGATCCGCATGGGCTAGGTACCTCTGACAAGATGTATTTAATAATGTCTAAAATGCACTTTTCCTGTATGAACACAGTATCACTGTAATCCTAGGGACTGCATGTGCTTTCTTAGAACTGAACTCTCTTTCTTCCAATGACACACCTAAAATAAAATGTGCGGAAGTCATTGAATTATTTCTGTAGCATTTTCATTGCTGGAAGGAACCTCTAGAGGTCACCTAGTTCATCCCCATCTCCAGCCAGGACTCTCCCTATACTGAATATAGCTGTATAGTGATCTGCATTAAGAAAGCTTTTAAAGATCCCTAGGGTTGGCCAAAAAACAGCTAATATTGGCCTGATTCATAGAACAGCATTATGTGTGTGTGTCAAAATAGCCACCTTCATCAGGGGAGACATCCATCAGCCATAAGTGTTTCAAAAGGAAAAGCTTTATTTTCTCAGAGAAGAGGGTGGTAGATCAAGGAAATGACCAAGCCTGTGTTTTTTATTTGTTTGTTTAGGTGTACATTTGAATGCTTATCAAAAAGGAAGCATAGTATTGTCAAACACCACTACAGGGGAAGCCCAGAGGTGGCTGTAAGCAAGCAGATTACAATTCCTTTAACAAGTCCTTCCAAAAAGCTACAGAGCTGAGAGTGGGAGGGTTGGGGTGGGAAGGGCTGTTGTTTCAAACAAGATCCGATTAGCATCAAGTTAGTGAAGCACAGATGGTGAAATACAAGAATAATATTGACAGACCTGCTTTTTAAGTGGTATCTTTTCCCCCTAACCAGCTGAGTTACTAGAGCTCATAATTTTATTTCTTCAATTCCATTAAACAGAGAGTGCAAAGGACAGGAATTTAAATATTATTTCAAACTTCTAAGACAATCACATTACTGTCTTATAGGGAAAGTAATCCTCTACAGTTGTTAAATTTCTGAATTATTAGATTGCAAGTAGCACTACACTAGAATCTAGAAATCTAACGGGAGAACTGAGACTCTTATGTGGATTACTTGGGCCTTTAGGCCTTTCAATTGAACTATACAGAGAATGTAGAGATTCAGCTATATCTGTCTATAAAGTGAGGAAAAGGACCTGCCCTGACAATTGTTCCAAATATCCACTTGACTTTGTGTATTAATATTGCATTTTTTTCATATACTATTTCTGTAAGTTTGCAGAAGGGCCTGATCAATCACGGGTGGGGGGCCGGATGGAAATAAGTTTAGAGAGGAAGTTTTTTAGTACATGCCCTCTTGCCAACTTTCAAATTTCGTCCTTCGTGTTCAAAAAATTCATTTGAAAAGATTTCATTTTTAAAACCCAAACAGCACTTCTGTGCTCTCTTGAAAAGCCAGATGCTCAGTCAGGGTTACAGGAAGTGGAAAGGTCTGACTTCTGGCCTCTGCCAGTCTCCTTTGTAATGCTTGGCTTTGGAAATGGGAATTCTGCCATTAAGGGCGTTTTGATGTGCAGCTGCCTTTCTCAGAGAACAGGAACCAACAAAGTCTTCAGATAGCTTTTCCTCTCCCTTTTGTGAGAGCAGGCGACAAAAGAGTAAGGCGCACTCTCCACAGTGTCCTAGGTTTACAACTATCCCACAGGGGACACCCAACCTTTGAGATAATGGGCTGTCTACATATTTAGTATAAAACTAGAGCACCTAAGGTAAAGAAGTACTTTCTTAGGTGGATATTTGGCAGAGTCATTTTTTCTCCGTTAAACTGCCCGGGTAATTGTCCCTAACTTGTTGTTTGTGTACACAACCTGTAAGAAGTGTTATTTTTTAAGCTATTGACTAAACAAATTCTCATAGCAGAATCGAGAAATTCCAAAGAGAAGAAAGAAACTCAATCAGCTTTAAAGAAAGATAATCAAAATAAAAGGAGTAAGGAAAAACAGACAGGAACAGATTCTGTAATTTTTATTACAAAAAAAAAGTTCAAACCCTTTACATGCTGACATTAAATGTCATATATAAGTTCATTGCAAGCAAACATTTTTAAAAATATACATACTGTATATATTTACATTCAAGTTTAAGTAACTGGTATCAAGGTGTAACTCAGGCTCTAGTCTTAACCCACTCTGTGGATTTGTTCAGCTACTAACTAAACAGTGATTGTATCTTCACTCAGGCACATGAAGAGGTAGAAACTGCTTTTTAGTGAAAAAAAAAGAAACTGAAGTGCAAATGTGAGTATCATCATTGCAGCAGCTTAGCTACATCAGGGAGGCCTTGACTAGCTTTGGTCATCTCATGAAGCTGAATAAATGGAGCCTTGTCCTTTAGATTAAAGACAGAAATGAGTAGATGTTCTTCTTAGCACATCAGATGGTTGGCACAGCTCAGCAACTCATGCTCTGCCACTCTGCACCCAAGAATTGCATATGACTAAGTTAGGCAACATAGCAGCAGGGCAGGGCTGGTGGTTGGGCACCTTTCCCTGATAAGACACAAATACACAAATGAATGGCTTAACAGACCTCAAATTAATATCTGTACAACCACAGCCTGGAACTCAGAAGTCGACTAAAATATTTCCTTTCCCAAATGAAACTTCTATTCCTTTCTGCTCATGCCCATCTCCATCCCAAACTGCACTAGTAAAACTAGACAGAGGTGGTGGCCTATGACTTCTGCAGGCCAAGTTTCCTCCAGACTAAACCTCATGAGGGCTCTTGGGCCTGAGAAGGGCTCTCCGGGTTCTTGCCAGACTTAGTGGGGCTTGTTCCTGAGAGGGGAAGTTGGAGGGAAGCCACAGGAGTAGCTGAGGGCAGAAGCCCTTCTCGTTCTCTTTTCTTCTGTTTCATCCTGCGGTTCTGAAACCAGATTTTGACTTGGGTGTCATTCAGTTGCAAAGAGTTGGCTATCTCGACGCGTCGGGCTCGAGTTAAGTACTTATTGAAATGAAACTCCTTTTCCAGTTCTGTCAGTTGCTTGGTGCTGAAATTCGTTCGGATGGCGCTGGAGGGGCTAGCGGCTCCAAACTCGGATAGTTTGCCTGCAACGTAAAGACAGGGTGTCAGTGGAGCGAGGGGTCGCGGAGGCAGAACTCGGGAGGGCACTGGGGCTACAGTTAGAATCAGAGTCACAGCGCAGCCGTCCTGGGTCTCTGTGAACACAGTTGTGCCAGAAGACACGCTCCACAGAGAGCTCCTTCTTGCAGTTTTTCTCAGTGCCTAGCACATCTTCGGAGCTTGTACTCGGGGCACGCTCAGTGGAATTCGCCTACTTTAACAAAGCCTCGAAACACGTTTCTTCCATAAACCCCAATTTTCCAGAGTAACAGCTCCAACGCGCTCCCAGCGCAATTCCGCGGAAGAGACTCCGTCCCCAGCCCCAAAGCTGTCGGTCCAGGGCCCAAGTACTTACTTCTCTTTGGGGTGTTCCTCTTCACTTTCATCCACTCAAAGGTGCTGAAGGCGGCAGGGAGGGCAGAGGCCGGAGAGACGGACTTGGGGTAGGCGCCGAGGGCCGGGGACGCGGTCTGGAAGGCCCCAGAGTGGCCATCGGCTGGCTCTTTAAGACACGCCGGGAAGGGGCCGGGCTCGCCGAAGGCTGTGTGATCCACCTGGCCGCTGGGGAGAAAGGAGCCGCCGCCCGAGAAGACAGCCGAGGCGGCGTAGTGGACGTGAGCCCCGCCGTCGTCGGCCGGCCTCCCGAGTGAGCCCGGTAAGTCGTACGCGGGCCCGGGCCCCAGGAAGCTGTAATCTGCGACGCCCGCTGCGGCAGGTGCGGCGTCGGGCTGGTAGGCACCCTCCAGGGTGCACGGCCCATAGGGGGGCGCGGACGCAGGCGGCACCGCAGGCTGCGCGGGCGCAGCCGGGGGCAAAGGCGCAGGTCGGGCCGTGGCTAGGGGCAGGCAGCTGACGAAGGTGCCGTCGCTACTGCCCAGGGGGAAGGCGGGCTGCAGGGCCACGGGACGGGCGTCGGCGCGGCAGAACTTGGGCGCGAAGCTAAGCACGTCGCCGCCGCCGCTGCTGCCGCTGCACCGAGGGAGGTAGGAGCTCATGGTTCCGGTCCCCCCACCTGAGCGCGCAGGCCGGGGCCGGGGTGCGGGGCCGGGCAGGACCGCCGCACTCTGCGCCGCTGTGCCTTCCCTCTCTACCCGAGCAGCCTATGCCGTGCCATGGCAAACCAGAGGAAGGTAAATAGTGGCCTAATATAGCAGCGGGGGTGGCCACGTGGTGCCGGCCGGCCAATGGGCACCTTCTCCGCACGGCCAGGGTTCCGACTGGCGCTCAGCTCCACGCGTCTGCCCAACGCCAACTTCGCCAAACCTGCGGGAGGCCACCGCCCCGCGCCCCCAGGCCCCAGGACGAGCCGGCGCGGCCCAAGAGCTGCCCGGGGAAGGACCGGGCGAGAGCGCAGGACGCCGGCTCCCTGGACAGGTACTGGAGGAGAAGGGTAAAGAGAGGCAAGGCTGGCCGCTGGGGTGAGGGCGAGAGGATGGACGGGGCGAGAGATTGTTTTTCTGCATCGTGGGTGGTTAGTCCCGCGGGTGTAGACTGCGGCCGCAGAGGTGTGGGAGGGGTTAAAAGAGAGAGCGTGGAGTTCGGCTCTCGGGGACGGCTCCTAGCGCTTCTCCAGAGAAGGTGAAGTTATTTCTCTTCCCTTTTTTCTGAGTCCTATGCGCTTTCGTTTTTTCTTGGCACTGGTGTTATCCCTCGCCTAAACCGTAGTAATATTTGATTTTCCCTCGTTTTCTCCCTCTCTCCGACTCACAGGACTAAATTTTATGCTGCACGTGCTGTGTTCCTGGGATAGCACAAAATCTTCACTTTTAGACTAGATTTTCACGTTGCTTTGCAACATTCCCTTCAGCTTCTTTCACTCCATCCATAAGGGTGAGTGTGGAGCTGCAGGTTTTTTATTCGGACAGAAGATAAAGTTTCTGCCTTGTGGGGAAGTTTAGCAGATTTCCCCCGTTGACTAGGTTGTCAAAATAAAGACTGCCCTTGTAGTGGAATGGTGGTTGGGGTCCTCTCTGGGAGGCTGGCACACGCACTGGCGCTGCGTACCCTTTCTCTGAGGCTCTTGGCTTCTGATGCAAACAAAGGCTTCGCAGGGACGAGTCAGATCTCAGAGGTTTGGACAGGCTTGTACCTCGAAGCAATTAAAGCTTCTGTTCCATCAGATAAGTGCTGCGTCGTCTCTTGCGAGTGAAATCTGAGGGTTTACAATGTTAATGGGCTCACGTCTTTCCCTTGATAATACGGTTTTGTTTACTGAGTGTAGAGAGACGGGAAATAAAAGTGCAATTGGCACAGGAAATGAAGAATAGAAGGTTACAGAGACAAGCTCTACATTGACAAACTTTCTAGCTTCCTTGAACATTTGTTTTAATGTTTCCTTCTTTGGGGGCTGTAAGGAAAATAACAATTTAATAAGTATTACACACAGCAGTAACAAAAGAAGTTGGTTTCCTAAAAGTCTGCGAATAAAGAGTCTACTCTTGGCTTATTCAAGTGTCCTTGAGAACTTGATATATTACAGCCTCTTAGTTAAGGTGATCAAGGTTTTATTATTGTTTTACTGATCCACTTGTCATGAAAGAGCGATTGAGTCTAGGCCTAAAGTTCCACTCTGGGGAAGTCTGGAAAATAGGAGCCATCACAGTCCAGGAAGCCGGTTCCTTGCAGGGATATGAACTTGTGAATAAACAAAACCACACCAAATGTGTTAGGGCTGGTGAGGCTGAAGTTGAGCCAAGGTGGGGAGAGGGGAGGTACACCTAGGCATGAGCACAAAGCGGGAGGGTTTGGGTTTGACTAGGAAAAAAGTCTTGTGCTGAAAATAGCCCTTCAAACTTGATGTTGCTACTTCAGTTTTCTCCTGTAACCATGACCACTCTGATGACAAAGGTTGTAAATAGTTTTGAAAAAGAGAAAAATAAAGACTCTAGCACCTTAGCTGGGAAATGAAGGGCTAATCCAGTCTTCAAATGTAAATACGTTTCTTCACTGTCCCTGCTCTGTGCCCTTAATGGAAAAGTATCAGCAAGCCAGGCACTGCGCACTTCACAGTGACCACCCTGGCCAGACTTTAATAGCCAATTTTACCAGCATGTCCCAGCTCTTACACACCTATCTCAAAAGATACTCATTTAATCACAACTCCTAGGCCCAGAGGCCCCAGGGGGTCAAGAAGGATGGATGGCCTTATAAACCTTTTTGGAAAAGATGTCCAGCTGGCTGCAATCCTGGATGTAAGAAAACCCTGCCTGATTGTCTGGCAAATCTGACCAAAACCTATCAAATTAAGGGCCTTTTCTGTAAGGTTTCAGGAAAAACAGGTCAACTAGCTTCCTTGGCAACCTGCATTGAAACAAAGACCAGGATTTTTCTACTAAGTATTTGGGGCAATTGGAAAGTTGGGTCCTTCCAGTTTACAAGTAAGCATTGGCTTTGATGCTCCCATGAGCTGTCCACACCATTTCCCTAAAGCAAAGTTTTAGACTGAGTTTTTGTTGATGAGAGAAAAAATGGCCTGAAAGAGAATGTGATTTTTAAACAATTGTTCAGTATTTCTTCAGACCCAACAGCAATTTCCTGATAATTATACACAGAGTTATATTTTGTTCTTCCTTCCTTCTACTACCTTTAATCTCACAGTCTTGACATACCATATACCATGGGGCTCAGAGTTGCCATTTCCACTCTTGGGCTGGCTCTTGACTTGCTTAAGTTGGAAGTCAAAACCCTGGTTATTTCAGACTCAGATTCAACAAGCATTTGCCAAAGATCTGTTGTGTAAGAGCATTCTGTTACAAGAGGCTGAGTCTGGGAAAAGATATTCTCAAACCAAAGGAACAAGGGATTTATTCCTGGCACAGGTCTTAGCTATACTATAAATTTACTCCAGAATCGTCTGAATATCCAATTTTTAAGGAGGCTATATGAAGATATTATTAGAGGAAGTGTATGTAGGAATATGTGAATATAGGATATTTTGAGTAACTCTAAAGTTTGTATCCTAGATGTTCACAAGGTTTGGGAGAAATAGCTTACTAATTTTATTGCTTGTCCAAGTCATGAATTCCTGAGGGTGACTTGCCCTGCTAGGTCCTGGTGCTTTCAGTTCTCAGCAGGAGGTGACAGCAAAGGAGCTTGATTGCTAGGTGGTGTTTGATGTAAGAATGCTTTGAAATCTCTCCCATCCTGCCCACAACAGCACCCACCCCATAACCACCCTACATGACTATGTTTCTCTCTCCCATTTGAACAACATGCTTCATTTCTGCAAGGCTGAAGTGATGGAGGGGAGCAGTCTGGTCTTCTGTGTGTTTACAGTGGTTCCTAAGAAACCTTACAACCTCTCTCTGCACACCCCACCACGTTAACCTGTGGAGACATTTGAGCACATGCAGTCTTGGCTCCATAATCCCAAAAGATAGAAAGGCTCTTGCTTATTGGCAAGAAAAAGGGAAGGGGCAGGAGAAGAGAGGCCTTTTCTCATGAGCAAGATTTGCAGTTCTCTGCAGCATGGCGGTGGGCATGAAAGGGATCCCAGGGACAGGAATTCTAAACCTGCCTGAAGTTAAATAACAGGAGCCTCCCTAACAAAACAGTTTAAAGTGCTCTGCCCTTTCCCTGAGAGCTTTGCGAACACAAGGCCCACAGGTTACGCCTGTGCCAGTTCACGGTAAGCTGGACAGAAATAAATATGGGTAGAATGGTGTGTCTTTACCGTGATGAGTATTGGTTAAAGGATATACTTAGGTTATTGGCTCCCCAACCTCCTTCATGTGGGTGGAAATCACTGTAGAAACTTGTTTAAAAGTGCAGGTTCCTCAGCCCACCCCCAGAAATTTCAATCCAGTAGGTCTGACTCAGGAGTCTTTATTTTTAATAAGTCTCTTGGGTGATTCTAAAGCAAGGTTCTTGAGAATTTCTGCTTTAGAAGTCACAGGGTGGGGGTTCAGTGGGGAGAGAGACAGGTGATTCTGTGGGAGGGGCCCTTTACCAGCGCAATGAGAGCTAATGGCTAGCTGGAACATGAGTGTATCCGAAAAGTGTCCAGAAGCCTGTTGGGTCATAGGGATGAAGAGGTCAGTGTCAAGCTCAAACTAAAGTCTAGTTGGGCTGAAGTTTCAGCAAATATCCTTAGGAGTTTCCCAAGTTTTGCTGACAAAACAGTACTTTGTAGAGACCTGGCTCTTGTCTGCTCTCTACCACTTCCCTAACTTGTCTTTGAGGACACCAGTGTGATAGGAAGTCAAAGAGATTCTTCTCTTCAGAGAAAATTTAGAGTTGTTCTGAGACAATGGGAAGAAGGGAGTAGGAATGGAGAGGGAGAAGTAGGAATGACGAGCTCTCATTTCCTTGCACCTCTCCCAAATTGGAATGAACATTTGAGCCCCAGGAATCCAGAAGGGGGAAATGTCCCTTGACTCTAACCCTTCCTCTGGCTAAAGACTGACCTTTCACAGCGTAAGATAGATGTTAGTGCCATAAAGCCCCTTAGATATAAATGACATCAAACCACTCATTTTGGGAAAGTCACTTTACTCAGAGGTTAAAAGGTAAAGCCATCCTAGAAAAAATGAGGGCACCAGCTTGGGTCTCCTGACTCTTCACAGCCTGCTACCATTCCATGGTCTGCAGAAAGTGGGGAGCAAGGCAGCCCCTTCTCTGTGCTGTGGCAGCCTCAGATGCTGAGCAAGCAGAGCAGTGTTCCAGAGGCACCATTTTCTGAGAGGCCATGCAGCCAGTGTTGCTGGCTGAGAAGCCTGATGCCTCCCTTTGTGATTTGTTTGCTAACCCCATGTCCCACCTTGTGCTACTCCTGTAAGAGAGCACAGAGATAGACCTGTGTTTCTACCCCCTCCACCAAACAAAGGTAAGAATGCCCTCATTCTCTGCTGAGCTTAATCAGCATTAGGCCATGGAGAGTCAAAGCAAGAGGTATCCGTAGATTAATGTAGCTAGATAGAGCAAGTACAAATAAGGACATGTGTGAACACATGCAGGAACACCCAGGTCAGTTACGTTTGTATTGATCATTTATTTTTTTGCTCCTTTATTTTGTGCATACTTAGTAAGTTTAAATTTATATGGTTCAAGATTCAAAGGGTACAAAAGGGTATGTAGTGAAAATCTTTTCCCATCTCTGTCCACAGCCAACCTTCTCAAAGGCAACAATTTTATGAATTTCCTGTATATCTTTCCAGAGATACTTTATACCTATCAATTTATGTATATATAATTTTAATATATATATTTATATATATTACACACATGCATACATATATCTCACCAATTTTTTTAGTTCTATTTTATTTTATTTTATTTTGGTATCATTAATCTACAATTACATGAAGAATATTATGTTTACTAGGTTCCTCCCTTCACCAAGTCCCCCCCACATACCCCTTCACAGTCACTGTCCATCAGCGTAGTAAGATGCTGTAAAATTACTACTTGTCTTCTCTGTGTTGCACAGCCCTCCCGTGCCCCCCCCCACTATACATGCTAATCGTAATGCCCCTTTCTTTTTCCCCGCCCTTATCCCTCCCTTCCCACCCATCCTCCCCAGTCCCTTTCCCTTTGGTAACTGTTAGTCCATTCTTGGGTTCTGTGATTCTGCTGCTGTTTTGTTCCTTCAGTTTTCCTTTGTTCTTATACTCCACATATGAGTGAAATCATTTGGTACTTGTCTTTCTCCACCTGGCTTATTTCACTGAGCATAATATTCTCTAGCTCCATCCATGTTGTTGCAAATGGTAGGATCTGTTTTTTTCTTATGGCTGAGTAATATTCCATTGTGTATATGTACCACATCTTCTTTATCCATTCATCTACTGATGGACACCTAGGTTGCTTCCATATCTTGGCTATTGGAAATAGTGCAGTGATAAACATAGGGGTGCATCTGTCTTTTTCAAACTGGAGTGCTGCATTCTTAGGGTAAATTCCTAGAAGTGGAATTCCTGGGTCAAATGGTATTTCTATTTCGAGCATTTTGAGGAACCTCCATACTGCTTTCCACAATGTATCTCACCAATTTTTTACACAGATAACATACTAGACTCTTTTGCTCTATGCTTTTACCCACTATAACTTGAAGATCATTTCATATAAATGCATACAGAACTCCCTGGTTTATTTTTACAACTTCGTGCTGTTCTACTGTATACACCTATCAAAATTTGGTTAGCCAATCCCCTATTAGTGGGCATTTAGCTTTCTTTCAATTTCTTGCTATTACAAAAACCTGTTCAAGTGTTTACCTATTAGAAAGTTTAATAGATTTAAAATTACTTAGAAATATGTGTACTGGCAATTTTGAGACATATTGCTAAATTTTTCTCCATAGAAGTGAATCAATTTACATTTCTATCAGCAACAAATGAGCATTCCTGTTTCCTGACACCCTTGCCAAGTCAGTGGTATATTAAAGTTTTTAAATTTTTAACCAGTCTGTTAAATGAAAAATAATGCCTTTTGCTTACCCTCTCCAAAAAATGTCACTCTTCCTTATCTTACTTGATCCTTTCATAATTCGATTTTACAAATGATAATGCTGACACAGAAAAGATAAACACCCTCCTGTAGTCAAACCCAGTGTAAATGGCCTAGGTCAGGTGTTGAATACTCTTTCCTATATTACACTGTGCCACAAAGAAGCTTAGGAAGACTCAAAGAAAGTGGGTGGCTTCGAGCATTCACTGAAAGACCTATGATATAAAAAAGCACAGAAGCTTTCTAACATCTGCTAAGAGGCCTCCTCTTAGCCTAATACCAAGACCACATTTCTGCATGTATCCCCTGGAGAGTAGTACTCTCTGGAAGCAGAGGGGCTCTGTTTAGCAATCTGACCTAACCTAGTCCTAAGAATTAGCTTGGATTCAATATCTGGGAAGCAATGGGGTGTTGTTTATAATTTCCCTGAGACTTATTTCTTACTGGCCACCCAGGATCTCAGTATTGATCAACTTGGTATGGGTAAGAGGATGTTTTCTCTAGGCTAACTTTGTATAGGACACCCACTTGAAACTGGTGAAGATAATGCCTAATGTACACACACACACACACACACACACACACACACACACACACACACACACATGAGTTCTACTGATACTTATGAGGTAAATATCTTCATTGGTGATTTCATTGATGATGAAACTGAAGGCCAGAAATATTAAGTGAATTGCTTAGGGTCACACAATGCATCAATTAGTGAAACAGAAAACACAATGCAGACCTAAAACTGAACTCATTAGCTTCCCTTGCAAAGTCTTCTCTTCTCCCTCTTCTATTCATTTTGGTGAACAGCCTGACTACCCATTCAGGCCCTTAACACAGAAACCTATGGATTAACATCTATAACTACTCATTCATTCATCCTATTGATCACCAAGTCCTAGGAATTCATCCTCCTAAATGTTTCTCTTCTTCATCTCTATTATATTAGCCCCTCTTAGGCTGGATTATTGCAGCAGCCTCCTTTTTGTTCTTCTTGCCTCCTATCTCTCCTTTCTCCAGTCAGACATAGTGCCCCCAATAGTTAGATTTCCAAATAGATAACCTAATATCCCAGTTTAAAACCTTGAGTGGCTCCCCATTGCCTCCCTTTGTGATTTGTTTGCTAACCTTGTGCCCCAAATGTCTGAGGCCACACTTTGTGCTACTTTTGTAAGAGAGGGCAGAGATGGACCTACTGATACAGATTAAGTCCAGATTCCTTTCTATGGATTTTATACAACCTCTCCTTCCAGCCAGGGGCCCCACTCTAAACCAGTCTCCCTGTTCCAAGTCCAGACCTTGCTCTTTCTTTCCTCACTGCTTTTGAATGTGGTACTCTATCCACCTGGTATGTCCCTCCTTCCTGGACCTGTTAAACTCCTATACTTCAGGTACCCAAATTCATCTCGTCTGAGAAGCCTTTTTTGACACTATTATACTGTTAATGGCTCCTCTTTATTCCTGAAACACTTTGGCCACACCCCTGTTACAGTTTTTTAGGATCAACTCTTTTCCTCCCCCAGTAGATTAAAGGGTGTAGACCATTAGTGACTTAGTTTTGTACCCAGAGCCCAGCACAGTGCACAGAGGAGCTGTCCCATAGATATTGGTGAAAGGTAAGGAGAGAGGGATAGACTTTGAGCCTAGGAGAATAGAACCAGTATTTTAATGCTCAGTTAGGTCGGAACACCATGCAAGGATTAATGCTTATATCTCTCTGAAGCAAAATGAGAGTAGAACATCTCTTCAATGCAAGTTAATTTCCACTAAGAGCTGATGACAGAGAAGAGGGCTGAGGGGAGAAGGGAGAAAACTGGGACTTTCTGTCCTTCGGGGGGCTCTTTCCTGTGAGCCGAGGCAACACATTTACCGAACTTCAGAAACTTAGAAGCTGATGTTCCTCAGAAAAGGTAGGAGTAAGCCAGACTTAACTAGAATTTACAAAGAAAACAACATGTACCACTCAAGAGGGAGTATAAGAATGCTTCACCACCTTCACCCAAGCCCTCCTGCTGTAAACAGGGGAAAGAGTATAATACAGGAAAGACTGACCCCTCTCCCAGCAATTTGCAGTCTATCCCTCTGTGGTGTTTCTAAAATGAACCCAAAAGAGCTGAAGTGAAAATACTCCAGTCCTTCCCTCACATCAGAAGAGAGGAGAGGCACATCATTGTGGTTGGTGTTTTAAGTACATTTTTATTGTTACTTTAAATGGCATTCGTCTAGTTCCAGTTCAACAGAGAGGTCTTATCCTGCGTCCTCCCAAATACACAAATACTTCTATGCGCAAGTAAGACAACCAAACTACTTCAGACCATACCCTGAATTCTAATTCCTCAGACATCTTTTTCAGACTTTTTAAAAATAAAACAGTGCCTGCAAAAACCTTCTGACGCATTGGAATTTTTCTTGTCCTGCCATCAGAGTTAGATTCGGCCCCTTCAGGGGGTCGCGTAGGGTCTTCAGAGGGGCCTGGGCACCCTGCGTGGTCCGCAGGCGGGTGGTGCCCGCCACGGAGCGAGGAGGTGACCGGCTGGCGCTCCCTCCGGCCTCGCGCCCCCTGTTAGCGCCCACCCTGGGTGCCCACGTCTCCTCCGCTTGCGGTTTCTGGTCGGATCCCAGCTGGCCCAGGCTTGTTCTGAAGTAGGAGGAACGGCTG
This sequence comes from Manis javanica, assembly GCF_040802235.1. Taxonomy (NCBI): domain Eukaryota; kingdom Metazoa; phylum Chordata; class Mammalia; order Pholidota; family Manidae; genus Manis; species Manis javanica. The sequence continues at coordinate 57,932,823 of NC_133167.1, forward strand.
TCGAACGAAAAGTGCACACCGGATGATTGATGAACCCTTGATAGGAACAACCCCTCCCGCCCCCCAGCCTAGACACAAACCGAGAAATCCTTCACCCCAGCCCCCTCCCCAGGCTTCTCCGCTAGCGAGAGGGGACGCGGCCACCAGCCGGTTGGTGATTAACTCACCGTTTGTCTTTCCGAAAGGGTTCCAGGTGCATTCAGGAACACCCACCACCCCCAGCCTGGCTGCTCCGGCACCCCGCCGCCGGCCGGGAGAGCGGAGAGCCCGCGCGCGTCTCGCGGCGGCGCGGGCCCCGCCGGTCTTTGTGCGGCGCGGGACCGCCCGACCGCCTGGTGGAGGCGGCGGCTATTGTTCGCCGCGGGGGGAGGGAGGCGCCCAGACTCCGGTTCTACGCCAGCCTCCTCCCCAGGGTGTCCCCAGGTCCGAGGTAGGGTGGGAGCTTTCTTTGTGTGTTTTCTACTTTGTGGCGGGGATGGCGTCGTTGCTGCCCCAGCAAGGGCGGGGTGGGGGGAGTGAGGGAGGTTGATGTCAGCTCTGCCACTGCCTTGAGCTCCCCTCAACCGACCCAGCTTCCCTCTGGGTCCTTGGGGAGGAGGTGGGGAGGGTTGTGATGTTTGTAGGGCAGCGGTTTGGACAATAGAGACATCAAAAGGCCACCTTCCTGTCCCATAAGTAAGGGACACTCTTCCCCCCACCCCCCCTTCAAAAAGGCCCTGGCCCAGCAAGTCCTCTTGGCCTGGTTTTAGGCCTGCTTCCCTGGCAAAAACATCTCATGTCTATCAGGGTCCTCCATGAATCTTAATTTAAATGAAGATTTCTTCTTGGGCTATTAGGAACGTTGAATATTAAAACCCTTTGTTCATGATTCTCCAGTTATTATTATTTGACAAAAATGATCCAGACTAGCTATGGGAACCATTTAAGATATTTTGCCACAAGATCTAAGACAAGAAGACTTACGCAGTATTTTCTACCTTGCATATCTCCTGGGGACCTTTTACCTGCTGCTGTAGCTGCAAACAACTGGACATCCATTTACCTTGGTTCTTCTTTCATGGGTGGAAACGTTTTCTTCACTATGATTCAAGCTGGACCTGGCCTGAAAATGGGTCTTTGGTTAAATGTGTACTTTTCCAACTTGCCAGGGTGGGTATTAGACCTGAGGGAAGTGTTGAGGCATGGACTGTAGACCAGGTATATAAGTCATTTGTCACCAACTTTGGGCGCCAAAGATAAGGACATTTGTATCTAGAGTAGAAGACAGGGGAAGAAAGTATAAGATTCATCCTCTGTGATAAGCCTCTCCACCAACAGCACCTCCAGTGGAGTACGGTGCATAGGATTCATCTATCCCATCTTTTTTCTGTCCATGCAAGAGAGAGCTAAGTGAGCCAGTCCTCAGAAATGTGTGACTGGTGACTCAGTCTCAGCTCCCTGTGCACAAAGTGTCTAGGGATAGGTCTGCTCTCCCCGGCCCTAGCTATTCCTTCTTTGGGAAAGTTGCGGTGCTCTGAAGTGATCAGGCTATAAGCCTGCGAGGACCAGGCCTTACTCTCTTTTTATTTTTCTTTAATACTAACAAACGTCTGTTCATCCTATTCTTTTCTTAAAGAGTTTCTGAAAAAAGGACCAAAGCAATACCAAGAAGTCCCAGATGAAGAGGACCTTCTAGATCTGTCATTGGAATTAACCAATTCTTGACTTCAGAAGGAAGTTTCAACTAATTCTCAGGATAAAGTCAAACAGGCCTGTTATTGTCCCTTGAATACTGATGGTATAAACCAGCTTCTAGCTTCCCCAGGTCAAGCAGCAAAACATTTCTATAAGAATGTTGGTTCCCTTCTTTGTTATTCAAACATACACCCACACACATACTCTTCACCCTCCCTAATGAGAAACCTCAACAGATGGAGAGCCTAGGTTCCCAAGCCCTCTGGCTGAGAAGATGCACTTCACTGAAGGGTCAGTTGGCTGGTACAGAATGGGGGAAAGAGAAGGGAGGAGTAGCTTGTATAGGTAGTCACTATCTTTTAATACTCCCTACAGACAGAAATTCGAAAAATCATGTCCAGCAAGGTTAGCAGTCTCTGGGGCCTGAGAAACCAGTTTGGTTGATGTGTCTCCGATAGGCACTAAGCTTGGGGCTGCATCAGAGGAAAGTATTTTGATCTATATTCTCTCTTTTATGTGAAAGCTTGTACCAAAAAATGGTATAAATGGATGGTTAACAACAATTCCATCGGAGGCAGATTCTTCTCCTTCAGCTCCCTGGATGAGGGTGAGGTTTGAAAGCCGGGAAGCAGAACATGCACCTAAGTGCCCCTTCTGATTGATCACCTTCCCAGGGGCCAGGACCTCAGAGCTTGCCTCTGCAACTTCCTCCCCCTGCCTAGCTCAGCTGTGTCTCCTCACTCCACTGCAGGCTGGGTCCTGAGGTTCTCCTGGTAGGCAGGGAGAGCTCTCCTGCCTAAATCTCTTTTCCCAACCCCCATCTCCCATTTTTCAGCGAGCCATTCCTGCTACCTTATCTCTTTTCTGCTTTAATTCACATATGATTGTCCGGACAGAACCACCAGGGGCTCCCAAAGACTGCACTGCCCTATCTGTGGGCCTGGGCTTGAGACCCTGACCCTTTTCTTCAGGCCTCAGGAGAATCCTCCCCAGTCTCTCTGATCCCCACCTCCCCCTGAAGTGTTCTGTATAGGAAAAAAGCAGAGCTGGCCAAGGCCTGAGCCGAAGAGCCATTTTCTGCTCTAAAACAAACGAAATAAGCTTCTGAGACCTATGCCTGGAGCGAAGCACGGACTTTCCCACCTCCAGGAGTCGGCCTAGCGCTGCCTTTGTGTGGCCTTTCCCCTACCCCACCACCACGGAGCCTGGAGTAGCCCCGCACACAAAGTCGCAGCCGCTCCCGGAAGCCTGTATGCTCCGCTCCAGGCGCCCTCAACCCAGCGCCGGGCGGGGAGAGGCCAGTAGCCTCGATGCCTTCGTGCGCTCACTCCTGCCCCCTGCGCGCCCGTCCCAGGAACAAACCACGGGCTCGGGTGGAGGTTTCCTTCCCCTGCCAACTTGCCCCTTTCCGCTGAGGCCTCCCCCCGACACTGGAAAGTAGGAGAGGCCTGGGCCCGGGCTCCCCTCCCCCACGCTTATTTCTCAGCTTTTCTGAGACCCAGGAGAGGAGGAGGGCGCCTCCGCCGATAGAGCAGCTATTGTGGCCTCCCCTCGCAGAGCGGGAACCTAGCCCAGTGTGTACCGCCGGCGGTGGCGAGGGAGGAAACGACTGTATGTGCAAACCTCAGGACGCGGAGGGAGTGGTACTGGGAAATAAAGGTTTGCAACCTTGGGCAGTTGGGTCCATCAGAGGGCGTTTGGTTGTGTTTAGACTACGACGCTTCCTAACACTAATTGCAGGCTCAAAAGAAGCAGAATTTATGGCAAATGCCAAGGCGGCTTGCTTATAATTTATGAAGTTTTAAATGGCTGTGCCGCGGTCTCCCGTTCTTGCCCTGGCCGGCGGCCGCGCCGGAAGCGTCCTCCCCAGCGAGACTCGACACCGCCCCCACCCGCGCCTGGAACAACCTAGTGTACCCATCGCATGACACCACGCCACCGGCAGGAACGGATCCCAGCCATTCTCAGAAGCTTCGGGGAACCTTCCTCCTGGGGTGAGAGAGAGCTGATTTGTCCCAAGCGAACTCCTACGCCCTACTAAAGAGGGGTGTCTCCGGGCAGCTGCGGCTGCCTGGAGAGGAAGCCCCAAACCCCACAGTTCTTTGGAGCATGAGTGTGAAAGGAAGCTTATGTCAGCCGAGGTAGACACCGTTTAAAGTCTAATCCATGAAACCCTAAGCCGCAGATGACACTTGGGGCCTTGCAGACACCCGCAGACTCAGCAGATACTCCTGCGGTAACACACCGCGCTGGAAAACGCCTGGAGCCATAATGCATTATGTATTTTTATTATTATTTATGGTAGGAAGAAGAGATGAGGAAAAAGGGGGCTGCATCTAAACAGCCTGATAATTCATCTATTTAATATTTAGCCAGTTAAGAAAGGTGGTTATAATCCCTGCAAGGCAGCAAGCTCTTCTTTGATTTCCCTAATAGTTTAAAATGGACAATTAGAAATTCTGCCTATGGATGCAAATTTCATAGAAAACAATTTTAAGCCTTGGAAGTGGGTAAAATATTCCTTCAGTTGAAGTCATTTATTCTGCTGACACACTTCTACAACATATGTACTTTAAACCTGCTCGGATAAAGTGAAATTTAGTAAAAGGATAATACCCTCCCACCTCCAAGCTAACATGCCATTTTAAAAACAGCACAAAGGAACAAGGAAACTAAATATTATCTTGAGCCATCATTATTTAGTAAAACACAAACATCCAAACAGAAATTATTGTTGTCCCATCAGAAGATTAGAAGTCAAATTATTTCCACACAATAGGAATTTCACCCAGTGTCACTTGTAGTAGGAGTTGCATTATTTGTCAAACCAAATAGAGATGTGTGGGCCGGCTTTTCTGAAATACAGAAGAACTGAACCTTATCTGAAGGCGTTCCCCAAATACTTCCTCCCAGAAAATTGGTGCAAGTTGTTCACCCTTAGCTAGAGCCATTCAAATATTTACAAAATGGTTGTAAATTTTTGAAGACATTTTTGCACATTTTATACAAAGAAACTGGAGTAAACAGGTATGTATACTTTCTATGTTCCATCAATGAAGCTTTAATCACTTTACATTGTGGGGAACATTTTTTTTAGAAATGAACCACCGACCACTATGAACGGGAGTTGTGACAGCATTCCTACCCAAAAAGCTTAGATGCATGTGTCCAAATGATCATTTCTTTTTCTGCACCTTAGCTTTCTCATAGCTCAGTTCTTCTTAGGACTTCTCTTGTATCTTTTGTCAGTTTTCTTTCAGTTTGTTTATTAACGCAGAAAAGTGAGCTCTGGCCTCCCCAAGGTAAATGCAGTCTAAAAAGGTGGACTTGTGTCTATAAAGAGGGCAGTAGAAACAGCAAAGCAGGCGCAGCAAAGCCCTTACCCAAATCATCCTGCCCTGACATTTCTAGGTCTGAGTCCTCAGATTCCCGCCCCGCCAAATGTCAGTAGCTGGAATGTAATCAAGTATACCCAGAACCAATTTGTGTATCAGATTCCAAATAAGTGCTCTGTGTGTGTGTGTGTGTGTGTGTGTGTGTGTGTGTGTGTGTGTGTGTGTGTGTGTATGTATGTATGTATTTCAAAGGGTTAGACTACTTTGGGGCCTTCCACCGGGATGGTGCGAAAGATAAAGGCCAAGAGTGATCTACTTGCAAGGGTGTGTCATTAGCACAGATACACTTAAGACTGAGAAATTTTTTTATTCTAAATATTTATTCAAATAGTACCAGACAATTTGAAATCAATAAACTGTGTTGAGTGGCGATGGCTGCGGCTGTTGAGAAATGAGTAATTGGAGTTGTGCCGCGCCACGAGGCTGCCTGACTCTACCCATGAAGGACAATTTGCGGTCTTAATCCTTTACATCAACTACAAACACCAGCCACGTTTACAATTGTTCAAAACTACTCTCAACTAGTTCAGACCAAGGGGACTAACGAGGTGAAATGTGGCTCCCGCGGACTGGGACCGCGTTCCTAAGCTCGGCTGGATAATTCTACAAATATACATACACATAAATACATTAAGAAGAGGATAAATAATCAGGGAAACGAAATGACTCGCTTCAAATAATAAATATAGGTCGTTGAGTCCGATGCATTCCTTAAGGGACTGGAAGGAGAATATAAATTAAGGTCTCCGCAACTAAGCTAGACGTGGGCCAGGCTCAGGGATCTTTGGCCCCTGGTCCTTCCGCAGGGGCGCACCGCCAACAGATCTCAGACTTACCTTCAGGGCATCATTACCAGATTAGGGCCCCTCGGTCCGCAGTATATGGTGGCATATCAGGCTTACAGAAGAGAACCCTCGGAGCCAATTTATGGCGAGTCGCCCAAAGGTGGGTGCGCCTGGAGGGAAGGCCCGGTCGCCTGTGGCCCGACATCCGGGAGGCAGCGACCCGGCCAGAGAAAGGGATAGATAGGGTCACCGAGGCGTCCCGAGGGCTCCGCCCGCCACCCCCGCCACCAAAGCAAGAGGTAATTGCGCCGCGAGGTCGGGCCGGTGGCGGCCGCTACAGATGCGTCAGTTTGGGGCCCTCGGGCAGGCGTCCCTGAGACGAATGGTGAGCGGAGAGATCTGTGTAGGTGGGATGGGGGTCACACGGTCCATGATGGTGGTTGCCAGGAATCTGCGCAGCGCAGCTGTAGTCCACGCTGGCCGAAGACGGGTGCGAGAGGTGGCCCAGGTTGAAGACGGGCCCAGACGCGGGCGCCATGGAGTCGACGAAATTGCCGCCCACGTACACCGGGCTGCCCTGCAGGTTGGCGCTGGTGAAGCCGCTGCCGCCGTTGCTCGCCATAGGGTGGGGCTCGAACTCGGGCGCCGCGTAGCGCTTCTGTTGTGGCAGGCAGCTGCTGAGTGGCGCCGTGTAGGCTGCCAGGCCGTACATGTTGGGCTGAGATTTGGCAAAGGAGGGCGGCGAGGGAGCGTCATAGGCCAGGCCCGGCACAGGAGGCAGCTGGCCTGTGTAGGCCACGTGGCCGGCTGCGCCGCCGAGCGGCGGGCTGCGCTCCGGAGACTGGCCCGCTGGCGAATGCAGGATGCCCTTGGCCTTCTGGTCCTTCTTGTACTTCATGCGCCGATTCTGGAACCAAATCTTGATCTGGCGTTCGGTGAGGTTCAGCAGGTTGGCCATCTCCACGCGGCGCGGCCGGCACAAGTAGCGGTTGAAGTGGAATTCCTTCTCTAATTCCACCAGTTGTGCGCTGGTGTACGCTGTGCGCACCCGCTTGGATGCTGGGCCCGGCGGGCTCTTGTCCTCGCAGCTCTCTCCTGAGCAGGGAGGGAGAGGGGTACACTGAGAGGGAGAGGTGGGGGTACCCAGAGCTAGGGAGGGGTGCTTCCTTGGCTCCCTCCTCTCCCTCCACCCCTCTCCCCACCTTAATCCCCCTCCTGGGGGAGGGGCATTTGAGAGGCGAGATTCCAGAGGGAACTCACCGGCCCCAGGCCCGTCGGTCGCACCTGAAACTCCCATCGGCCTTCGGAGGTTCGATTCACTCTTCCCACCCCCTCCCTTCCAGCCTAGTCCATCATCCTGTCCCAAAGGCTGCGGTGGAGTTTAATTAGACACTAGTAGCAGCTGGTAAGGCCTCCTTCCCTATAAAAGAAGGGCCAAACTTCTTTGAATACTCCTTCCAGTGTCTGCTTCTGGGGAAGGCGGGTGAGGGTGGCAGCCCCAGCCTGTCCTGCTCAGGGGCTGGCTCCTGGGCAAAGCCCCATGAAGCATGGAGTGAGGATGGAGATCTTGGCACCTCACTCCAACCCAGCTGCACCCAAGAGCTCTGCACCCAAGTGCACGGAGGTGATAAACAATAAAAGTACTGCCTGGGAATTGAGGGGATCCAAGGCTAGGCTGGGTACATTTTGAGTATTGCAGTGCTAGTAGCAGCAGCCTCAACGCTGGTTTTCACTACCCCTGCCACCTCTCAGCAGCTTGTCTACTCCCTCCCTGGGAAGACAAATGGATTTCTCCTGGGAGGGAGGGCCTGGGCCTGCAGCTGGGAAGGAGGGGCAGGAGAAGGAGCTTACAGGCTGGAAGACAACTTTCCCCCCAGGAACAGCAGCCCTAGAAAGCAGCAGGCAAACCAGAGACCTGATTAACAAGCTAGCTACATACATCCCAGGCCTCATACGAGCCCTGGACCTGGAAAGCAAGTTCAGCTATCTGAAGATAAACCACATCAGAGAGCACAAGGCCAGAAAACTTCAAGCACCAAGCAGGCTAAGCAGAGAGAGGCAGCAGGCCTCAGAGCTCCTGGCCCTGCCCATCTTCTTCCACATACCCTGAATGGACCCACAGAAGATCTTCTCAACTCTAAGGTCTCTCTTTCCAGGGAGACAAACCCAAGGCTGCTCCTGTTTCAGAAAGCACGTCCTCTTCTCCTAGGCTATGTCCCTTCTCAGTATGGATTTGCTGGGATGGGGAGAACAGGGCTGTGGTGGGCCAAGTAAAGTCCATGGTTATGCCTTGAAAGCCCTGGTTGGATACAAGTGCACCACTTTGTTGTTTTGTGATCCTAGCTAGCCATCTATCATCTCTATCAGTTTCCTTGTTTATCTCTATCAGTTTATCTGTAAAATTGAGATATTATCATATGCCTACCTCAAAGAGTCCTTTGGAAAATTAAATTATATAGTGCTTGTAAAGCACTTCACATGGTTCTTAACATAGCACTCCATAATTTTTGTTCTTATTAATTTAAGGGTGTGAGATTCGTGTGAATATGGACTACATAACTACGTGGGCTTGGGGATCATAATATCTGCCTTCAAGTTTTCAAGAGCTATTGAATGGAAGGAGCTGGTTATGACCTGCAGCCCAGGAGAGCAGATATTAGGTCAGCATAAGGATGAGCCATCTATTAATAACTATGAGACTTGTCCAGCAATGGCATCAGCAGCCTAGAAGGGAAGTGAACACCCTGTCACTGTAAGAGTATGACCTGAATCAGGGACACTGAAAAAAAAAGACATTCCTGCATGAGCAGGAGTTTAAAATATATGTATGGGCTTCAAATTTGCACTTGCAGCCCTGAGTCTCTTGATTTCTAGGTAAGCTAGCTTCTTGAAGTCATTCTGGGGAACTTAGCCCAGCAGTGAGCCCCCTCAGACAGCTACCTGCAGTGGCACAGCTGTTCTTCTGCTTGGAGTTCTGTCGGGACTCTTTCATCCAGGGAAAGATCTGCTTGCTGATGGTGGCAGAGGAACCAGAAGCATTGGGCCCACCCTTGGCCTTCTTAGCAGGCACCCCACCTCCAGGATTAGTAGGTGAGGATGGGGGCAGGGTTGGTGGTGGAGGAGGGGGTTGTGACGGCTGCTGCTCTGAGTTCAGACTAGGAGGCTGGCTGCCACTACCCCCACCCTGGCTGTTCCCATGAGCACCCGGCCTCATGCAGCTGCCATTGAGTTCAGCCCCTTTGTGGGCTGGTGCTCGTAGTGATGCAGAGCTCTGGATGGAGCAGGCAGAGCCTGGGTAATCAGTGTCCAGGGAGTTGGCAGCAGCAGGGGGTGGATAAGGCTGATGGGGGGCACTGTAGCCATAAGTGTCAGTGGCTTTGCTGTAGCTGTAGCCTCCAAAGAGTCCTGGGTTTTCATAGTAAGCAGCCTTCTGCATGGTGCACTCAGGAAACTCCAGGACCTGCTGACCCTGCTCAAATAACATTGACCACCACTCTCTCCTTCACTGCCACCTCCAATGTCTGCCAAATCCTGAGAGAGCTGGGGCAGCCCCAGGCTCCAGGTGACCTGCAGAGAAGAAAAGTGAGAAGTCCCAGAGGGACTGTCATTGGTAAGACCAGTCAATATAGAAGGACTAGCCCAGGCTCTCTGCTTCCCAACCACTTCATAGTGGGAGGATCTGAGCTTTCATGAAGTTCAACTTATTTGAACCTTTGGAAAAGTCAGAAGGAATTTCTTGTAAACATAAGAAAAGAACTTTCCTTCTCTTAAGCTCAATGCATCCAAGGGAAGGGGCTTTTTTCCCCCAAATATATGATTTTCTTTCTCCAAGATTGTCAATTTAGCTTTGAAACTGCACACAAAAGCATTTACAGCCTCGTACATTTTCATAGTTGATACTCCCACTAGACTTTGAGCTCCTCGCAGGCAGGGTCTGTGTGTTATTCATCTATTCGAACACATCTAACCCAGAGACCCACATGTTATAAATGCTTGCTGGATGAGGGAATGAATGAATGGGTTAGTCAGTCAATCAATCACTGGGTCATCCCAGGGTTTAATTGGCAAAATAAAACCCTGTAACACACTCAGAAAAGCCATAGCTCTCAAAAAATTTTTACATATATATGTATATGTGTGTGTATATAAATATATACACACACACATATACATGCACACACACAAACACATACACACGCACATTTACCTCCCCCACCTGGTTTCAAAATCACAGCATCTCTTGTGGTGACCCAGATAGTCCACTTTCCGGTGACAGGGTGAGAATCGGCCCAGTCAGCTCTGGGTCAGCACTGTGAAATCTACTAGGAGATAAAAACCAAGGAGAGGACTTAAAGACTTACAAACTTATTTTGAAGCTACAAAATGTTTCTTCTCTTGCACCTGCATTTTCTAGACCCCTAACTTTGTCCTTCAGTACTTTTAAATGAATATCACTAGAAATGGGTAAAGAGATTTAGAATTTGACAAGCACAAAGCATGAGTGAATAAAGAATGCTTTATAATATAACTTTGGTATAAATAGATATTATTATTGACCTCTGCTCTGGGTCATCCATCTATTCCACCCCACCTCCAATGAGATAACCTCTCATGGCATAATGAATGGGCCCAGAATTGGAAGAAGAAGAAACAAAACTAAGAGTCTACCTTTTTTTGTGTCCTCTAACTCTTGATGGGGGTTTTCCTTCTCACTCCATCCTCTCCTGAAATGCTCCTAAAGAGTTGAAGTATAACTAATACCATTCAACCACTTTTGTCTGTGTGATAAAGAAAACTCATAAGTCAGCTCCCTGGTCTTAACTCTTGATCTCATCTTTCAGGCAACTTTGCTTCCCTCAAATACCCTGGCTCCCACGGCCATCATGACGACCCACATTATCTAGACAACTTATGTGGCCTATTTGATTTGACCACCAGTACCAAAAAGAAAAAGAAAAGAAACCACTCTTCCATTCACTCACTTACCCTCTACTTCACCAAAGAGCCTAACCCAAGTATTAAAATTCTTCATATTAGTCAATGTTTGGTAGTATTGTTGCCATTTTTTTTGTTTTAAAATATAAGTGAATATGCCATTTATCTTGGTAAGAGGCAGGCCCTTCTCAATGGGACGACGTTGGAATAGTAAGATGTTACTTTCAGGAATTGTTTCTATTACTGTTCTTTAATATATGCAGTTAGGATATCTACCTAACAAAGCTAACAAAGCTAGTCTTAATCCTTCATTCATTTTTCAGTGTAATTCTATTACTACTAAAGTTGCTGAATATCAAATGGACAGCTGCATTCTCATCCTGTGACTAATATTTATGTGTTTTCCCCCGGGGCAAAGGACCAAGTACTCTGGGTTTGCTTAAATTTCTGGACTTTTCTGAAATCCTGCTTCCAGTCTTAAACCTTGGGCCCTCTGGATGTCAAAATGGTCACATTTGACACTAAGGCCACCAGAACTTCCTGCTGCTTCTGTCATTCCATTTACAACTGTGGAATCAAAACATCCTGCTTCTTGCCTCCCTGGTTGACCAAGTTTATCTTGATAGGTAAAGCAGTTACATTAAAATAGCTTCTTCAGGAACTGACCAGGTTTTTTAAACAGATTTTTTAAACTAGTTTTGTAACAATATTCAGGTTCTATTTTAGGAGAGAGAGGTGGTTTATTGATATATGAAACAGGCTTTACATATATTTGTTCCTATGGTGTATTCCTAGAAAAAGTCTGTGTACAGACCTCAAAAGTGCAAATACCGGGCAGCTTCATAAAAAAATAGTCTGTTCTGCCGCCTCCGTTTTCATTGTCTTGAAGAATTTCAAGGCCCACTCAATGATGATTGACTACCTCAATGCCCATTTCCCCAGAAGCAAGGGCAGTAGCTCTGTCCTCACTGGAAAGGGCTTTGCAACCATCTCCCAAATATACTGCCCCAAAGAAGCCACCTCTCTCTCCTAAAATAGAACCTGAATATTGTTACAAAACTGGTTTCAAAAAAATTCTTTTCTTTCAAGAAATCCCGACTCCTTGTGAACTCTGCTTGAACCTAAAAAGCAGGAACGGGTCATAAATCACTTGGACAATGGTCAACTGTTCAGTGGCTCATCTTTTCGATCACAACATCCCCCCACCCGCTAAGGTTTTCTTTTCTCGCCCTTTGGTACCTCTACTCTTTTGGGCTCCAGGGCCCAAAAGCCTTGGGGTGAAGACTAGCCGGTGTAGGGGGAGGGGTGGTCTTCGAAGTCCTCGGCTGCCCTTTCCTCTCACGTCTCCTCCCCTCTGCCCGCCAGTCCCAGAAACGGCCATGGCACCTCCCCAGAATCCCTCTGCCATGCCCCGGCCCCTCCTGGGGAAGAGGCACCAAACGGGGTCTGGCTCGTCCTTTTTTCGTGGTCCCGGGAAGTTGCCCAATTCACCTCGGAGGCCCAACCGCGGGCCAGGAACGCAGGGCCAAACTGTCCCCAGCCGGAAGGAAAGCGGCCTCCGAGTGACCACCAGCGGCTTTCCGGGCCGCGCTGGCCCGCCGCACACACCGAGCCTCTGAAACAGCCAAACCCTCATACTTGTTCGCTGCACTTAATTCTGCCTGGGATCAATACATAATATGATACCGAATAAATAAAAGGCGCTCTCAGCGGCCAGGGGACGGGGTTATTAAGCAGCTGGAGCTCTCACGGTGCATATCAATGCACCTGTCATTGTGGTTTGTACAAAATTTATGACTGCGAGCACGGGCGACCGTAAACGCTTCAGTAAGGAATGAAAAGAAAAACACTTCCCAAGGCCCGGCCCTTTTCAGAAGTGGAAAACAGGCTCCGCGTAGGAGGAAGAGCAGAGAAAGAATTCCCTGCTCCACTTTTTTCCCGGCCCCGCGCCCAGCGAGCAGGGGTTATATAAAGTGGCCGGCGCCCGCCTCTTGAAGCAGCTCGGCTTGACGGCAGGAAGCGGGACGGGACGCGCGCAGCCTCCCTGGGGCCGAAGACATGCTGCCCGCCGCGTCCTCGGGACGCCAAGAGGGTCGCTGGACGCGCGTAGACCAGCCAGGCGCTCGCTTGCCTGCGGTGGCCGTGGCAAGGGCGAGGGGCTTGGGAAGGGTGGGGGCGGCAGTGCCCGAGCTGTGACTTGCGCCGCAATCTGCGTAAATTATGGGTCGGTAGAGTCCGTGCAGATTGAAAGGAGGAGGGTGGGTAAGCGATCGAGTGATGGTTGCTTCTGTTATTTTCAAATTTTTCGAAGGTTTGAGTTGGCCTCCTCTGTTCTTGTTTTGCTTAAACCAGGGCCTCGGAAGCCCACAGATCTTTCTGGCGTACCCAACTCTCTACAAGTCATCCCCCTTAATTCACTGGAACCTAGCAATGATTCTTCCCTCCCTGTTGGCTTTGCTACGACGGGATTTCGAAACCACCCCTTTTCGGGTTTGGTCGGAAGGGGATATATTTACCGCAGAATTGGGGCAGCTTTCTGCCAAGTTCTCCCGATCTCTCAGCCTGAGCCTCTTCTGCCTTATGGGAAGCCCCTGGACGTGCCTTCTAAATCACTCTTATTTAGCCCAGATAACTCAATACATAATACACCCTGCATTTAAGGCATTGGGCTCACCCCCATTAAAGCGTCATAAATTTGAAGGCCGATGATCGGTTATCATGTAACAGGCAGCAGTTCACACTGCGGTGATCCACTTCAAAGTCCCCCTTTGTTTTATGTCTTGATGTATGAGTACTGAGATGGCTACCTTGAGTTGCAGAATAAATGGAAATGTAGTGGAAATTATTTCTAAAAATTTTGCCACTCACCGCAATTGTGTGTGTGTGTGTGTGTGTGTGTGTGTGTGTGCGCGCGCGTGCCTGCGTGTGCATGTGTGTTTGTAGAATTTTGTTTTTAAGTCTTTTTTAGTCTCTCCGGGTTCCTTTTGATAGTCTGTTGAGGAGAATCTGGAACAAAATAGAAAACTCAGTAGCAGCTGGTTCATTCTTACAAACACATTTCCAGAGGCTTTACACCCTTTAAGGGTGTCATAATAGATGTAACTATTGTATATGGTGCCCAAAGCCATTCCAAGTGCCTTCTCCCTGGCAGAGAGGAGACTCGGTTGTCTCCTGGGGATTTTAACACCAAAATCTTTGGCTGGAAAGGGGAAGGAGAAGCCAGGATCTGAGGGAAGGGCCAAACCCTAGCCCGGTAGGTAGGCCAAGTGAGTCAGAGGTGCAGGGAAACAAGTCCCTCTCCTCCTGCTCCAACCAAGCTCTAAATGCTCCAGAGCCCTAAACCCCCTGGCCCAGCGCAGCCTCCTAGGAGCGAAGGAGGGCTACTGTGAAGACCTGCCACAGCATAGGGCCCCAGAAAATGATTGTATATGTAGATGGGCCTGAGTAGATCCTAGTTGATGGCTGTCCCACACAGTCCAATTTCTTGGTTCATACATAATATCTTGGATGGTTTTCCTACATTTATTTTATTCCAATAAGTACCCACCACACTCTCGGCCTGAGCTGCTGCTCCTGGGTTGGGATCAGGCTGCAGACCACCTAAGAAACAAACATCCCTTCCATCCTCACCCAAAAACAGACCAACCTGCCCACCACTGACTGTGCTCAGCAGGTGCTCACCCTGGTCAGGTGAAAGGAGAGACACCCCACTCCCCCGCTCTCACCTCGCATCTGCCCTGTGCAATTTGTCGACTCAGTACTTTGCAAACACTAAACCGCACCAGGGAAAACCCCACACAAAGCGTTCTGGGCCCCTTGGAAGACCAGAGTGGGCAGCCATAAGCCTTTGAAGTGACCTTTGGCTCATGCAGCAATAACTCACCCCTTAATGAACACCCAACGGAAGCTCCTCGGATAGATCCCCAGCTGGTAGGGCTCCTAATATCACTCTCACTCTCGGGCTTCAGCTTCCCAGCCCGCCCGGACCCAGAAGCCGCCCCAAGGGCTATGCTGTGGAGGCAAGATGTACCAGGCCATCGGACCTAACTGAAGAGTCCCACAGCCGCTCTATATGATACATTCACATGGGCAGACATCAGATTTCACCACTTTACATTTTCTTTTTGAAATAACTGTTTTTTAAAATAGGAGCTTCCCTCAAAAGAAGGGATAAATTGAGGCCATCCAGGGCCTCAATACCCTGATGATGTAGCTAGATTTTGCTTTTCCTGACACGGAGGAACAGGGTAAGTTTGCTCCTGGGTGTTCAGGGGTGCTGTGGTGAGCTCTGAACTCTGGCCACAGGATGCTTGGGAAGAGTTAGGAAAAGAGGACCCCAAAGTGGCCAAAGCTGGGCCATCCAGAGCCCTCAGTGCCTTCTCCCACTCTGTCCGCTTCCCACCCACCTTCCAGAATGCACCCAACTTCAGCCTCCTGCCTACCTCAAATCACAGGCTTAACTCAGCTGGCTCTGGGCCATCAGCTCAAGTACCCTTTCCACAGCCAGATACTGGGCAAGCAGGAGGGAGCCCCATCTGTGAACTCTCAACTAAGAGCTAGTCCCCAACAGACCCTGTCCTATGCCCATCTCCCACTAGTACTCCAGAAAAAGTCTTTAGGAGAGGGAGCCTTGGTGCGGATTATTGAAATTTTCGGGTAAGTTGTGAGTGAGTACTCCATGGTACCAAATGAAATGCTGTTCGTAGTAATTGGATTCAGCCGACTAAGTTGGCAGGCACAGTGCTCCAAGGCAGCAAGGGAAGAAAAATGTCCAGTAACTTTAAATTCTGATGGAGCCAAGCGCTGGTGATTGACAAAACAACTTTATTTTTCCCCTTTGATGGTGACAGACCCTGGAAGTCTGTTCCCCTCCTGCCGCCTGTCCCAGCGTAGGCTAAGGGAGTGCTCCTTGCTTTCTAGGTCCCTTCCCCACAGAGGCCCTGTCTGGCTGAGCCCTATGGCATCCCCATGAGCATGGAGTGCCACTAATTCGGGAAGACCCAGGATGAATTGTACTGTCCACTCTCAGCCAGAAAGCCACAAGACACAGTAAACAAAAGGATGGATGTGATGCAGGAGCCAAAATATGATTTAGCTTTCATTCTGACTTATCTGGGAGAAGGACCCAGCGGCTCTAAACCTTTTCTCTGCCAGTATTGCAGTCAAAACTAGTATTAGTGAGAAGGAGTGTGGAGTAGCCTTCCAAACACTTCTGGGTAGTTTCAGGGTTCTCTTGAATTTGGGGAGGAAAGCTGGAGTAGCACTTTCACTTCCCAAGAAAAAAAAAATTAAGCCAACAGTAAGCGATAAGGCGAGCATATATGGAGCTAGCTCCCAGAACAATGCAAGGAGATGGCTGACCCCAGAGTTTATTTTAAATACATATAAATCAACCTGCCTGTGCCTAGCCAGGCAGCCCAAGACACAGAATTAATATGACGCTCCATCTTACTTTGGCAATGACACTGGAAAAAACTTTCTTATTCATTTTGTTTTCCAGCCCCTTCTTGTAACTGCACATTTACCCCAAAATGCTTCCTCCAGCCCCCATCTCCCTCACTGACCTTCCTCAAACTGCCCCCCTTCCATGCCACCGGCCACCCTCCAAGCATGGCACAGTATTGTGTCCTCCTAACCTTTGGGTAGGCGGGGAGTATCCCCACAAAGCACACCTCATTTCAATTAATCACCGCCTTCAGTGTATATGTAGAAGTGTATCTAGGTCTACGAGGGCTGCCTCACCAATTGGCAATAATCAAGACCACAGATTACACAAAATAAATCATATTTAGCATCCTGCTCAGGGCAGCAAGCAGCCTCGTGCCCAAAGATTTCCATTTTGTCATGCAATTGCTTACCTGAATCCCAATTTATCATAAACCTGGTGTCCTCGGCCTCAGAGTGGGCGCCAGTGGGGGGCAGAGTTAGCCTTCCCCCTTTGTCTGCAGACAACACTGTCCCAACCCTGGTCTTGCGCGCTCGCAGACACGGCCATATACCCGAGCACACGGAATTCCCGGTAGAACGGAACCAGCCTGAGTGAGGTTCAGCTACCAATAAACGCAGAAGGAACGTGTTCGTAGTCCCCGAGCTGGCTTCGCCTGAGCTGCGCGCCCGTCGGTCCACCCGCCTGCCTGTCGGCTTCCAGGCCCAGAGCGGCGGCCACCCGCGCCCCCACCCACTCTTGGGTTCCTGCCCAGCCCTCCCAGGCCCCCAGAGCTCGGGATTTGTTTTGCTTTCGGAATGTGGCCCTTTCTGAATTTGGAGAGAGCCCTAGAAACCCCTCATAGTAGGGAAATACAGACGCTGCCTTCAAAAGCGAGCATATTTGTTCACGTGACCCGGAGGGAAGATTGTACTGATTGAGGCTGAAACTTTCACGCCATCCAGCCCCGGAGCGCAGCCAGGCCTGGGGACTGGGAGGAGGGGCAGGAGGCGTGGGATGCGGGCAGACTTGGGGGAGTAAGCAGAGGAAGGTAAAGCTTCCAACTTGCAGCTCAGACCAGCACAGACGCAGCCTAGCCGCCCGCAATGGGATGGGGCTCTGAGGTCTCTCCCCCCACGACCTCTGACCCTGGCCGGGACTTCCACCAGACTGGTCCGGGAATTGTAAATTTTAGAGGCTCTCTCTCTTAGAGGTGTCTCTGGAGTCGGCTGTGGAGCAGCAGAAGCACAGGGTTTCCTTAGCTCTCTGGCCGCGCCGGGTAGCCTGCAAACTCACACACCCGGGCTGTGGCGCGATCTAAGCGGACGCGCGGCCCTAAGCGGATGCCTCCCGGGGAGAGGCAAGTACGCTGTGGCACAGCGCAGGCTCCGGCCCTAAGGTGGGAGCCTCCAGCTCACAGGCCAGGCTGGTCACTCCGGAGAAACCCTTCCATCAACACGGCTTGCGGCCTTGGCTCGTTCTGCGGATAGAGCAGACGAACGGAGCCCATCACTTCTGAGAGCCAGAAAAGGCGCATAAACAGCCGGGCGGGACCGAGAGCAGACTCCCCTCTCTGCGTCTTGCAGATTGAACCCCGAGAGATGCCGAGGCGCCAAGCCGCTGTTTGCAGTGATCTGGGCGCTTCCCGATCTGAGCACGACCCGCGCGGATCCCGCAGGCCCAGCGACCGCCAGGCCGCAGCTTCCCGCTTCCTGCGGCGCCTCCAAGGCGCGGCGGAGTGCGGAATCAATCCTGACCAGGCTAATCTGGGAATCCAGGGAGTTTCTGTTTTTAAAATATTAAAATAGTACAGGTTCCTTGCACTCTCCGAGTGGTCGGGCGGAATTTACAGTAACTGCAGGTGGGAAGAAGCCCCGAGCCAGGGTAAGGGGCCGGCTTCTAGCGCCTGGCTTGCTGCGAACACCACGGTCCTTTCCGTGCATTGCCCGCACCCCGGAATCCCGCACCATGCGGGAATCTCCACCCCACCCCTGAAGTCTCTTTCAAGGCCAGTCTCTCTCAGCGGCATCAGGCACGGAGCAGATAAGGTTTCAGACTGGCGAAAGAGAATGAACCCAGCAGTAAAAGAGCGGACAAGATGGGGTAAGGTCCTCCACATCTGCACCCCAGAGGCACGGGAAAGTCCCTCAGAATGGATCATAGGCTCGAGTCACCAGGCCGGTCAGAGAACCCTTCCTTTTGTTCACCTGGCCGGTCCTGGCAGGAGGCCCACTCGGGGGCCTCTTGGACCAGGACTGTGGATGTTACCAGTCCACCCCCACCCAGAGGACCCCGCCCCCAGCCTCTGGCCAGGGGCTGAGCCGCCGGCCCACAGCAAGTGTTAATCTCCAGCCATAGAGGGGGGCCTGCTTTGCGGGAATTTGTCTCCAGGAAAAGGATCTAAGCCTTCTTCAATCGGAGCATATGTTCATAGAGCAATAAACCGGAAAGATTTACAGTCCTCGCCCGGCCCCCAACAGCCTCGCACCCTTTCAGGAATTACTTACGATGATTTATCACACCAACTTGGGCAACTGTCACACTGATAAAATAGCCCAGGCCGGTGCCCACCAAGCCTGGGCCTTAGGAGGCTATTGGCTGCTGGGCTGCTGGAGGTGCTGGGGAGACTTTTTGTGGGTTCCTCTCTGGGCCTACCGGGGAATGTCGAGGTGGGTTGGAATGGGTGGTGTTGGGGGGTTGGGAGGAGAGCCAATTCTCATTGAGAAAAATGCAAGCAGCTCAGAGAATGGGCCTGGAATGTGCGACTGAGTCACTTGCAAAGCACATAAACATTTGTCATTCTTGAATAATTGAATTAATGTATTATTGTTTGAATGTATAATTCATAACGGAGGAAACTTTGTCCTGACAGGGAAATATACACACACCAAAAAAGAAATCAAAATAGACACACAATCCCAAAACCACCACCAAAGGCAGCCAGCCCCAGCTCGCGGAAATCACCCTCAGAAGCCAACCAGAGGGGAAGAGAATAGGGGGCGAATAGTCTGTCTTGCCGGGCATCTGGGCCAGAGTTTTGAGGAGGAGGAGAACAATGCCGGCTGCTGCCCCCAGCCCAAATCCGCAAGTTGGGGGTGGGGTGGGAGCTGAGGAGCTCGTGGGACCTCGAGTCGCCTTAGAGTGAGGAGAAAAAAGGCTGAAATGGGAGCGAGCAAGGAGAGCCTTTGCATCTCGCTCTGGCCTCTCCCTTTCCCTGAGGCTTCCCTTCGCCCTAGGGTCTCCCACTCAGGCAGCCAGAGACGTCTTCCCCCTGCCTTTATTTTATCTGTTCCCCAAAAATTAAAAATACAGAAATAAAGGGGAAGAAGAGTAAACTTCTTGCTGGCAAACAGCAGCAGCAGAGCTTGAGCGGGGAGGGAGGGAGAGAAACAACTCGGAAATCATTATCTGTTGGTTAAAACCTGCCTGGGGTAAAATTTCAACTCGATTTTATAGCCTTCTATTATGACGCAAAGAAAAATTTACGACCCTCGCCTGAAAAGAGGGCCGGGGCCTTTTCTCACCAGTTTAAGAATAGGCGGCAGATGCCGTGACAGCGACCATTGTTCCCGGCAGACACAGACGACCGGGCAACCCCGGCCCGCGTGCGCCAGGCGCGTCCCCCAACCTAGCGGGTTTTTAGAACTCCTGCTGTCTCAGAGCGGCCCGCGCGTACCCTCGCCCCTGCCCCTCGCCCCTCGCCCCTCGCACCCCCCCCCACATGCGCACACACACCCTCTCTTTCACATACTCTTGGCCGCTCTCAGTAATTTTTCATAAGTGCAAAGCTTTGCTGAACCAAAGGTCACCATCCAAGCCACTAACAACTTTCGCCGGCGCACGTTTCCAAATCAGGAAGCAAAGGGAACTATTTGTCAGCAGCCTGACAGCTAAATTCATTAGGATTTAAATCTGTAGAAATAAAAGTCGCCAAAATATTTACCTGCCGGCAGCGCTCCCGCGCCCGCAGCCGGCCGAGGGTGGAGGGTTGGGGGCGCCGCGCGGCCCCCCTGGGCGGG
Organism: Manis javanica; assembly: GCF_040802235.1. Lineage (NCBI taxonomy): Eukaryota > Metazoa > Chordata > Mammalia > Pholidota > Manidae > Manis > Manis javanica. The sequence continues at coordinate 57,953,056 of NC_133167.1, forward strand.
TGGTATTCTTGGGATCCCTGCACTTTCCAAGTCGGAGAGAGCCCTTTGCGTGGCAGATTAATGACGACTCCGTGTTTCTTAAGGGACGTGCTGAATTAATTATTTCGCCAATCACGTGGTCGGGACTTGTAGAAATCTATTCTTATCATCTTCCTCGCACTTTGAAAATTCTCTGGGTTATGAAAGACCCTCCCCCGGCTGCCGGCGAGCCCCGGCCGCCCAGCCCGGCGCGGGGGGCAGGAAGGGCTCCCCAACATGGCGCGCGGCGGTGGAAAGCGCAGTCTACCGAGGGTCCCGATTTACTGTACTGTACTCCAGCAGGCTCGGCTGCGGACTCGCTCCCTCCTCGTTCCTGCCCGAGCTTCGACACACACAACGGTATTGATGTATTGGTGGGCACAGGAGGAGCCATTAACCAGGAGACCGGCAGAGGACAATCATAAAATGTGTCTGAATATTTAAACTTCTGTCTACGCACTTATAAATACACATGTCCACGCGTCTGAGGCGAGCCCTTCCATATATTAAGGACACATGTCTGATTTTATGCATTCTGCTCATTTCCTGTCACGAGCGAGCCTTCCCCCCACCCCCCAGTCTATTTCGGGACTCCTGTCCTGGCCCCATTCTTCAAGACAGGCACAGATGTGAAAAAGCCCTCGCGAAAAAATAGTGCACGCCACTTTTTACCGTGGGGAGTGTTTATTGTAGTCTGGAGGGCGGAGGGGACTCTGGGGAAAGGTAGGGTAGGTGCTGGAGGCCCCAGTGGAACTCAACAGCACTGGAAAAGAAGGGGCCCAAGGGGCCCAAGAGCAGAGGCCAGAGAGGTCAGGGCCGAGCAGCCACCGGTCAGCCCCAGGTCAGCCCAGAACCCAACACCCAACACTCTCTTCCAGAGCTGGGGGGCAAGGAGCTCTCTCACCCATCACATCACAAAAAATAGGCTGAAGGAGTCTGGGGCTGACCAGGGCAGAGAGCCAACCTAGAGTTTCCTTTTAGTCTAGAAAGTTATTTTCCTTTCAAAAGAATAATGCTCACTGTCCTGCAGCCTGATTACGAGCCCATGCTTCCCAAAGCTCACAAAATATAGTGGCCAAATTGGGAGTGTGTACACATAGAGGAAGGATGATGATAGAATTGCCTTACACAGTTTAACCTTCACTGGTCAGGCATGCTGCAGAAAATAATAAACTGTTTACATTGAACGTTAGCTTTTAGAAGACTTCGTGAAGAATGCTTCTGTGGAGGCATCACACAGAAGGGAGATTTTGCTACACCTTTTATTATTTCAAATATAGATCAATGAATTACATCAAAACTACAGGCAACAATTAGTATAAATAATACTTTAATCAATGGCAGCAGAACATTGGTTAATTCTATTAAAAAAGCATCTTGTGTGAACAGACACCATGGGGCTGACTGACAATGTCATCTCCCAACAAAAGGCTGCAATGGACAAAGTGGTATGGGAGTCTGGGGAGCAACATCCTCAGTAAACATTTCACCCCCCAACCCACCCCATCAGTCACAACCCCAACACAGCTTTTTCAAAAACCACCAAAACAAACACTTCTGGCTCATATTTGGGGTAACAAACTGGAAACAAATAAAAGCAAATGGGCACTGAGCCTTTCTACATCTAGCTTTCTCCAGAGCATGTTCCCAGATGGAAACTCATTTCCTTGCCTGCCCTGTGTGGTTGGGGGACGCCTGTTTTTTTCCTGCCCTACTCCAGTCGGCCCAAATGGACGCTGGGGTCCAATTGGGCCCTGAGGGTTGAGGGCTGGCTTCTGGGCCATCTAGGCTCCATTAACATTTCAAAAGACAATCTCTGAAAGCTGAGAAGAACTGAGACTTATAAACAAAAGTTGTTTCTCTGATTAAGTTACTTTCCAAAGTAGTGGGGCAATGTTTGAGAAGGAGCTTGCATTTTCTTCATCAAAACAAGCCTCTTGGTACTCCTCTGGGGCTGGAGTGAAGGCAGTTCATTTTGGCATTTGGTCTGAAGCTGGAGTGAGTAAACTGAATTTCTGGGAAGGGGGAAATCTATAAATGTTTATAATTTATATGTAATTGGATGTTGTGAAAATATATACTTTTCCCCCCTCCGAAGGAGAAGGTTCAATGTATTCACAGATTTTGGTTTTAGGAAAGAATCTTAGCAAATTCCCAGTTTGACTAAGCATAGCGCTTCTTTTCAAATGCTACATCCAAAGACTGCTTTCCATGTTAGAGGGAAAAAAAGAAAAGAAGGGTAGTTAGAGTCCAAAAGGTTAAGGGTTTAGAGGTCAGTTCTCCTGGCTGAAATACAGCTAATCGAATAGAAAATTTGTCCTCTGGATGAACCTGATTCTGTAATTTAGCCGAACTTCAGTAAAATACCTTTTCAACTTCTCAACGTGAGGGCATCAGAAAAAAGACGTCTTGACTATGTATGAACTCTGTGCTTTTTGTCATAGAAACAATGATGCGAATAATGCAAGAATATCCATCTTTAATATCCCGACATGAGGATATTCAAGTATTGCCATGTGCAAGTCTGAAAGCCAGGCTCACCCCAAGGAGGAACAAAGAGCTGTCCCCAGGGTCTAATACAAAAGACCAAGGCTTGGAAGATACTTTAGAGAAGTGGAATTTTAGCCTAGGGACTCCAGTGAATACCTGCCCTCAGCTCTCTGGAGACACTGAACCAAAGAACATGCCTGCAGAGAAGGTCTTTCCCCCACCTCAATTTAAATATGTTTTTAAAATTACTTCTGAAACCTCCTAAAGTGTTTTGTAGCACTGAAAAAAATAGTTCAAATTCTGAATCTCCCTTTCAAGCTCACCCTTTCTCTCCCCCACCCTTCCTTTTGTCACTTCTGGATAGCTACAGCCAGGGGTTTCTTTTTGGAGCCTGAGGCTTTGGGGTTTAAACTTCCAAAGCCTTGTTTCATTTGAGTATATGAACTCTGTCATTACCTTTGACTCTTTCCCCCTTATCCTTAAGGTCAGCATTTTAGAAAAATGAGCTTTGAACTCTTCCCAGGCAAGGCATAAGAAAAATGGAAGAATATCTCTCCTGTTGTTTTGAGAGTGATTGTTTTTAAACCACTATTCTCAGGGCAAGGAAGAAGGCCTGAAAACTTTTATTCTTTTATAATTTCTGCTTCTAATTAACAGGTTGAGGAAAACTTCCTTAGATTTGTTTAAATAAAACTTCACGGGAATAATCCTAATACCAACTTTTATGGACTTCTAGATTCCAGTAGTTTTTTCCTTCTTTTTTAAAGCAAGACTTCCTCACCTTCCCACTCTCTCCCACCCCACATCCCCTCTTCTCATATAGGCCATATGCTAATTGCCATAAAATACTGCTACTTGGGGGTATTTGGAGGCATTTGGAATCCAGTTGGGACAGAAAATTCAGTCATTATTTAATGACCCAGAGCATAGAGGTTTTGTTTTCTTTCTCCAGAAGGAAAATGTTGGACCATTTGTTTCTTTTTTCCCCTTTCCTTTAATCACCCAGAAGTGGTTATAAGCACAGTGCTGAAAAATAGCACATGTGAAAACGTATTTTCAAGAACTCAACTTCGAGTGGGTCCTTTGCCTCCTCAGCCCAGTTAAGAGCCCCCTACACATTTCCGGGGTGTGGGGAAGGGGTGGAGTCCAAATGCCCATTACAGCCAGAAGTAAGTCCACACATCTCTTGATTCTGCTCCCTGAAGCTCAGCCCCTTTGACCATTCTTAGATTTTTGGCATTAAGATGTCAGTTACTTCTGTACCCCATTGTCCAACAAATAAATATTTAAGCAAATACAATCCAAACATAAAATAACCCGTTTCCACTTCCTTCTTAGACTTATTCCTTTGGGCATGGGACCACTGGAAGCAAAAAAAAATTTTTTCACACAGTAAATTATAGACAACTCATAAGTAAAAAAAAATTTTGGTCCAGCTCTCCTGCTTCCACTGAAAGCAACTAGCACCGGGGTGCCAACCTTCTGCCTCAACTCCCCCACATTATTAAACCACAAGGATCCCTGGAGGGGTGGGGTGGGGGAGAATATTCATATTCACACCAGGATAAAGCATCCAACCTTCATTTGCAAATTCAAAATCCAACAGCCGAGATTTTCATGAGTTTAATGGCTCTCCAAGGTTTTATGTTCTCAGTAGCTTCTGCCTTTTGATAATAAACTTAGTGGGAGAACCCCGGCCCCCTCCCATCCCCATCCCGGGTCCAGGGAGGGGGCTGCCCTCGGGCAGGATGCTAACCTAGTCCGAGGGTGACCTGCGTGTCCCAGGTCCACCCCACAGTACCTTAGAGCCCAGGGAGGTGGCAGCAGGCCCGCCTGCCCCCGCAGCTTCGGCTCAGCGGGAGCGCAGGGAGGGATGGGCCTGGGGTCCCCACTTCTATAGGGTCGTCAGGTCCGTGTGGCGGTCCTTGGCCAGAGGCGGCAAATGCTGGCCCGGGGCAGCTGAGGTGGAGCAGGAGGAGGATGACGACGAGGACGATGAGGACCTGCCTTTGGTGTTCGGCAGTTTGTGGTCTTTTTTCCACTTCATCCTCCGGTTCTGGAACCAGATCTTGATCTGCCGTTCGGACAGACAGAGGGTATGAGCGATTTCAATCCGACGGCGCCGCGTCAGATACCTGTTAAAGTGAAATTCCTTTTCCAGTTCTAGGACTTGCTGCCGCGTGTAGGCCGTCCGGGACCTCTTGGGCTCCCCGCCGGTGTAGTTGGGGTTCACTGAGACACAAAGCAGACAGCACAGTCAGGTCAGCCTGCCACTAGTTAGGCCCCTCGCTGGCGCACTGACTTCCTGGCGCGCCCCGAGGCCGCAGCCCTCCCGCGCTCCCAAGTCCGCTGTCTCTCTCTCTCCCGCCCTCTTTCCCAGGCACACACACACTCCCACCTATCCCCTCACACCCACCCACTCCCAGGTTCACAGGCCCGGATCCCCAAGGGTGGTCCCATAACCCCAGTGCACCTTGAGCTTCGGAATTCCTAGGCATTTTGGAAATTCCCCTTCCTCCACCCTGTTCCCTCTGCTCTGAAAATGGAGTCCTCTCTCACCCCACCCCACCCCCATCTCCACCCCCTTTTTCGCACACAGCCAAGCACATAGCCACATGGTCCCGGCCTGCTCCCTCAGCTATAAAAATTTATGGGGAGAGTAATTGCGGCACCCATTGAAGCCCCACATGCCCCCACCCACTCACACCCCTCCCGGGGCCCTGTTCTCTGAGCTGCAGTGGGGACTTAGCGGTCCTTGGGCCCGTGGCTCACCTGAATTCACGTGCACCTTCTTCATCCAGGGGTAGACCACAGCCGGCTGCTTGAGTGCCGTCCCTGGGGGCGGCTGCTTGGGGCCGCCCTGCTGGCTGCAGGCCCGGGCTCCGGGTAGCGGCGCGGGAGGGGGCGCCGGGGGCGCCGGGCACGGCTCTCCCGGGGCGCCGTAGTGGCCACCAGGACCGCTGGGTTCTTGCCCGTGACCCCGCGTGGGCAGCGCTGAGCCAGGCCTGGGGCCGCCGCCTCCGAAGGTCTGCTCACCGAAGTCCGGCCGTGGGTAGAGCCCCGGGGGCTGGAAGTCAGCACCCTGTGTACTGCCGCTGTAGTAGTCGGGGCCCTGCTCGCCTAGGTAGCCACCTTGCAAATATTCCTCGCATGGAGGGAACTTGGGGTCCACATACTTGGAGTTCACCATATACGAACTCATGGCCATTAATTTCAGAAGGTAGAAAATACTAATTTTTCTCGTGTTGTCTTTTTTTCTCCTTCCACAGGGCCCTCCTACTTGCTGTCAACTGAATAAAGTTGGCGGCCATGTGACCAGGACAGCCAATAGCGAGAGAGCGAGTTTATCACCGGGTTGGTGAGCACCTCATAATTTTCACAAATTTAACTAAATAACATACGTGTAATCAAGTGACTTGCCATGGTACATTTTCGGGCCCCCACCAGATGTTAATGTACTTCTTATCTCCAGCACCCTCATTTCCCGCGGGTAATTACAGCTTTTGTCTGCCACTGACTTTGCTAACCTTGAGTGCCCTCCCCACTCACCCCCACACCTTAAATCAACCCCCCAAAGTAGGTCCAGTTCCTGGGGGAACACATCCCCCTGTGAGTGTACAAGGCACCAAAAGGCGAGTGGGTGAGGTGGCCTCTGAGTAGGGCAGAGTACCCCAGGCAGGCAGGGCTCCCTCCGCCCAGCCCGCGGGAACAGGGACTCTGACATACAAAGGCCTAGTCCTGGCTTTGTCTTCGTCAGGGTCACCCAAAAGTTACCACAGTCTGGCTGGCCTAAATCAAGTTAGGCAATGAGTAACCACCAGCTTTCTGCGAGGGCCCAGGCCAGGGTGTTTCTAGCCAAAGCTGGGATTTGTGGGTAAGGCAAGAGCCCCTCAAACCCCCACCCTCAGCCCATGCAGAGGAGGGATGGGCCTGGAAGGTGGTAAAGGTAATCTCTCACCCAAATGGGCTCCCAAAGACCTTTCCCACAAGGCAGTCAACAGCCAGTGAGCCCCCGCATTGGGCACCCTCCAACCTCATGCTTCTGGAGGGCAGAGTTGGGTCTGGGCTACCTGGCCACCCACATTGCTCCCCAGTCCCCCAAAACCTAGCCCTTTGGCCCTGCATTCATGCAACCAATTAAGGGTTTACAGAGGAGCCTCGTTTAAAGGTGAGGGGCTTTTCAAGGACAAGGCTCCTCTGTGTCAGCAGGCTCGTGTCAATCCTTCTGGAGTCTAAGGTAATAAAATAGAGAGGCGACTGACCCGCACCGGCTGCCTCTGGCCTCCACTTTCGACTCTGGCTATTTCGGAGAAACGTGAAGGTTTTGCATCGACCATATATTCCCCTAGAATCGAATCTGTGACTATGTGGACACCACACAAATTCGGTTCTACAGGGTATATATAGACAACGTTACTACCTCTGGGTTCCACCCGGAGCTGGTACCCAGACCGCTGCCATCTCCAGCCTCTTCCTCGGAGCAGTCACCAGCTGGACACAGCAACCCCACTTTCAGAGATGCTTCAGGTAGCCTGAAGGGCTTGGTGGCAATTTGCAGCAATGAGGTCCCCATCCTTGTTACATGGCCTGGGTTACCGAGCAGCCAAGGAGCCAGAACAATCTTCTTAAGAAAGAAAAGAAAAGAAGACAAAATTATCCATCCCACAAATGGCGGCTTTATTAACCCCCTCTCCGGATCCAAATAACCGCCCCCTTATCGAATAGTATTTTCCAGAGAGGAACAAATACATCCTCAGTGGCAGAAGAAAAAGATGCAAGAGGGGAATATCCCCACCCCATTCTTTTTCCCATCACCTGGGCAAACCAGGTTGGCTTACAGAGCCAGTTCTCAAAGAAGTCGCACATTTACCTTCCTGGGCCTGAGCCAGGCTGGCCTCTCTGTCCCACTGCTGCTGCAGACCTCGAGGCAAGAGCTACTTGCAGCCACCAAGCCGCCCTGTGCAGGGCCGGCACACTAATAGTGAAGGGCAGGGCGAAGGGTCATTCGAAATCATTTACAAACATTACAAAGTTTCATTATTTTTGCTTTGCCGACAGCAGCACACAAGAGTACAAGAGTGTGTGAATTGTGCCTGCCCCAGTGCCTCAGCGTTGTCTGGGACTCACCCCTCAGTTCAGGCACCAAGAGCACAGACACACTCAGGGCCCCTTTGGATTTCAGGAGCAGAAGTATACCCAGGCTCTAGTGGGGCTTTTGTACCCTTGACTGTAGGGCAGAGGTGTTAAGTTTTTCTTTTCGATTGTTTTGATTTTCCCCCTCATGATTCAAACATTAGTTTCAAACATCAGCCTGGGCCTGGTGGGGTGCAGCAGGGAGACCCCAGCTTCTCAGTCTGGCAAAGTTGGTTGCCTGCTTCTACTTTGCACATTACACACGCCCCCAGCCCCCCATCCATTGGTTCCAGTGCTTTAGTTATTTTGTCGGGATTTCCTGGGTACCAATTCTAACAAGAATTCGGAGACTGCCCCACCCCACACCCAGTTCTCTTATCCAAAGGGGGTTCCCTCCAGCTTCCCCTAATGCCACCCATTCCCATGCATCCATCTTTCTGGGGATACCTGGTCTAGAATTTACCAGATAAATTGGGGGAGCCTGCTGGGCTGGGTGGAGATCCGGTAAGGGTACACATTTTCATATTTGTTAGACGCTGTGACCTGTATTTCACCTTATTGCTCCACTCATTCAGACAGGTCAAAGCCAACGAGTTATTGATGAACAAAAGCGTTAAATATTCACCTCCCGCTCAACTGCCCCTACAAATGCTTTTGATCTCTCCGGCTTTTTGTGCTGTGTTCAGCTACAGGGTGCCAGAATGTGGGTTTGCAAGTGGGGAGCATCGGCACCAATAAGCACCCAGAGCCAGGGCAGCGGCAGGAAGGGGGCAAGACCAGGGTGGTCTGGGGACACTAGATTTTCCAGTCTGGAGCCCAGAGCCTGTTTCACTTGAGCCAGACTGATTTGTATTAGGGAATATGCACTGGGCGGAATCTCTGCTTCTGGGGGTGAGTGTAGCCCCCAGGAAGCGAAACAGGCTGCCTCCAGGGCAAGAAAACCTGGCCCGGAGCCAAGCCCCGGTTTCTCCCACCCTGGAGAAAGGGCATCTCACCGAGTGGGAGGGTGCCTCGTTCCTACCTCCCTTGCATATTGTCTCCTATTAAAATATAATCATCTCTGTTTTGCAGTGAGGGAGGAACTACTGTTTTTCCCTCAGTTCTCCCACCACTACTGTCATTTAATGAGATAGTCTTCCTGAAGACTTCACAGGCCTCCTCAGAAATGTACCTGTTTTCCGCGGGACATGCAACTCAGAGAGATCCAAACTTCTGAGCCCAGGATCCCAAGAATCTCTGCCCCCAAGGCACTCTCAACCAGCCCCGCTCTCCCCCACACACACCAAATTTGCCTGCAACACCAGCATCCTGGTGAGAAAATTCTCAAATTGCAGTTGCAGGGAAGCAGAGGTGAACGAGAAGGGGTTCCTACCCCTCTCTCCTCGCTCAGCCCTTGTCGCCAAACCGGAGCCCAAACTCTAAGCCCGGGGCAGGGGGAGGGGAGAGGAGGGACTTCCACGTAAAGCTCAGAATTCGCAGCCCTTCCCGGAAGCCGGCCAACCCAACACACCCGCAGCTATGGAGGGTTAAGTTGTGCATGTGTTTTTTTTCTTTTCCTTTCTTCCTTCTTTTTTTTTTTTTATTAAACAAGAGAAGGTTGGGCCAGGCTGAACCGCATTAAGCTGGGCTGGGCTGCGGCGAGGGATTATTTTGCCTCGATGTTTATTTAGCAGGTTGATTCGGACAGAAGGCGATGCTCGCCGCAGCTTGTTAATAGGCCGGGCTGCTAATTAGCTGCAAGCTCTTAAAAGAAACGTACGCTACGGCGGAGCTGCACCTGTGCGAGCTGGAAAGGCCTTGGAAAGCCCGGCAGGTCCAGAGAGGCCCAAGGACACAAGGACGAGAGCCCGCGGCGCGTTCCCTTAGTTGAGTGACTGTGAACTAGGCCCCAGAAAATCTTTTCAGGAGCTCAATTTAGAGCCTCCACCTCCAAAGCGAGCTCCCCTCTATTTGCCAAGCCTGGGGAGGCACGGCTGTTCTTCACCCATCCACTCTCGGCGCAGCCCATCGCCCAACACTCCCCAGCCATCAGTACTGCCTCTTCGCGATTCGGAAGAAACGGGAAGGTACTTACAGCGGCCGTTTCTCATGGTCCCGAACCTGTTGCAATGAAAACGGGTGTCATTTAAATTCCATAGGATAATAAAGCATAGATACCCAGAAAAATAACAAGGCCTGGGCACCCCACCAATACCCAGATCTCCCTGCTTCGGGTGCCCGCCCCCAGGAACTGCGCCAAGTTCTCTGCGAAGCTGGAGACCGCAGACCTCAAGGGCAGAACCAGGGAGTAGGAGAGTGTGGCCCCCATCACCTCCCCCACTCCATGCACCCTTAGGCAAAACCTTACTGGTTGCTTCGCCCACTCAGACTGCCGGTAACAGGGTTTCCTCACTTGGGAAAACGGGAAGCAAGGAGAAAATGGGCCTTTGTGTATTTCTTCCTGCACAATCGGCTGGGTGGGCGCAGGTCCACTGGGGAGCGGGCAGCCGCTGCATCTGTCCCCTGCCCCAGCTCCCCATCTGTCCGCGCTGGGGTCAGTTCAGACCCCCTTTCCAGTTTCAGATTGTTTTCAAATTTCCCAGCCTGAACTAGCACCCCAAAAGCCTGTCTCCACCTTCCTATTGAAGACATGGTTGGGACTTCTCTTCCCAATTCTGCTCCAATTCAAAACAAAGAGCAATTTCCAGGGGAAATGAGGACCCAAACGACAACCGAGGAAAATCGATGGATTTAGAAGTAAATGGCAATGCTTTAGATTGTTATCCAGCTCTATGGATATGACATAATTTTGTCAGCTTTGCGTCTTGAGAACCCACAAAGTGATCTTACAAAGCAGTGTTCCTTACAGGGGCTGGTGTTCAGCTTTAAGTTTCTGGTCTCCTCTAGTTTTATTCTAGGATGGCAGTCTTCTCTGAGAAATCTCAGAAGCAAAGCCATCTTCATCCTCAACCTTTCTCTCACCAACTAGACTACCACTGTTTTATTCCACTCTTGAAACATATGATGCTCCATTATGAGGAGGAGAGACAGTCCCTCGTGTGAGATGGGAGTCCTCAATTCCTAATTTTCTGTGGCCAGAAGGGAGGGAAGAAAACCAGGATTCCCAGTCTATTTGGTAATTCACGGTTAGGCTAGAATTAGACTTAACTTCAATGGGAACTTTCCCTCACCCAAAGTGGAAAAGATGAAGCAGAGAAATTCCCCAACCTTGGAGTTGTCCAGGAAAAAGTAGTAAATGACTTACTGGTTTTCTCTCCTAGGAAGCAGGGGAGCTGGGACTAGAACTGTCACCTTCTGAGCCCGGCGCTAGCTGGAGCCTCTCACTTGCCTATAGCTGCTCCGGGAACTAAGCATCTGCACTTGGATGCTGTTAACCTAATTTATGGTGGGAATTATATTTTGGCTTGTCAACTCTCAAGCCATAAAACAAAGTTTATTGGAATCACGTGCTTGTAAATAGCCACTCAGGTCCCATCTCTGCAGAACCATAAATAACCTTTGGCTTTAAACTTTTATTCACTAAATAAAGGTTCACTGCAACTGTTCGCTCACATTTAAATAGTTCCAAATATCCAGAATGCAAGGGGGGTCATATTCATATCAATGACCCAGGCTTTTCAAATAGCATCTTTTCAGAGACTTCTGTGTAAGTTGGGAGAAAGTGCTATTTGGAAAAGGCTGGTTGGTGGGCATATGAGTCTTTGGCTGCATTCGCTGTGAGTATCATCAACTCCTTTATTTCAATCATTTTGTAGCTCTAGATACGGTAAATAAAGAGGAAAGTCAAAAACCACTTCTTAACTTGCTTATACTAGAAGTTATGTGAGATTTGTTCAAGCTTCAATAAAAAAGAGTAGTTAGGGAAATGCTGGGTGGGCTTGGGGGAGGGGGGCCAATTGGAGTTAACACTTGGCTAGGTATTACTGTGGATGGGCTTAAGGAAAGCTGAAGATAGTCAGATGCCTAGAGGTTTCTATAATTTGCTAAGATCTGAAAGGGAAGCCTTTGCAAGTGACCAAACTGCTTAAAACAGCAAGACTTGGGGTTTGGTGAAGTGAGAAAGTAGAGAATAGCTCCATCCGAATCTTTGGCAACTGAAACTCTAAAGAAGGCTATAAAACAATAAAACAGTCCTGGTGTGAAGGGGACAGGGTGTGAGGAAGCAAATGAGGCTCTCAGGGAACCCAAGCCCAGAAGTCAGATGTCCCCACCCCGGGCTCAAGGTCCCTGGGCCCAAACCTGAGTGGGATACTACCCCTTTCCCCCCATTCTGCCCCTCCACCTCACCCACCCCCACTCACTGGCATGCCCACCAGAAGGAGACCCTAAGAGAGGAGAGAGTGTGCTCTGCTAAGAAAGCCAAGAAAAGGAGCTTGGGCCTGAGCATTGCTCTGCTGGTGAATGTGACATTCTATGCCTGGGGGAGGTGGGGGTGGAAAAGATGTCCCAACTCCCACCAAGGAGAGCAAATGAAAAGAGAACTGACTCCCAGCATCCTTCCATAGCCCATCAAAGTTACCACCAAACTGTGAAAATGTGTGATTTTTGTCTATTCTAATGAAAAGAATGGCTGGTCTGTGTAGATTTGCAGAGCAGGCACATATATGATTTCTAAATCAAATTCAGGTGCAAAAGTTCTCCCAGTAAGTCCCATCAAACCTATGAAAGAGATCCCTCTCTAAAAAGATATCTTAATTTCCTAATTTCCACCCATTCATATATTTCTAAACCCATTTCCCGATTTAACTTTCCTTAGCTAGAAAGCGGAGTGCCGTTCTCCCCTACTATGGCATCTCCCCCCACCCCCACCCGCCGCGTTGGCCACTTACGAGGATCTTTTGCTTTTATAGTTAGTAGTTATCTCTTTTAAAACTGTGAGTAAAGATCAACTCTTTAAAATACATTTTCTTATTCTGTTTGGACAGGACTAGGTGAGCAGCTTCAAAACTAGCCCCAGTTATTCCATTAAAATAATTTTTTTTAATCCTGTAAAAAATAATCAAAGTTTGAGGGGTTGGGAAAAGCTTCCTTTATTTTTCTTTAAATTAAAAAAAAAGCAATTTATCAAAGAATATATGACCTCCTAGGAAAATTATTTGAGATTTTTTATGGGAGGTAGGGTTAATAAGATCAGGTTGAGAGGGTGGTGTTTGAATCAATGCCTGGTGCCTAATTAGGGCACAGTAGGGTTTTTTTTTTAATGAATGGTGATGAAGGGTGGTGATTGGAACTTGCTTGCAATCCTCACTGTGGCTTACATGGAAGAATAAAATTACACAGCCTACTTTGTATATTTAGCTAATAATAAGAAGGTAACTAACTATACCTATATAGGGAAGAGGAGGGAACAAAGGAAGACACAGACATCTTTAATTACTTGGTAATCTTAAGAACAGCAAGCATGTGATTAAGGTGAGAATGTCCATCTTCCTATAATATTCCCTTGCTCCTCAGTCTCAATGTCCCAGGCTTCTGTAGATGAATGAGAAAAAGGAGATAGGGAAGAGTAAACTCAGTTTGGTTAGAAGGCTGAACATGGGTGAGGTGGAAGCAGCCTAGTTTGGGCCAATTTGTTGGCATTTCCCCAAGGACTTTCTTTGATGGTTGTTGTGGTAATGGAAGAGAAGGTGAGGGAGGAGAGGGTGAAGCCTTCATAAAAATCTATAAGGAATTCGTTTCTGGGTAAAGTGGGACTCTAGTCACTGTCCCTCCCTATTTGGCTAGAAAGAACCAGTCATTGGAATTCCTGTCCAGAGGGTTCCTATGAGGTAGGGTCTCTGTAGGGCTCCTCCAACCAAGAAGCTAGAGCAGCCTCCAGAAAGGAGAGGAGACTGAAGGAACCCCAGGAGACATCAGCTACTCAAAATGTAATGAGATATGCCACCTGTCCAACTTAAGGGCCCCTGTTATGCATTCTGACTTTGACTTTTAAGAGGCCTCTTGCCCAGAGATGGTGTTGAACTAAGTTTCAACACAACCACAAAAGGTGGGGATGGGACTTTGGATGAACTCCCTAAGTTCCTAAGGGTGCAGATGGAGAAAGGAAACCACCGAGGCCTGACACTTAGATATACAAGCTAGGGGTAGAGCCAGAGAAGGCTGAGCAGAGAGTTGGAGGTAGGAGGGAAATCCTGCCACTGTACTCTATCACTGAAAATTAGACATTTCTCCTGCCACTTGCATCCCTACCACCTACAATGGAGTCCACTCACTGGAGCTTGGTGTCCTCTGGGGAAAAAGTTGACTCCAGAGGAAAACTCCAATAGTGAGAGATGGAATCCGAAAGAATGGGCCCATGGGCAGGATTTCTGAGGGTGGGGCCAAGGGCAGAAAAGGCCCAAGTAGTACAGCAGTAGAAGAGGAAGTCCTTTGAAAACCAAGAATGGAGATGAGATGGCACCAGAGGTGGGCGTGGCTGAGGCACTGTGGTGCCGCTTGATGCCAGGCCTGAACTTCCCCTGACACGGTGATAGGAGAAGAGACTCTGTGTGTTTTGAGAGAAAATCTGATGTAGGGCAACTCACAGCTTAGCCAAGAGAAGCAGCTTGGCCAACAGCTGTGGAGGTCCTTCTGAGAAAAGTCTGTAGGAAGAAGTCATGGAAAACAGGCCTAGGTGGGTGGAACCTAGCTGCAGGGGGTATGCACACATGTGTAGGTCATAGCCTGAAGTCACATAACGCTTTTAAAAATATATAAAGAATCTCAAAACATTAGAAGTGGTAACAGAGTTTCAGGGGCTAAGTCCTCCACAAGCACTCAGTGGCATCACTGTGGCCCGTATGTTGGGACCTGGGCTCAGCCCTTCTCAGAGCACAAGCAGCTGAGAGGGAGTGGGATGCTCCCAGCCTCCTCTGCTATTGCCCATCAGCCTTTTGCTTTTTTACCCTACCCCAGATGTCAAGAGATCGAAAAGAGGGTACTTACTCTGGAGCTGTAAAAAAGAGTAATTTCTCTGGTGGGTCTGACCAATAGTTCTCAAACATAAGGGTGCATCTAACTGCCTTGAGGAAGAGCATTTACAAATGCTAACATGAAAGTTTCAGATATTCTGATTCACTAAGTCTGGTGTGAGACTCAGGAACCTGTGTTAATAAACAGGAGATTTAAATGCAGGCCTTCATTAAGAATCATTGCCCTAAAATAGGGAAAAGAGGGAGGCAAAAGGCTGTGTTGTCAAGAGACAATGGAAAACCAGTGGAGTTGAATCAGAGCCAGTTATTCAAGTTGGGTAGCACAGCAGGTGACTCCAGGAGGCAGACAGTGGGGCTTGCTCTCTGGAGAGACCTAAGGCCCTCCTTAAGGGTTGGAGATGTTCCTGGATGGGTGTGAAGTATCCCCAGTCTGACACATGCCTACTGAGGACAGAGGGGCACTTTCCTTCTGGGTGTGGCCCTCAAGTCTACCTGTAGGCATGTGACAGACAGACATCCAAGGGGCAGGGCCTATGAGGTCCACCACAACAGAAGGAAGAGCTCAGGGACAATGTTCTCCTGGACCTTCCACTTCCTGTGGGGTCCGCCTAGGCCCGTCTTCTCTGGAGACTTCAAGGATTGGGTGAGTGAATCATGTCTCTTTCAGCTCTAGAAGTCTAGGCCTGATTGCTGAACAGAAAAGGGATACTGATGATAAGAAACATGTATTGAATGCTTGTTATATGCCAAAACACTGTTTTAAGTACTTAACCAATGAGTTAATATATGTAAAGCAATTAGAACAATGTTTGAGTAAAAATCCTCATAATCCTTGAAGGTTCTCTTATTATCCCTATTTTTCAAATAAGAAAACAAGCCCAGAGAATTTGCCCTACTTGCCTAAGGGCACCCAGTAGGTTAATGGTAAAGATTTGGACCAAGGTGGTTTGAGTCCAGAACCTACTCACCTCTTTGAAACTTCCATGTTTACAAGGGATCATTGTTCCCCTCCCTAAATGGGAGCACTACTCAGCCTATGGGATAGTAACATTAGAAAACTCAGTTAAGAAGGGAACCACAGGAACTGGGGCAGGCGGAGACGGGGAGCTGAGTGGTAAAGGAATTTTGTCCTCCGCAGACCAAAGAACCATAGAAGCAAGAGAGTCCTCTGACCAATAGTTCTCAAACATAAGGGTGCATCTAAACTGCCCTGAGGAAGAGCGTTTACAAATGCTAACATGGAAGTTTCAGACATTCTGATTCAGTAAGTCTGGTGTGAGACTCAGGAACCTGTGTTAATAAACAGGAGATTTAAATGCAGGCCTTCATTAAGAATCATTGCCCTAAAATAGGGAAAAGAGGGAGGCAAAAGGCTGCGTTGTCAAGAGGCAATGGAAAACCAGTGGGGTTGGATCAGAGCCAGTTGTTCAAGTTGGGTGTCACAGCTGGTGCAAGAATCGCCCTGTTGGAGCCCACCAAAGGCCCGAAATGCACGCAATCATGAAAGAAGAATGTGTGGGTGATGTAGAAAAGGTAGAGATGCGCATCTGCGGAGCTCTCAAACCCTCAAAATCAATGGGATTCACCCCAGCTCTCACAGCCACCTGGAAGCACGGAGAGATTACCAGGACCCAGTCCGCGCTCTAGGTGAACCGGGGCGAGATCTGTCAGCCTGCTGGAGGAGGCGCTGAATGCTGGGATTTTCAAGACTGCCCATTGTGGGTACCAGGAATCGCAGAAAGAGCAAGTGGCAAGAACAGCAGCCCAGCATGACGGGGCTGGTTGGGACCCCGCGGATTGTGCGCGGCTCGCCCTACCACCGGACAGGACCCTAGTTTCCTGTTCTTGGGAGCCCAGCGCGCGGAAATCGCGCCCCCTCCGGGAAAGCGGAGGAAGTGAGCTGGCATGTCACCCCGTCACTTGCCTTCAGGCTCCTGATCCTCGGGCACCTCAGCTGCCCAAGCCGGGAAGCGGACCCTGGGGATGGGTGCGGCATCGACTCTTCTCCGAGGCAGAAAACACTTCGCAACCCGAGGTCCAGGACGGGGAGAGCTAGGGGCAGGGTCACGTGTCCTCCGCTCCTCTCCCCGTCCCCCACGCCTGCCTGAGCCCGGGGCATCACCCTCACTGCCGCAGCCGACGAGAGGCTTGTCCTACAGCGCCTCCTCCTGGACAAGGTCCCAGACAGCCGAGCAGGGGGACTGTGCCAGTCCCGGAAACGCGAGGACGGGGTTTCCTTGAGCGGGCGGGGGGCGTCTTCCGTACCAAAGGTTGTGAGCTTGTCCGGCAATGTTCCACGGCGCAGCCAGGAGTGCAGAGGGCCCAGAAGCCGCCTTCCACCACACCCCCGGGCTCAAGGCCCACGAGCCTACATCCCGCATTAATTAGGCTCGCCTAAGCGTAAAATCCCTCCGGTTTGTTCATTTACTTATTTATTTGACTGCTCTGCGCTGAGCGGCTGGCCCCAACAGAGCCCTCAAACGTGCTGCGCTGGCGTAACAAGATCCGGGAATGGTCCGGCTGAAAGACTGGCCTGAAGTTTGGCGGTTTGAACAGACGCCAAAAGGAAAAGACTTTTCCCAAAGCAGAAGCACCAGGCTAAAAAAAATCTATACTGTTTCCGAGAATCATATATATAGATACAAACACACACGCATAAATCCTTTAAGGTGTTAAAATATATATGTATATGTGTATTTATTTAATATCGTGAAAGAAAATTTGGTTTCCGTTTGGCCACTAGCTCAGATCTGCAGACAATTTCTGAAGCACGAATTTAAACTGGGGTGGGGTGGTAAATCAAGATGATTGAAACTAACGTAGTCAAGGGCAACATGTTTGACTACTTTTAGACTGAGGCTGGAATAAAAGAAAGAGGAGTTGGCGAATCCTAAGGGAGGAATAAAGAGAACTGTTTGTATCTTCCTGCTCTGAGTCCATTCGCCCCCTTCCCCCATCCAAGCTTTGCTGGTTGATCCCTGGGCTGGGCTATTTTACTGCACATGCGCTGGGCGCCAGGCGAATGTGCGTGGCAGGCGCTTTGGGCACAGATCTGTTTGGGCAGCGAGCCGAGCGCTGCGCGGCACAGCGCCCTGATTCAACCGCCTATATGCAGGAAGGCCCAGACGCCCCATCTTGGGCAGAAAACATACTTTTCTTTTTCAGTAAAACCAGTATTAAAACCTCAGTCGTCCTTTCTGATTTGGCCCTGTTCCGTCAAACCAAGAAAATCGCCATATTGCCAGCGAACACTCTTAAGGTTGTCATTTTGTTCAGCAATTTCACATCTAGAGCATGGTTTCTCCAGAGGCGTTAATCAAGGCAGAGAAATATCACCCTATGTTTAGAGAACGCAACTTCTCCCTCATTCTGCACCACTATTAAGTCTAAGGGACCAGTTCCTAGAAAGAGGGTATCTATTCACACCAGTTCCGGAAAAGTGTCCCTAAATTGGACTTAAATCGGAATTCCAAGTTCTTGGTGGCTTCTCCTCAGCTTCCGGTGCCCCCGTGTGCCCTGCCCAGCGGCCGCATTGCGGCAAGGCCGTAAATACCTCTAACAGCTGCCTGCCAGCCCAGAATGAAATACTGTCTTTGTTCAGATTTCCCCCACTTCCCGATCTCAGAAAACAGAAATCTGGCAAATATATTTATTTGTTGGAGCAACTGACAGGAGAATACGTTTGGTTTTCAGCCCTGGTTCTTGGCCTCATAATAGCGAGCTTCGCTCATTTTCCTGGTTCTTGCAGAAAGCAGGACCCCAGCTCACAGCCTGAGCGGTAGACACCAAGGCCCAGACATGCCACCGGCTCCCTGAACTATAAAAAGATAGAGGTTCAGGAAAGCGATACTGGGAGTTACTCTCCCTGGCTTGTGAGCTTTTAGGGTCCAAGTGTTTCTTATTTCGTTTGATTTTTTTAAATTGGGTCAACAGGAATAATGGGGGCTTTTCCAGCAGTTGGGCAAAAGTGTTAGCTAGCCTCGTGGACTTAGTGGCCTGACTGCAGATGTGATTTGCACATCATTCCCTGAAATGCAACTGACCAAAAAGCTCTTAATGCTTTAGTTCCAGAAAGCTCTTAATGCTACAAGGGGACTTACAAGGAGCCCTTCAGTCCTCCATATGTATACCATGACATCACTCCCTCCTGCATATTGGACCGACAGCCTGCCCAGGTTCCTAGTCACTTGGGCATGCTCAACCACCCAGCCTAGGGAAAGGCGACTGAAGCTCTGATCACTAGGATCTAGCAGTCATGACACACCTCCTCCCTACCTCCCCAAGCTGATCGCAGCCCATGGGGTTCTTTAGGCTGTGAAGGTTCAGGCTTGGAGAGGTGGGGTATACAAGCCCCTGACCTGGGGCCTGCTTTTCAATAGGTAGTGCTTTTTACCAATATGAAAGAATGATCTCCACAGCCAATGTACTGTAGTAGAGAAATAGTTACAAAACACAGTCATTCCAAATTTTAAAATCCCTGCTTCCTATTTGTGGATGATCATAGTTATCCACTACAGTTTGGCAGACATCAACTAGCCACAAATCACAGTCCTCCATTTTGAAAGGAGTGTGGTCCATCTGTAATTACTAAAAACGCCTTTCTACAAATATGTCATTTATAATTTAAAAATGCTTTTATGGCCAACATGGCTACACTGGAATATTTGGGGGACCATCACTAGGATTTGCCACTGAGTGCTTTGGAGACCATTATTCCACTATGCGCACGTCTACTCCATGCGCAATGCGGCATATTGTCCAAGGGTTTTAAGATTTCACAACGTGTCCATGAAGGAATAGGCAATAGGATTTGAGAATTAGATCAAGTGCAGTTCAAAATCGGTGGGAGAAAATGGCATTTTTTTTTCTGCAAAGGATTTTCTTTTGACTCATAGATAACATTTCCGTTCAGTAATTTTGAAGCAAAGGGGGAAATGTTGCCATATAATATATATTGGAAGGCACAAAACACAACAGCACATTTAAAGAACAAAATGCTATTTTCCTACTCTGGCAAATCAGACACACGCGATGTTTGAATTTAGACATGCTTTGCATTTCTGAAATGTTTTTTGGTTTTTTTCCCCAAAACCTGCACCAGATTTCTGATACTATTACCTCCCAAAATATGCATCTATTTGGTGGCATGAAATAATCCAAATTCACCTGAAAGGTTATTAGATATGGGAGGAACCTTTCTTGAATTGTTACAAAAATTCTTTAAGAACTAGAGAAACAGCTAGAAATATTTAAAATTCCATTTCATACACAAGGCCCAATAAACCATAAACCCTAGAAATTATCACCATTCACCAAAGCCTAGATTAACAAACCAGGCACATCTTAGGTACACAGAACGCACCCCCACCCCGACACTCAACCCAAGCCCCAACCCTCAAAAAACACCTGTTAGCTTCCCGGGCGCTTCTGACCACAGACAAATCGCAAAACACTGCTCGATATACAACAGAGTGCCTTTTGTGATCGCCAGCAAAGCTGAGACGTCCAGGAACCGTCTATATACTCTGACCAGGGTAGGTATTGAGGGGCTGTAGACCCATGCAGTGGAGTCTTGTCTACCGCTATCCACTTCTTGGAATCTCAAAAGGAAATGGGGCTTCCCTTAGACTTTGGAGCTCAGTCGGACCCCACCCGGGGCCCCAGGGGGCTCCCGTTCCGCCATGGAGTGCCTAGGGAGCAGAGGGCGCAGACAGCCACCCCAAGTTCCGGGGATGCGCAGGGTTCCCCCAGCTGTGCAAGGAGGTGGGCTCCTCAAGTTCCTCGAGGGCAGTGCTGGGGCGCGGGGAGGGGCCGCTCTTACCCGGTGGCTGCCGAGCTGGAGGCGGCGGTCGGCCGGGGCGGCTGTTGTAATCCATTAGGTGCTGCCGGGCTGCGCGCACTCTGGGTGGCAGGGACCCTCTCATGTTGGAAAGCCGCGTCGGAACCGCGCGGCCACGGTCACCCGGAGCAGGCCGGGCAGCTCCTGGCGGGAGGCGCCGGCGCGGCGGGGGCGTCCTCGCCCGGGGCTCCTTCCGGGCTCTCCCGCCCACCGGGCTGCCCACCGGCTCAGGAGGCAGCAGCAGCGCGGCTGGAGCGCAGCGGCGCTGAGGCCAAGGTGGGCGCCGGGCGGGAGCCGAGGCCGCTGCGGATCCCGCAATTGCGCAGCCGGCGACTGGAGCCCACCTCTGCAGAGACAAAGGTTAGAAAAAGAGGGGGTGAGGCTCCGGGAAGGCAGAATGCGGGGGAAAATTCGCCTGGGAAATCAGGAAAAAGGCCGTGAAGGCGAGAGGCGCCTGCACATGACCAGCCGCAGCCAATGACGACCGCAAATAGGTCATAAAAAGGTCTATTACCAAGTTGTAAATTTTCTTCAAACAAAAAGGAATTTGCTGCAATTCCTTGCGGATTTTGCACATACAGCTTGCAAGCGCCATGTTTTTTCTTCTCTTTATCTCCTCTCCCCTCTTCTCTCCCTCTCTCCCACCCTCCTCCTCTTCCTTCCTCTGCTCCCCTCTGTTCTCTCTGCCTCTCTTGCCTCCCTGGTCCTGATTCGTTCTCACCTTTTCTAGGAAGTATTTCTTTCTCTCTCAACATCTCTCCCTCCCTTCCTTCCTTCCTTCCTTGTTTGGCTAGAAACCTCTGTTGAATTGGGCGCTGTGTTGCAGGGAAAATGAGTGCCCTGTCGCTTGGGGAGGTGATCCCAGCAGTCACCCCCCTCCATCTCTTGCCTTCTGCAGTTCAGACGGCTTCTCCACTCCTCCCCTTACAAAAAGGCTTGCTCTGGAATGGCAGCCAAGCACTTTCGTTTCTGCCCCTCTCATATCTGGGCAAGCAAGCCCCAGTGATCGTGCAGAAAACCTGGGCTCTGCAGGCCAAGAATTGCACCCCCAAACATAAATTGGGGCCCTTCCTTTCTTGGGGTTTCCATAGGAGAGTCACCAACCAGCTCAATGGCTGGAAATGGTTGTAGGTGCTTGTCAATTTCTCCAAAATAACAGTTTGTTCCCAATGCTGGCCTTTGTCTTGGAAGAAATATTCTCCTGAACAGTCCTGGGTTGGATGAGAAACAGTTTCTCTGGATCCCCTCTGAAACCCCTTGCTTTAAGTCTCTCCTAAGTGCAATTCTCATTTCTATGAAATTTTAGTTCCTCCTCCTCCCTTTACCCCCAAAATGTTTGTCTGTTGAGAAGCCTGCTCAGTTCACTATTAAAGAGGAGAGGGGTTCCATTTGTTCAGGAAAAGAGTGACTGCCTTGTGTCAGCCTTGAGGAAAAAAATAGTCCTTTCCTTCAAAGGCAGGAATAACATTCCCTTTGCACTTCTGGTAGGAACTGCTCCAGGGAACCCACCCTGAAAGTAAATGTCCTTGGCTGGCCCCAGCATTCTTCTCATCATTAATGCATGGGCATGACCACCAGGCTTCAGAACCTGCCTAAAAGAGATACCCCCTCACCCCATCCTTTCAAGGACATGTCCTTGGATTTCTAGTACTATGTGTATAGATATTTGCATTGGATGTCTATGTGTAAGATCTCTGCTATTAATATATTCACACTGAGTAAGTGACTATGTACATTTAGACTTAAGCAGGTAGCTCATAGCACCTCCTGTAGTAGGTCACTTGTATCCCTTGAAAAAGTTCTGATGACCTTGGATGTTTTTGATTAAAGCATTTCTGTTGCCATCTGTCAGCAAAAGTAATATTCATTCTAGAAAAAAACTGGGCTCTGGAGGGAACCATAGGGGCAGTCAGCATCCATTAAAATGTTCTTTCTTTTCCCCTGTCCACCCCCAGATGCCTGAGGATTCAGCAAACAACAGGGAAGCAGAGGATACAAGCTTGGATGTGAAATAGCAACACCTTCTGCAATGAAGAAAATAAAACAGTATTTTTAGTTAAACAAAAAAAGTTAAGTAAATTGGGCCCTCCCAAGCTAAAACACTTTACCCTACTCTACATATGTGGAATTGAACAGAGATTGCCCAGTTCTAAAATTTTCAGAGAAGTAATCTGAATTGTCAATTTTCCTCTCTCTCTCTCCACCCAAATAAAAGTGAAACTTTATGACTCTCCTTTTGAGCTTGGGGAAGGAGGGCTGGGAAAAGACTTTTCACTTCAGAAAAGACAGCCATATTTGTACTTTCTCCCCTGTGCAGAGAGGTAAGTGATGTGCTGAGTTTTGTGGAATCTCACAAAATGGCAGTCCCCAAACTGACTTTTCTCTAAGAAAGACCCACACCTTCTTTGTGTGTTTCTGGTCCTTGCAGACAGAGAACCTAAATCACTTCTAAGGCTTGGTTCTTTTCCTTCAAAGTTAACACTGGAGGGTCCTGTTTTTCTCTAAACGATTTACAGACCTAAGCTGACTCTCTTGGTAGTCTAACACAGAAAAGCGTTGCCTGGGTTGGCAGAGGGTACTCTGAAGGTTTATGCAAATTTCTGCAGCAAAAAAGCTCGCTTGCTGCCGCAACCCTCAGATGTTTACAGATTTGAGCCAACAAGGGGGCATTTTCTCTGCTCATATACGAATCTGCATGAAACACCATGGTGGGCGGGGGTTCTAACCATTTTAAGAAAGATGGTGAGTGTGTGTATGTGATCAGTAATTCCTCAAGCTCTTTATCTGAAGACAAATCTATGCTTTTCCCAGATACAAAATGAAACCTATATGCCCAAATATTACCAACACTTTCTCACACATATTCTCTATGCATACGTACAAATACATCAAATATATGCCCCCCAAATCCCAAATTTGTATATGTACAGATACTCTCAAATACACCAGTTACTGTAAGTCTTTTTCTGAGCTACAATTTAACATTGCTTGAGGGGGGAAGTGGCCAGAACGTACACTTCCAGAGCAGCACAGAAGGCAGAGGAATTAAGGACATTTTGACCTCCCCTTCTTTCTTTGATTTCCATAGCCCATCCATGTATCAGTTCCCCTACCTGATAGAGTTTTGCCCAAATCAGTAGCTCTAAAAGTGG
Organism: Manis javanica; assembly: GCF_040802235.1. Lineage (NCBI taxonomy): Eukaryota > Metazoa > Chordata > Mammalia > Pholidota > Manidae > Manis > Manis javanica. The sequence goes on from NC_133167.1 coordinate 57,976,599, forward strand.
CATTTGGGGAGCATTCTTGAGTGGGAGACAGTGAAGGACAGAGGAGTCCCAAATAAATGGAGGGCAGTTGGAGTTTGGCCAGCATGTCTCTGGCCAGCTTACTCCCACCCCTCAACCAGGTTGTTCCTTAACCATACTTTCAGGCACTTGGCATTTTTGCTCTATACCAGCCAATAGCAGTCACAGGCAGCACACACAGTAAAACATTTTCAAATCCTGAATGTATTATCTGCAGCTGCCTCTTCTAGTGCAAATGTCTCTTAAGCTTTGGGTCAGCAGTCACTTAAACTTGTCTTTTCTGACTCAGATCAGTGAATGCCGCAGTCACAGCCTTTTCCCTGGATAGAAAGCCAGGTGGTGCCTTACCTCAGGCCCAAGCAGCACCATTTCCCTGGTTCTTCAAGCAGCAGGCAAATAGCTCACCAATGCCTGCAGGGGTGATCTGGGCCTAAAACTATGAAATCACATTTTCTTAACCTGTGCAGTAAAACCTAATCTAGTACCTCTTTAAAAATAAACACATCTAGAAAGAGCAGAGAGCTCTTCCATGTCTACCTGAGGAAAATGCTTTCCCCTTTTCATGAAGAAATGTTAGTTTACTTGAATTTTTCTTCTTCCCTACCCCTCTCCCCCCACTCTTCCCTCCTAAAATGGTAACTGCAGGAGCAGCCTGGAATGGGAAATGGATATCTTGTTAATAACAGATCCCAAACCCAGGCATCAGCATGGACTCAGCAGAATAAGCTGCAGGGTATCCTGGACTTTGTGTTGGCTCCCACTGGGCCTACTAGAGTCCTTTGTAAAGTTCAAAGCTTTCACAATGTCTTAGAAAGGTTATCTAGAGCAAGAAGCAGCTAGGATAGCCTATCCAGCCTTCTCTGGAATGAAAAAGAGCCCCCTCCCCACATTAATTACTTTTTTAGTGAGGGTGCATGTTACCCCCATGCTCCCCTCTCCTTATTTTAAAATCAAATAGAAGCTTTAACAGGACACTGACTTCATGCGAACCCAGGCAATTGTTCTTGACTCAGGAAAATGGTTATTTGTGGCGCTCAAAGACACTAGTTCTAGAAAAAAGATTCATTTATTTATTAAGGAGCTAGCTATGTTCTGGAACGGTTGTTTACACTCAGATTTTTCTGCATGCTCTCGGGATTTGTTTCAAATAGGTGAGGCCATCCTAGAGAACAGAACAGCAAAGGACGTACCAACCGACATCTGAGACGCGTAAGCAAGTTGGTTCAAGATGGACGTGCAAACAGAGCAAAGGGAATACAAATAAATATGGCACCTAGTCAAAAAAAACAGAATCACAGTGGAGGCCACAGAATAGAGACCTGGAGATTTCAGGAGACATCAAGCGCGTTTCAAAATGAAAGCAAGTTGAGAAACGAGAGGCATTCCATAAGGCGACTGGCCAGAGTGAAAAGTTAATAAATGAAAATGTTATAATAGGCTTTTCAAGTATTCATTCACTCTAGATGATAAACTTGCCATAATTTGTGGAGACTATAGAAAAATTATTAAATGTCAACTTTGACATTTTCCTGAAATTTTTGTCACTGGCCCAACATTTTCCCCAAGTTTAAAGAAGCTGTAGAGCCAGGACTACACATTACACCCTTCAGCTAACATGTGCTTTTTGAATATTTGGCCCAGACTTTTCCCAGAGATGTGACATTTTACAAAATACTCAAAGAAACCTTTAAGGATTAAACAAAAGGCACCCAAACCATTCATTATAAAAGCAGAACGAAAAAAACATAAATAATACATTTTAATCAAATATAAAGTAAATATTCTGCAGGCATACTTTTTAAAAAAATTAATAGACTTCTTTTAATTTACTCACCATAGAGATTTAAAATGTTCAAGTGCACTTGTTTAATAAAGCATTTTATATTCAATTACTTAGTGCTAATTATTAGGAAGTTTATGTTGTTGAGGCAAATCACCAGCTCAGACATCAAAAACTATAATTATAAAAATATTACTACAAGATCAGTATCAAATTACCCTTACATTAGACAGCTCAAGGGCTGCTTCTACGCAATACTAGAAACTTCTTTTAATACCCAAATCCCTCCCAAAGCGCAGAAACTCAAGAGCAGTGACACGAAGGTAGCTTGAAATACAGGCAAGGTCCTTTCCAACAAAGAAAATGAATGGTGTCCACCAGCATACGTTGATCATTAGTTTTAATAGTCTGTGGTAAAATTTTAAAGGCAGAAGTTAATTTGTGGGGCCTTCAGCTCTGTCTTCCTCCAACTCTTGGGCTTCCTTTTTGGTTTCCCCATCCTTTGCTTCCTGCCGGGAAACCAGGAATTTCTCTTTGTTGTTCTCCTTTTTCCATTTCATTCTCCTGTTCTGAAACCAGATTTTTACCTGTCTCTCTGTCAGGGCTAGGGCGTGAGAAACTTCGATTCTTCTCTTCCTGGTCAGATAAGGGTTAAAGAGGAATTCCTTTTCCAATTCTAGGGTTTGGAAACGACTGTAGGTTTGTCTTCCTCTTCGTCTACCAGGAGCTGCTGATTAAAACAAACAAAAAGGAGAGAACGTGGAAAATAAACGTTTTAAAATGGTGCCTCTGCAAATTGCTGGAGGTTTCTGAAACAGGTTTAAGGAGTGAAATACACACAACTCTCTTAGCTCTGACAGATATAGAATGTTTAGGCAAGAGGGGCAGAGGGAAGGTCTTTACAGTTTATTCTGTCCCCACCATCTTTACATGGTTTCTACTTTAAGGGGAAAAAAGAAGCCTGTATTGCTTTATGAATAAGAGCCACTGTGGCTCCACGAGCAGAAAAGGGAGAGGGAGAGGAAAGGGAGTTTTAAAGCTAGAACGTGAGACGAAAGCAGATTTCTTCCCCTCTACCCGCCTAAAAAAGAATATATATTGCATCCCAACCTTGTGGTCTCATCCAGGGAAACATTTGAGAAGGAGACGAGCTCTGATTTAAGTGGTCTGGGTCCTCGCCAATATTACCACTGGACGATTTACAGTCAGGATATTGTACCAGCTCGGCCTCTTGCTGGGTCGTAAAAATCGGCTGTCTCTGTAAGTTATCGTATCCGTAAAACTTCGCTGGCTCCCCCTGACAGGCAATCCCGCCGCAGGGGGGAGGCGGCGGCGGAGGCGGAGGATGCGGAGAAGGCGGGGGGACGGCCTGGTAGGCTGCGGCCGGGATGCCCCCTCCGTGGTGGAAGTAGTCCTGGCCGGGGCCCGGGACGCCCCCGCCACCGCAACCGGGCCGGGCGGGTGGTGGCGACGGATGCGGGTGCGCGTGCGCCTGCGGGGGCGCGTGCGGGAAGCCGGCTGCGCTGTTGCCATAGAGCTGCAGGGCGGCGGCTGCGGCGGCGGCTGCAGCGGCGGCGTGGCGGCCGCCGACCTCCGGCGTGAAGTGACAGTCGTAGTAAGTGGGATTGATGGTCTCGCCCGCCGCGGCAGCCGCAGCAGCCGCCGCCTTGTACTTGGAGTACAGCGGGTTCACGAAGTACGAGCTCATCGGGGCGGCCCCGGGCGGGCAGGAGGCCGGAGCAGGCGGGGAGCGCGCCTCGGCGCGGCCGCACTGCCGCAGGGGCCTCTGGGCCGGCCGCTCGCGCCCCTGGGGCCGCCCGCCCGAACGCGTGTTGCCTCTGAGGCCCGGCAGCCGTGGGCGCTCTCCTACTGGGCGCTCATGCCAGGATTTCAGGACCGCCGCCTCGGCTTCGCGCCGCCTCCCTCGCGAGTCGCGGGGCCTCACCCAGCCCCCGCGCTCCGCTCGGCCTCTCCCGGCGCGCGCCTGCTGGGCAATATGATCGCCGGCGCACGGGGTGACCTGCCCCGCTGCCTCCACTGTTTCCTCTCAGGCACCAGGCCGTTCGGAGCACACGGTAGCAAGAAAAAAAGTGCGCCCAGCCCACGGGACACTCTTTGGCTTCAGTTTACAAACCCCCGCTCTAAAGGGAAAAGAAAAAAAACACCCCTCACTCGCCACCACCTCTCACCTCGACACCCCCCCGGCCCCCTCCCAACGCTCTCGCCGCCGCCGCCGAGGCTGTTGCCCCGGTGCGCCCCGGCGAGGCATTTTCGCACCACGCCACTTCGCGGAGAGGGAGCGAGATAACCGCGCGGAGGGATCTGCGCGGAGGCGAAGCCGCTTCTCCCGTCGAGACTCCTCACTCTGTCCGGAAGATGCCTCCGCCGGCCTTAAAGGGGGCCTATAAAGCCGCACCGCCGGGGCTCGCCGTGCCCCGCGGGGGCCGAGGGTATGCTGGCCGCGGCCGGCGTTGCGGGGGCGCCGCAGAACCTTACACTTAGGGGGAGGCAGGAAGGCTATTCCCAGGAGGCTGTGGAGCAATTGACTCCCTACCTTTGCTCCCGAACAGCCCCTCAGAAATTGGCCATGGCTTTTGCACCTCTCGGACACCCAGGCGCCGCCTAGGGAACGTGGGAAAGCAGTGTAGACAGACTGGATTGTACATCTGGGTTAGGTCAATCTGAGTGGTTTGATTAAAGACCACAAGTGCGACCCCAAAACCTGGCATTATCAAAGCAAATCTAAGCCCTTCTTTTCCAGACAAGCGGGCCTTGTGGAAATGAGATGTACATTTACCCTTGACGCATTGCACGCCTGGTTGAGGCTCCCAGGTTAATTGATATTTAATGGAAATCATGCCCATGAATATAGTTTCCATCATTTCACCCTTGATAGACGTCAGCACCAGGCGCAGGGGGGAGGCTGAAGAATGTGGTTGGAGCGGGGAAGGCATTACCATTGCTGAGGGAGTAAATAGAAAAGTGGACAGAAATGTCCCATAGGTGGGGAGGAGGACTCACGGTGGGGTGGGTGGTATTTCCTCGAGCAGGACGCGCGGCTCCCAGGTCTCAGACCCGGCGCGGAGCGGACTAGGGCAGGAGGTAGCCCCGGGCGGAGCACAGGGAGCGATGCCCTCGAGTCCCCCACGGAGCCTCACTGCGCTCAGATCCCGCCGGTTCCAGGCAGCTGCTGGCGGCGCCCTTCTGCTAACGAGTTTAGTTCATCCGCCAAGCCTGTGAAATTACTGCCGAAAGCGGGTTTTGGGTTGAGATGAAAAAGTCACTAATTTTTCCAAAAGGAAAGAGAAGGCTCATGCTAATTTGTGAGCGATTGGGAAGAGAAACGTCTCGAGTCTTGTGGGCAAATTCAGCGTGAATCGGCAAAATATTCCTGATTTAGAAGCTCGCTTTGAAGTCGCCTGGCATGACAACAACCGCCTTCTCTTTTCATTCCCCCCGCCAATCTCGTTTTTTCCCTCTCTACTCCGTTTTAATATCCAATAAATGTAATAGGTCTCTGTTGAGTGCATTTCCCCTCGCCTCCTCGACCTTTTTCCTGAGCTGTTTGGGTGCCTGAGCCCCTTTCCCTTGGGAATAATTCATTCTGAGGGCGCCAGGCTCACCGGCCCAGAGCCCACCGAGGACTCTCCCGCTTAAGTTAAAACACACCACGCCGGCTTTTCAGCTAAATACAAATGTCTAAAAACCCCAGACAGTCTTCCCAAAGGCACACTAGGCGTGTGATTTCAACTACTCCTTACTCCTTGTCGGTTGGCCCAGCCTGTAAGTGCGATCCTTCCAAGTCAGTCCGGGTGGACTGAGTATCATATTTTGCAAATGGAGAAAATAAGGTCGAGATGAAAAGGTACAAGATAATGTCTAACACTCTCCCAATTGTTTCTACAGGGAATAGCTGAAAATGTTTAAGGTAAAGGGATTGCTAATGAGTCTCCAGATGAAAAAAGCCTGCTTTCTTTAAAATTTAAAATCATAGGGAAAGCAATAGACTTGCATTGTAGGTGTGGTGGAGGGTAGACTTTTTTGTTCTTGTTTTCTGCGGGTTATCGCCAGGTAGAACTTTTCTTAAATCCCAAGGCGAACGATTCTGACAGTTTATGATTTGTACTTCAATGTTGCAAACACCCACTAAAAGAGTATTATTTTCAATAAAGCCTTGGGACTAACTATATAATTGCTTCTTTTTATTTCACTGTGGTATGTGTGAGTGTGTGTATTTAAACCCTCGATAAATAAGTGGGTTTGGTAATGCAGTGGGGAAAAAGAAGAGCCAGCTCAGATCTCAACAATACAAGGCACCTTCTAGAACTGTGTGATTCCTGGAGTGCACAAAAGAAACACAAACACTACAAAATTCATTTCTACACATTCTGGTCCAATTAAGAAAACATTACAACACAACATTTCTTTTGGGACAAAACAGGTAGTACTTCTTTTCTCCCCCAAGTGTTCTGTTTATAATCTGAATGGAAAAGGTCCGCGATTAACTTCGTAAATAAAGATCTATGCTTTTACGCATTTTTGTTTTGGTAGAATGCATTACCTCAACCGTAACACTTTATAGTTTCAGCTGTGCCATACTCCAAATTTTCTGAAATCCTGACCAAGCCAAAATTTTATACCTAACAAATACGGCTGCACATTTTAACAGTACATATTGTTTCTTTTTGGTGAAATGTACCCTAATTTGGGATTAAAAATAAAATCGTAAATATTTTAATCAAAATTTTCCTCCTCCGCAACTCCAGGTTTACGAGATCGCAAAGTGGAGCAACGGCGCTCTCTAGTGGCCACCTCGAGCCCACCGAGCTTAACTTTTCTTTTTTAGACTGAAACCAATTCCAGTTTTGTTTAGTTTAACAGACTTGGATACGCTGACACTAATAACGCTTCATTCCTTTGATTGTCAACAAGTCAAGTGCAGCAAACAGGGACTCCTGAATGCCAGAGATATTTGTGCTCCCAAGAGTTTCCAGTAGTGTCGTTTTCAAAAGCTTCCAGCCCTTCTTTTGCCAGACACAATAGGTCCCCATTCTGTAATTGCCCGCAATTATAGGAGGGGCTAGATTTAACAAAAAATCACAACTTTCTAAATTTCAACTGCAACGTGGCTTTTTGCAGAGGAGCCAGGCACTTCAAAAGCTAAAAGATCACAGATTTAATTATTTTCTTTCAAAGCCGCTACTCTTTAAGTATTAAATCATGAATATTTGCTATTTTAACTTTGTAATGTTAATGCTTCAGTCCCATTTCACAGGCCAAATAAGGGGGTTGGGGCCAGTGGAAGGGACAGAAGCCAAATTAAAAGCTTTTGCTGGATCTCTGGGTTGCTGTCTCAAAAGGCCCTGTTGGATTATGCTCATTGGAACACGGATGCACAATAAATGAGATTTTAAATTTATATCGTCACAGAATGAAATATTTTGACTAAGTAGTCTACTTGTTTTCTTTTTAAAACAAAGACTTTAATCAGTTTAGATGTTTCCTGTGAGGTTAATTTTTTTCTTATTTTCAAAAATGCTTTTTTCCAATTCAGTGTAGAGACAGTATTTTCTATAAACAAAACGATTTAATTTCCAACAACGTTTTTGCTGTAAAATTTGGAGCGAAGGGCCAGATATTTTCATGAAGGGGCACTTCAGTAACTTTATCTTTTCCTCATGGGATTAGGAGACCCTCGGCCTGAGTAAATGACCCAAGATCGCTAACTCTCCCACCCCCAAATAGTACAGGCCAATTTTTTTTTAAAGAATATCTAGATCGTGGCCATAGTCAAATACTATAAAGAACCACCAACCATAGCTAATTCTAATAGTCTTCCCACTTTAAAAATCAGAAATACAGCATTTCCTTCCTACTGCACTTCCTATTTCTTAGTTCCTAGGTGCGCTCACACCTCTCTGGGGGCTCCCAAGCCCCTGACTTCTTAGTCCAACGCAGTCCTGTTTATATTTTATTGTCCAGATTTTAAGACCCAATTTTGTCTGCATTTTTCCTTTCCTCCCACAAACACAAACATCAAAATGAGGCGGTTTCAAAGCGAAGCGCCGGGCCTGTCGTAAACTCATTACTTCCAGACGTCTCGACGGCTCAATGGCTTTATGACACCTTGGATCTTCCTGTTTTCAAAGAGTCCTAGGTATCGGGCTGGCCGCAGGGGTGAGGGTACGCATCACCTTCTGCCGGATCTGGGCCTTGGCTTTCCCTCCGAGGCCCCCTGTTTTACCTTCAAGTCCCCTTTTTCATCAGGATCCCCAAGTCTTGGCTACTGCCCTCCCCCAACCCCCCTTCCGCCCGGGCCAGGCAGCCAGACGCCACAGTCTCTCTGGCCGGCAAAGGCTGTGCTGGGCCCAGAACCTTCACTTACAATGACCTTCATTTTAGCCTCTGAATGCAGCCCTCAGAGGGCCACGCTGGGGCTAAACATGCACAGAAACTGGGTGGGGGTTAGAAGACTTGGGGTGGGGTAGCTGCGGAGGGGAGCCTTGACCATTTTGATCTGCTAAGACCACTTTGGGGCTCCCATGGGGAGGAGCAAAAGCTCACCGTCAAACCAGCTCAGCCCTCCCGGAACCAGCCAGCCCCTCAGATCTGTAGGAGTTACTCCAGAGTGCAGAGGTGGCCTTTCCCTTGTTTTGGAGAGAGGTGGTGGTGGTAGGGAGTAGATGGCTGGGATTCCTTAGGCAGACGGAGTCGTGGGGTGCCATGTGCAAAGCACCAAGGACAGGGTGCATGTCTTCTGGGGCCCCTCAGCTTCGCTGAACACTGCTGCTTGGCTGACAGTGGGCACAGGGCACAGTTTGCCAAGGTGCTAGAAGCAGGCTGGAAGTGGGACTGGGCTGCCAAGGGCATCCGAGGGGCTGTGCTCTGGGCTCAGTCTGGGCACACCAAGGGACACTCAGAAGCATATCAGTGACCCCTCAGGTGAAAGCGCCCATATATTTATCAGTGTCAGCCCTCTCAGGGTTGGGATAGAAGTCCCCTGAGGGGATATTTTGCACAGACAGAGAAAGCAAGCACACAACATTCAGGGCCAGCATCTGGTCTCCATTTGATCAGGTCAGCATTTATTGGTAGGAAGCGATAACATTTACAACTGGGTCCTCAGGCAGGAACCTGGAGGGCTTACACCCACAGCTGCCCATTCCAGCTGAGCCCTTCTGGGAAGAGAGAGGCTCCTCTGGTGCACTAGAATAAACCCACTACCCAACAGAAGGCCCTGGGCTCCTCTCTCAGCCTCATTTCAGGTCTCAGTCAAAGGTCAGCGGGCTCCCTGAGGATAGGGGCTTTCATAACCAGTGGGCAACCTGGCTGGGCCTCAAGCTGGGCAGGCCTCTGCACTGTCTTGCCTCTGCCTTCATTCCCAAAAGTGGGGCGCCCTTGGCCCCTGCTTGAGCAGCACCGGGGGCTAAACTACAGCACTTCTCAGACACAGAGGGAACATTTACACAGGAGAGGACTCCTGGAGCCAGCGTGCACTCACAAAATATAGCATTTCCTAAGGAACCAACAGGAAAGGAAAAGGAGGAAGCGGGAGAGGGCAAAATCCCAGAGCCACTTGGGCTCTCCAACACATAAGCAGGCAAATACAGAGTCCCCAAATACCTCACAGAGACCAACCACACCGTCACTTCTACCTGAAAAGGAAAAGAAATGTCCCAGTTGCTGGAGAGTTTCTGGAAATCAAGCACCCACAAAGAAAAGTCCCCATTGCCTTCGCAAAAGCAGAACGGTTCCGCCAGCGCCCAGCTGGGTCAGTCTCCTTTGGGGCATTTCTCCTTGCTCATCTTTTTCATTTTCATCCTGCGATTCTGGAACCAGATTTTGACCTGTCTCTCTGTTAGGTTCAGAATCCTTGCCACCTCGTAGCGCCGGTCTCGGGTGAGGTACATGTTGAAGAGGAATTCCTTCTCCAGCTCTAGCGTTTGATATTTGGTGTAGGGACAGCGCTTTTTCCGGGTGGAGCGAGCATGGATCCAGTTTGCTGCAGGGTTGTCTATGAAGGGGGGTGTCGAAGAAAAGGATCGAGAGGCGGAGGGGAGGTAGGGAGAGAAGGCAGGGTTGGGGAGAGAGGTCGTTAAATTAATTTCACCAAGGATGGGCGCTTCTCACAACTTAGGGGGGGAATTATCATAAAAAGCCTTAATGCCCTCGCTCTGTTTACCGTACACACCGCGCGCCCAGGGTAGATCGTTATGGGAAGTTTTTTTATGGTTGCGTGTTGCTCGCCTAGGCTAGGGTAGGCGTCTAGACGTTTTTATAGGTTAGTAAAACTATCAGTTTTGCACATTCGAGCCTTACGGGTTTCAGCAATAAATCAGGGGGCAATTTCTTTTGCACTTACTTGGGTCAAGTTGCTGCGGCGGCGGCTGCGGCTGCGGCGGCTGCTTCTCCTCCTCCTTCAGCGGGCAACTCGGGCTTGGGTGGTCGCTGCAAGCCGAGGGCTCCGATGAGCCGCTTGCCCCGGACCCGGACCCGATCCCTGCCCCGGGCCCGGTTCCCCCAGCCGCCGCTGCCGCCTTGTCCCGTAGAAACGGGTTGCACGAGAACTCGGGGCCGCCGCTCCCCTGGGACTCCCGGGCCGCGGAGCACTCAGTCCGTTTGGAGGAGGAAGACGAGGAAGTGGAGGAGGAGGTGGAGGCGGCGGCGGTGGCGGCGGGGGTCGGGGCCGCTCCGGATTCAGGCTTAATCCCGTAGTGGTGCCCGTTGTGTGGGCCGCTGGGACCGGGGCTGGGACCAGGGCCTGGGCCACTGCCGCCGCCGCTGCCGCCGCCACCCGCGCCGCCCGGGAAGCTGGGCAGCGGCTCCATCCAGGAGCGCATGTAGCGGCCAGGCTCGGAGGCGGCGGCAGCCAGGGGCGGCGGGGGCACGTACGGGTGGTAGAGGCCGCTCATCGCTGCCGCCGCCGGGGGCTGAGCGGGCACCGCGGACCACGAGGCAGAGAACACGGCCGATTTGGGGGCAAAACTACACGAGGCAAACTCGGCGGCGGCGGCCGGGCTGTCGGCCACACCTGCGGGCCTGCCCTGTGCGCCTGGCCCCGGCGGTCCGAAGCGCGCGGCGAACACCTCGTCGCCCTCATGGCCTATGAGCGAGTCCACGTAGTAGTTGCTGAGGGTGCCACTGGAGGACATTTTGAGGCGCCGTGCGCTCCCACCCAAGGTTACACTGCCCGCCGCGGAGCAGCTCCCCGCCGGCGCCGAAGCCGCCGACTAGTTCGCAGGCTGCAGCCTCCACCATTGGTCGCGCGGCCCACGTGATCATATTTACCAATACCGGGAGTAAATCAGTCCGCTAAACTGGGGGCTGCTGTGATTTAAGAAAAAAAAAAATCATCAACATAAGCGCCACAATTAGAGCCCGCGGGGCCCGGCCCGTGCGCTGAGCTCGACTCGGCCTGGCTCGGCCAGCCCGGCGGCGGCTGGGACCACTCGTCCGACAGCGGCCAGAGGAGGCGCTGGGGACTATTTGTTCGCCACCTCTTGCTGTTCTGGGTTTTGCAGCCTGGGCACTGGCGCTGCGTCCCCAGAGCCTGGAATCCAAGCTACAGCCTGCCTCGTAGGCCCACCAAGCGCTTGGCCAGAGCCGGGAACAGTCGGGGGCAGGCTGGGCCGGTGAGGCCCGAGGCAGGCCTGCCTTCAGATCCGGCCCCCTGGCGCTCGAGGGGAGTTTTTCTCCCTGTGCCGCTCTCCCGACCCAAACCCAACCCCTCCCTACACATCCCCACACACACACACTCTCACAGCTTGTCGTGTTGTTTAAAACAGGTGGAAGACCTCTGTAATGATATTATGCCTTTCAATAAAAATTTTATGAGGTGTATTTGATTATAGATTAATGTGTCCCTAATAAAACGGACGGATGGAGCAGCTTGGAGGGCCCCCTCCTTTACCACACTCACACACGCCCGCTCAGCCACACACACCCCCGACGTGAGGCTGAGCACACGCCGCGGCCCGAGGGGTGAGCTGGGCGGCCTGGCCCCGCGGGCTGGGCGCGGCGGCGGCGGCGCTGTCTGCCCTCGGAAGGGCGGGCAGGCTGGCGAGTCGGCTCCAAGAAGACAGTTGCGGTCATGGTGACTTGTCTTCTCCGGAGCTGCTGGAAAGACCCTAGAAAAGAACAGGCCATAGGGCAGAACCCAAATGCTAGCGCAGGCCCGCTCCCGCCCGCAGCCCCGACCCTGCCTTTGGTCAGCGGGAACCACATCTCCCCCGGGCCGGCCCGCTTCGCGTGGTTGTCATTGGGGCACGCCCTTCCTAATTCTCTCTGTCTCTATTTCTGCCTCCAGAGGTGAGACTAGGCAGCCTTGAATCTGTGGGAAATACCCATTGTCACTCCCAAATCCATGGTACAAAGCCTTAGAAACCCGGCTGGGGGCTGAGACAAAAGCAGCCTGGACTCAGGAGGTGGAAGATACATTCTTCGCTACAAGTTGCCCAGCTCACCTTTGAAGGACTCCTAGCTCACCTCAAGCCCAGGAAAGGAAGGGGAAATGGCTGCTTATGGCCTGACTGATTGCTTTTGCCAATGGCTTTCTGATTTTCTTCCAGAGGACCTGCTTTGCCTGTAGCATGGTGTTTCTACCGAGACATGTCCACGGTCGATGTCTAATGCGGCACCCCACAACACGGGAGGAAAATGGAAAAATTTTCGTCCTTCTTTTGCTGCCCAACTAATGGCCCTTTGGGCAAATCTATTTCAGTGTTCCCAACCTGGCAGTGATTCCTAGCCATCTTTCTCCCACCCTTAGGAAATGGCTCCCCTAAAAGGTTCTGTGTTGGAAATGGGGAAGGTTCTTGGTTCTCAAGAGGAAGTTAAGTTTATTCCAAGTTGGAATAAATACTGAGTCTCTGAAAGACTCCCTGGATGAGGGTTCTAAGGCTTAGAGCCCCTAAGTAGATTTTTAGGAAAAAACGAAAAGGACATGTTTTGTAGAGCTGCTTGAAGCTGATGGAGACCCTTTGAAACCACAGCATGATCTGGGGTAACGAATTCTCTGTCAGCTCGCTCCCCCTCAAGGCCTTTTCTCCCTTCTCCCTAGCAGGACTAGAAAAGTCTGGACTCTTTTGGGGTGCAAATGCTATATATTACACCCCCCGCATGCACGCTCATGTGCACGCGCGTGCACACACACACACACACACACACACACACACACACATATACTGGTGAAGGCTGCTGCCGCTGCTGCTGCTGGCTGGAGAGTTTTCAGGGCCATGCGGTAGCTGAAACATTGGACTTCATGGGAAGTCATGTTCACTTGCAAATTCTTTTAGTCACCCTTTGTACATTTGCATCCCAGATACAGTGACTCCAGCCAGCATGTTGTAATTAAATCGAATTAATTGGGAGAAATCTTTTCTTCCTTTAAAAAAATTTCATGTCGGCCACTAAAAGGTAATAACTGAGCATAAAATCCTTCTACAAGGAAACCAGGGCAAAGTGGAATGGGAAAACTCACCCATCCTCGGCTTCACTGTAGCCTGGCTTTCTTGTGCTTGGGATGGGGGTGTGTGAGGGAGAGGGGAACAGAACTGGATCCGATGTAATGCTAAGCTGCTGCTTGTCCTTGCTCCTGTAATGGAGGCCCAGTGGCTTCCAGGTGGGCAAGACTGGTTTCAATCCAGCCCATGAAGATGATACACCATCCAGAAATCACCAGGACCCCACTGAAAGCATTAAAAATAATACAACCAAAACCAAAGAGAGGAAGACACAGTAGGGAGTTCAAGGGAAAAACAGTTTGGGCACAGACTGACTTACCAGGCTCAGACTCCAGTGAAGCTCACACCCATTGAGAACTCAATTATGTTACTCTCATGCGAATGCAGGACTGCCCTTAACTATGAAAACAGCACACCCAGGCTGGATTATCGCTCCCCCCACCACTGCCAGATTTCAGTGTCCTAAGCCTCTTCCATCTCCTTTCCCTCCTGTCTGTCACACCCGGCCCCCAACAAAAGCAGTTTAACAGGAAGATAATCTCACCAAAGGCCTTCATTTCCACTGTAACATATTTCCATTTCAGAAAGCAGAGGGAGCGAACTCGTTTCCAGAGTTTATTGCATCATACATGCGACCAGAACATGCACAGAAAGGACAGGTTGCTGTTGTACTTCTACCAAACCACAGATGCACCACAAGGTAAAGGCTACAAGGCATAAATCGTCAATATTCCATCCCACCAAAGACAATTGCTAAATTCATTTGCAAAAAGATACATTGTAATGTGCTTTTTTAGTTTCCCTCCCCCCAAAGCTTGTGAGTTTCCTTAATCTTTTTTTTAAATATATATGTAATTTTAGTACTTTGAAGTACTGGATGTATTCAAAAGGCCATGAGCTCATGGACTAACCACACACACACATACAGACCCTTTTGTGTTAGGAAAAACATGAAAAAGTCACATTGCTGGATGATGAATGGATTGATGGATGCTCTACAGTTTCAATAAGTTAAGACCCAAATGAAAATGTGCAGTAATAGTTACCCTGCATTACGATGTAAAAATAATAAATAACACGTGCTAGTTTTTTAATATATATATACTCAGGGATTACAGATCACTTGCAGCACGAACAGAATGACCCCAAAGTCACATCTAGCAGGAAAAACAAAACAAAACAAAACAAAAAAAACAAAGAGCAATGAAGGTTTTGTTTCCGCCTTCCCAGTCCTCCAGCATTTGGCCCTGGAACGCGGTGCCCTCTCCGATCCTGGCCTCTGACGGGCCTCGGACCTAAGAGAAGGTGAGGTTGGCGGTCAATTCTCGGATCCGGTTCTCTCGGCTCATCTTCTTGAGTTTCATTCGGCGGTTTTGAAACCAAATCTTGACCTGCCTGTCGGTGAGGTTAACGCTCTTACTGATCTCTAGGCGGCGCTCGCGGGTGAGGTACATATTGAACAAGAACTCTTTTTCTAATTCCAGCGTTTGGTGCTTAGTATAAGGGCACCTCTTCTTTCTGCCACTCTTTGCAGTGAGCCAATTGCTGGTTGGAGTATCAGACTTGATTTCCTCTAACAAAATTAAAGGGAGAAGAAGAAATAAAATCAAGATTTTTTTTTCTTTCAGTCTGTTCAAATGTACCCTTGGCCATGACCCTGCTGGCAGCCAGGCCGCTTTGGGAAATGTTGGTATTAAACATTACTCACATGCGGTGGGACCTGGAAAGGGATTTGTAATTGATGCCAGATTAGTTTAAATGCCCAAATGACATGATGGGCGGATACTCTCGCCCTGCTATCAGAGTCCTCTCTCTTTCTCTCTCAACTTTCTGACCTGCGCAAAACATTAGTACAATAATAAACTTTCAGGATCTCCCCAGCAACATTCTAAATGGTCAGCTTATAACAGGACTGGAGTGGAAGAAGCAAGCCACAGCCTAAACCAGCGTAACAACCCCACTGCTGTCTCAAGTCACCAAGTCTGCCACTTCTTCCCCACTTCTCCTAGGCAGGCAGGGAGCCCCTTAGTCAGGTTTATAAGTGTCTAATCTCTTTCAAAACATAATCGAGGAACCAAGTAGACCACCACTCTGGGCATTGTTGTGATCCCTGGAATGTCCTGACTTCTCATGCCTTTTTGCCCCCCACAAAAGCATTCCTCCAGAAATGTATCTCTTTGCAGTGGCCCACCTCTGGGCACTGGGAGAGGCTCAAGGGCAGGGTTTCTTATCAAAAAGCCAGAGACCCTGGCTCTTTGCTCTTACCCAGCCCTAAGCCTGGCCCTGCTACTGTATGGGCCATACAGAGTCCATTCTTCCCCCATCCCTTCCGCCTTTGCCCCCTTTGCAAATGGATTGCAAAGCTTGCGGTACTTTGCCCCAGACAAAGCCAAGGTTACCTAATCCCGCAGAGGCCAGAAGCCCTGTTCCCCCCGCCCAGGCACCAACCTGCCAAGCCATCTCGTTTCCCTTGCCTCCCCCAAGCTCGCAGGATGCGGGGTACATACACTTAAACACAAACACGGTGCCTTGGACTGCATTAAACATCATCATTGGATGAAAGGAAAAACTGGGACTGCAAATTTGAGCATAAGAAAGGAGGTTCTAGGGCCATTTAGGAGCCGCAGGTTTCATTTGCTCTCTTTTGTTGCAATTCAGGTCTAGCTCAGGAAAAATAACCCCGGTCAGCCCTTCCTTTTCCCCGGGCGCCATCAGCGTGGGGCCAGGACTAGCCAGGAGGGTCAGGGCAGCCTGGGAGACGCGGAGACTATCTCAGGACTGAGACTGCCACTCTAAAAGCTGAGAGGAGCAGCACCTGCCAGTCGCACCCGCCTCAGCTGCCCGGGCTCAGCGCTGGGCACCCAAGGCGCTCCCTTTTTGCCGGTTCCCGGGCTGCGCACCCCGCTGGGGTGGCAGTTCTGCTCATACCGACCTTTGCTTTCCTTCTCCTGTACTTCAGGACTGGACACGGAGACCTCAGCCAGGCAGCTCCTCTCTTCCGGAAGGCCGCCCTTGGCCTCGGGGCTCTCCACCTGGGAGACTTTGGTGGGCTCTTGGCCGCTTGAGGGCTCGTTCATCTTCTTTTCCATCTGCAGCTGGGCGGCCGAGATCTGCGGCTTGGCCGCGCCGCGAGGGTTGAGCTGGAGCATGACTGTGGAGCTGCCTTCGGGGCTGTTATTGTACTCTTGGGTTTTCCCGGTGGCGTAGGTCTGACTCAGTCTAAAATATCCAGGGACAGGAACCTCGGGGTTCTCAACGGGACAGGACTCAGGGACCAGCCTCTGGTACGAAGGGACCTCGGCAGAAATGAGTTTGTTGCGCTTATCAGAATACATGCAGCAATTGGATTCTTCCTTAATGTTGGTGGTGAAGGAGCAAGTGGGGACTTGCTGTGTAACAGGTTGCTCTATTCGACAAGATCTGTTCGGGTCTGTCCAACTGTCTACTTGAGGTATATAAGGATGCACATTCATACCCATATTTTGGTGGTTCACTTCTCTTTTGGCCAGAGACGGGAGCAGTCCACAGGTTTGCATTCCATAGGTCCCCATGTCTGCGCTAGGTGGTGGCATGTACATGCTGGCGCTGCTCGAATAAAAACTGTCACTCCTGCAGGCACTGATCAAGGAATCTACTAAAAAAGTATTAGCAGCAGGAGAGCTGTTGGGAAAGGACATTTTGGGGAGGAATTTGAAGAAGAGAGATTGTGTCCTTTGTAGGCTGACATCTCTAGGAAAACATTCCCCGTGTAATTGTGGATGCCTCTGCCGACCACATGACAACCAAGCCAATGAGATTTGAAAATGGCCTTGAGCCGCAGCCTCCTCTCAGGTCACGTGCTCCAGAGCCCGGCCGGCCGGTCGCGTAAGCGCGGACAACAGCGACATCTACTACGCGCCCGAGATAGTGCGCGCTCGAGACAACCAGCCCGGCGCTCTCAGCCGTCCGCCCGCCTCGCCGGGGCTCTTTCGGCCCGTCCGCGCCACTCGCGTCCCCCGCTCCGGCGTCTGGCCCCGCAGGCGGAAGGAAAGGTTCGGCCAGAGGGCCGTCCGGCAGGACACGCGCGGGCAGGGAAGCCGGAGCGCCCTGGCGCCGGCACACAGAAGCGTTCCCTGCACACACCCAGGCAGAACGCGCCCGAGAGGGCCGGGGCCCGGGCGGGGGGCGGGGACCCGGGCGGGTTATTTTTGTCCCGAGCAGCCTGGGAAGGTGAGTCGGATTCCCGGGCCCTGACACATCCCACCCTACAGGTCCACAGGAAAAATCGCTCTAGCAGAGATGCCGTCAAGGTGTCCTAGGGAGCGGGGGCGAGAAGGGCCACGGGGGCCGAGAGGCCATGCAGCTGGCCGGCCCCGAGTCCCGAGGTCCCGGCCGGCCCCGGCGCTGTCCTCTCCCTCGGCCCGCCCGCCCTGGCTTCAGGCCCCTCTCTGCCCCGGTAGGCTGCCGCCCGGAGCCTTCAGCTCCCCGAGGAACCGCGCCCCGACCTGTGCTGCCGGGCCGCTGGGAGCTCTCAGCCGGGAGACGATCCCTAGCCAGCAGTTCGCTATCCGCGAAAGCGTCCCTCGGGTTTCCAGCGAGAGAACGAAACCGATGTTTCCCTTTCCACACACACTCTGATAATAGCGGGCAAAGAGGAAGGAAGGGAGAAAGAAAATGATTTTTTTCAAGGAAAAGGGAAATTTTTTCAAGGAAACTCTCGACCTCACACTCCAGAAGTTTCAGAAAACTGTCTGGGCCAAGCAGAAGAGAAAGAGATGCAAAGGTGTCATTTGGTTCTTCTGCAAAGAAAAATATGTTTTCCTTTTATGGATTTTGTAAAAGCATTGGTTTCTGACAAGTGCAAGGTACAAAAGGTTGTGGAATTTATTAATACATATTAAGAAGAATCAGGACGATCAATAAAATTCTCATCTACATTCTTGGGCTACTTGGTAATTTTCTTGCTTCTGAAGGTTTTTAAAGAGTTATACCCGCTGTTGCCACACATGGGAAGATATTTTATTAACAAATCAATCGAGACTTTGTAAAGGATAAGATTAATAGTTAAGATTTAGCATAATGGCGTTCACTTTATGAATTATTGAAAATTATGCTATTGATTTTTCCCCTTCACTACTAACCAAGAAGGTCAATTTTTGTTTTAACACAAATTGTCAAATATTAAAAGCTATACTTTTGCCACAAGTTGAGCTTTATAGTTCTGGACAATTTCTAAAATTATGTGACACAGTTTTGCATGGGTAAAGGGAGGGAGAAAAAAAGGAGGTGGAGGAATTTAGTCCTGTTTCCTTTGGTAAGGGAAAGTTCTATAAAGAGGATCTGGTCTGGCGTTGTGGTCGAGCTCATTTAAAGAGCGACCACCATCACCACCATGGAAACTCAGTTTTATGAGGAACTTCAACAACTTCCTCCCTCACTCTGTGGTTGCAGGCGGTGAGCAGCCCTTAGGAAGCCCCAGCCTCGGGGCAGCAGCAGGGAGCTTTAACCTTGATTTCCAAAGGCTTGCCCTGGGCGAGGGGCTGGGCCAGGGCATTGGAGCCGTCCCCTGGTTTCCCAGATCCCTTTCCTGCGTCTGAGAGAGGAAAGGGGCCCCGGAAGCTCTGCTCACGAACCAGTTCTCTGTGCAGAAGGAATCCGTGTTTTCTTTTCCCCCGCAATAGCCAAGTCATGGGCTGGCCTTGGATTTCAGGCCCAGAGACTGAACTTCAGGGCAAATTAGGTTTCTGCCTCAGCAGAACATTTCTCTGGAGCCCAATGCTCATTAGAGCGCCTTAGCATTCTGGGGGACCTAGAAGCCTGCTCGTTTCTTCACAAAAATCTTTTTCAACAAACCCTTTGTCCCCCCCACACGAAAAGGAATCTTCCCTGGCCTGGTGAAAAGAGGCGCTGGACATTATTTCGGCCTTGGGACCGCTTCGCCTGTCCCCTTGCAGTGCCCTCGCCCAAACAATAACCCCTTTTAAAAAACTCCGCGGTGGCAATGAGACAGACCTTTTAAACCTTTCCGCAGCTGTTCAAATACAACATCATTGTCAGGTTAAAAGCCTGGCGCCTGTAACTGCTCTGGCTGCGGGATGCCGGCTAGTGAAGCCGGAGGTTTAAACATTACCTTTAGGCAGGAGTGGCTGTTTTTAAGATTGGGGATAGGGGGTGTGAGGAAGGCAGGGGGAAAAACACACCCAACTTTGGACTCTAGTCTGCTAAGGTCCTGTTCAGACTTAACAGCCACTGACCAGCAACCCAACAATTGCTTTCCCACAAGGTGGAAATCATGATCCTTGCCACCATTAAGCGTGCCCAGGGCTGGACGAAGTGCCCGCTGCATACTCTCGGCAGGCGCCCTGACGCCAGCCTGGTACTTCAGCACTGTTATCCCTTTGCAACGCGGCCAGGGCAGCTCCCGGAAACTCGTATGTCTAATTCCCCCTATCCCACTCTCACAGCAAGACTGTCCAATCTAATCGGGAATTTTATGCCCATCAAATGCCCTTTCATAATCTTTATTTATACATGAAGAAAACATCCAGGCAAAAAAAACAGCAATTCCTTGCAGAGGGGGTAGGTCTGTGATGAGCCAGGACAGGCAGAATTTGCTTTTTGAATTTGGAAGTCATTCTGTTTCAGCTCCCGGTGGCTTTCAAGCTCAAAGTCACCCTTCTATCACATTGGATTTGGTTTAAAGAAGGTTTTGTCTATTCACAGGGGGAAAAAAGTGTATCAGATATAATTTTTAGTCTATTTTTACAAAATTCTATTTTATTCTTTTTCACATTTCTACCTTCAGACCAGTTCCTTGAGGCCAGAGACTGGCAATATTTCAGAGAGATTTTTATCATAAAGGTCGAGCAAAATAAAAACAATTCAAGAGAACTGTCTGGGCCGGGAGGATGTAAAATTTGCCTAAGACCTTAAGGCTAGGATGAAGCAAACGGAATGAAAAGGCTGTGGCTTTTAAGGCCAGCCTTTATTTTCCTTAGGAGTATTTAATATGGCTGCATTGCTGCTGTTTTCGATCATCTTTAGATCACTTGGAGCAGTTACCATTAATAATAAATCAATATTGCACCATAAAGGAGATGAATATCCATATTTGTAGCAGGACATCCTTCTCCCTGGCACAACTCCTTCTAGAGAAAAATTAAAAAGGTCGAGTTAGCAAGAAATTAGCATTTGTATTCAAGAGGTGGTTTGCATCTGAGCTCTCCTGTCACTGGGAAGAGCAGCGACCCTGGGCCTGAGAGGATCTGGGGGCTCCTAGATTCACCCAGAATTTGGAACTTGAGTGGCCTCAGGGCAGTGCCACTCTAGGGGGCAGACTGGATGGGGACGAATTTTAAAAGCTGCTTCCCCAGGGTGCTCCTCTGAGTTGCACTGTACATGTCCCTGCTAACGAAAAGAAATCAAAGGCGAAAATAGGGAGGCTGGGGAAGCCACCACCACCACGATGAGGGGGTCTACGGGGACCAGCTAAAGGGCCGGCTGCCGAGAAGCCTCTTCCCATTGCCAACACAAAAGACTCCTATTTCCCTCTACTTCAGGATCTGAGACCACAACGACCCAGCCTCCATTGCTACCCTCCAAAGCCACACACACCCTGAACAATCAGGAGGCGCCAGATCTGTATCCCCAGGAAGTCCCGGTCCAATCCCCTGGCCTGTTTCAGGCCCATCTTGAACTCTCCCCGGAGGAAAGGACCTGCAGAGCTGAGCATTCATGGTCTGACAGTAGCTGCCAGCCAAGGCCAAGGGGCCCTGCAAGGCCATGCGTGCCCTGCTGGAGCCGCCTACAGAGAAACACAACGACATTTGGGGAGGAGAGTTCTCACCCCAAGTGGACTGAAGCCCAGGTTAGACCTAGGGAAATGTCGCTTCACAACAGCTAAACTGAACCCGCCGTCAGACAGGCGGGAGCCGGGGGTGCCCTCGGGAAACACCCACGCCTCTGGCTGGCGCCTTGCCGGGGGCTCGTGGCGCCCCAGCCACCGCTGAAGCCAATGCCAGCTCCCTGGGGTGGACCCAGGGCCTTTGGTCTAGACTGTGGAGAGAGGAGACAGAGACAGCGAAGACAACGAGGACGGCACTCATTCCAGGGGTTGCCGGCACTTCAAGGTGAACTTCGGGGAAGAAGGAACAGCCACCCTCCTTTGGAATGGTCCACGTCCGGGAGCCCTCCCTTTTGGAACCTTTCTTTTGGACCGTGGATGGTGACACAGCCGTCCCCATTGTCAGGGGCTTTGTAAAGGGGCGAACTGGGGTGGGGGTGGGTGAGCAGGGCACGCAGCAAGAAAACTGCTTCCAAGACCTGGTGCCAAAATCAAACTCTGCGGCCAAGGCCAACAGGGTGCTACGAGGGTGTCCAGAGTTCTGTCAAACGCAAAGCCCGTTTGTTTCCAATGCATTCGTCATTCCGAGACGCTTTGGAGCATAAACGTCTCCCGGACAGCCTGCCGCTTCCCGCAGCCGCGTCAGCCCAGCCTGGCCTGGGCGCCCTAACTGCCTGCGCCTCCTGTTCGCTATCACTAGCCCCGGGCGCCTGGCACGACCGGGCTGGGGGGACTCCCTCGCCCAAAACGGCCCCTTCAGTCCCAGCGCGCCTGTTTTTTTGCTGAGACCACATTCAGCTAAGTTGCCGGCGCTCTGATCAGTCTTAAACAAAAGCCTTTTAATCATCCCAGGCGGTAGGAGAGCACGCAAGGCAGACGCGGTTTTTTGGGAGGGGTTGGTCCTACCCTCCTATCCCTCTCCACACTCAAACCAAGAAAACTGATTTTCCCTAATTCAGTTAACTCTCAGTGGCATGACCTACTTCGAAGTTACACGTATTTGTCTTTTAAAAACCCTCAACACCATCAGGTTATATACCAAGGTATTCTTTGCAACAGCTTTATCTTTATAAAGGAGACAACGATTGGTAATCACTTGTTTCAGGAATCTGGGTAGTTCCCTTTTCTCTATCCTTAAACAACTTCCCCCGTCTCCTGGCTGCTTAGAACAAGCACCTTAGCGGCCGCTTGCCTGTAGTGGGCTGAGATTTCCTATTAGAATCCAGTATTGGAAAGATACGGTACCGCAGCCTCTCTGCCGAACGCGGCTTCTGGAACGTGAGCACGCCCTCGTGTGGCTCTACGAGGCCATGCAAATGGGAAATGGGATCTCTTGGTTCTGCTTGCCTAAGGTGGTGGACATACAAGCTTGCTACGTTTAGACGCAGTTAAAAAAAAAGAGGAGAGAGAAAGAAATAAACCAGTTTTACGCTCCTGGAACGATCATATTACTAGGACATTGACATTTTAACTGACGTTCAGAATTTCAAACAAAATTATTCAATTGTAGGTTTTGTATCTATTGCATCTTTCACCAAAGGCTTAGAGAAGCTTTGGAAAGCAATGCAAATATATTTTCTTTTGTTTCATATTATAGAAAGTACAATATTTTATTTGACAGGGTGGCTAATTTTTCATATATTACAAAGGTGAAGGCCTGAATAGAACTTCTACTTTCAAATGCTTGTTTTAAAACCACAGTTCTTCATTAGAGCAAAGGATACTGCTATGACCGCCCCCCCACCAAAAAAAAACACCCCCAGCATTTCCTAGCTGTATTCAAAGCATGCTGGTAGACATTTTAATCTAACCACTATTTTTAAAAAGATGTCAATTGCTGTTGAATTACAGAAATGTTTGAAGGGAAATTAAGGTTATTGATCTTGAAATGAGGAATTTGTTTAGATTTATGTGATCCCCGATATAATTCTGTGTGGTCATAAATGTATGTGGGGGTCTGGATGTATGTGAGCATGTATGTGTGAGAGTGGGTGGCAGTTGAATATCACAGAAGAACCTTAAGGCACCTAATTATTCAGAAAGGTTAAAGGTGATGACCTTGACATTTTGGAAGTTCAAAGGCATACACTTATGTTTTTCCTTCCCGAAAAAGCTTTGGCAATTAAATTTTTTTTTTTTGCATTTGGAAATGCATGCCTCCTTGGAAGATGCATGGAGCGCTGTACATCTTATGGATTTATTTATTTTGTACTTTGGGCTTATGAAAGGTTAAGAGTCACAAGATTCACTTTACTCTTTTCAGGGAAAGACGCTTTTCTCACTCCTCCAGTTTATTGCACATTGCGGAAATCTCTTTTGGGCCCACCAGAAGGTGTATAATATAACCCAATTAAGCTGTTTAGAACTTAAGCTTTTATGGTGTTGTCTAGACAGTTCAAGGTTTTGTAAACAGCCTGGCCTGGCCCTGCAACATAAAGTGCAGTACAGCCCCCACCACATTCTTTAACTTGAAGCGATAAATGCGGTGAGATGTGGGTCTGCAGCCCCTGGCGCTATTCCAGGAAGAACCTTACCTTTCCTGCTCCAGGCCAGCTGTGACACCAGCAAGGACCCCAATCAAGCTTTCTCCATTCACTGATAGTTTACTTTTAGCAAACTTTTTCTTTTCAATGTAGAGTTCTAATTTTTGTTTCTTCTTTGAAAGGACTCTGACTCCTTGACACCTTGTTAAGAGTGAATTTGGATTTTCTAACGTTTTTTTAAATGGCTTTTGTCTTTTCAGAAATTCCAAGTTCACTAGACTAAAGGTGGGTTAGGGGAGGAGATTTGTTTCTTAGTTTCCTGCTACCCCAGCCTAATTTGGAGAAGGCAGCACCAATCACATCCTCAATTAAGAAATTCATCCCTAAAGTGATTTTAAAAACTGGTGTAGCCTAGAAGGGGTGGAAGGGAACAACTGATTTTAGCGGGATTAAAAAACTTCACTTGATTTTCAGATGCATAGGGGAGATTTGGCCACTAAAATAACCTAATCAGACACTTAACTTTGCAGAGGAAAATTCATATAGTATATTGAAGCTGTAACCTTCATTTTACTAGAAACCATTTATTCACACAAAAGACAGTGACTCATGCCTTGATAAGACAGACCAAAGGTACATTTCCCAGTTTAAATAATTTGTATTCACCAAGGGGGGAAGGTCTGGGTTCCTTAAACTCAGAACAATAACAAGTGCCTTCCAGCCCAGAGGCCTAACTCTCTACAGATCCCACAGCGTCCCCACGGGGACTCGAAGAGAAGGAGGGAGAACAACAGCACATTGGCGGTAAAATTGTAAAGGGATGTTTGCATTTACCATTTTCCCCTTATTAGGATCCATTCGGCCAAGTCCCGGCCTCGTCGGCAGGCTGCAGTGGTCGCTGGGAGGTCCCGAGTTGACCGTGGGAAGGAGTCGTGGAGTTCCACAGAGAAGAGGCGTCATTAAGCCCAAGGACATTGGGCCTGCCGAGGGCAGGCTTGTGGGGAGCAGGGTGGGTGAGAGAAGTTCGGGGGAGGGGGGTGCTTCCTGGAGCTCTCAAAATAAGGGGTTTCCAGTGAAATACTGCAGACGGTCTCTGTTCAGTTTCTTTTCTTTCATCCTGCGATTCTGGAACCAGATTTTGACTTGCCGGTCAGTGAGATTGAGCATCCGAGAGAGTTGGAGTCTTTTCTCTTTGTTTATGTACACGTTAAAGAAAAACTCGCGTTCCAGTTCACGGATCTGGTACTTGGTGTAAGGACAGCGCTTTTTCCGGGACCTCTGTGGGGCCACTGAAAGGCAAAGAAACCAAGGGGTGAGAGAGGCCGCTGCTGCGCACCACTACCCGCCCGCCGGCCCGCGCAAGGGCCAGGCCTCCAGCCCATTCGGGACGTCCCCTGCCGCTGCTGAAAGGCCCTGTCTGCGTCGTGGGGGATGATATATGGGCGGGCACAGGAGAGAGTGCGGGCGTGGACGTGTGTTCACGCCCGGACACACACACACACACACACACAGACACACACACACACACACTGGCACGGAGGTGGAGAAGCAGAGGAAGAGGCAGGCTATGAGCTGGAACCCGAAGGGAAAGAAACTCGAGAGCGCCAGAACATTAGCTCGACTCTAGCGAGCAGCGCACCTCAGCCCAGAGGCTTGGATAATGTCCAGTTCAAGGATCAAACTGTCCCTCTCACACATATTCCACCCCCCACAAAAGCAGGAGGTGCGAGAGTCCACACTCACGAATTGGCTTAAACCTCCCCTCCCTCCCTGCTCTCAAACACACACCCTCAAACTGGGGAATTGCTCTCTGCAGCGATTAATGTCTTCTTCGAACTCTACCTTAAGCCCACCTAAATTGGTTTCCTATCGTAAACACGCTTTACAACGGCCCGGGAAATCTTATAGGATGTATAAACCCCTTCGAACGCTTATAAAGTAGCACATAAAACGGCGCAAGCAGAGGGAGGCCCCCGCGCCCCCCCCCGCGCCCACGGCCCCCTGGCCCAGCCGCCCACCCCGCGCCCGATGCCTACCTGCGCCGCCACTCTTCTCAGTCCCTGCCTCCCCCGGGGGCCCTTCGCTGTCGCCGCCGCCGCCGCCTTCTGTTGCCCCCTTGGGCTCTGAGCCGGGGGTCGCCTTGGCACAAGGGCTGCCCCCGCCGCCACTGCCCCCTGTTTTGGGGTCGCCTTTATCGGCAGCGCCCTCGGGCTGCGGAGGCGCGGGCGGCGGTGGGGGCTGCGGTCCGGGGAACGGGGGCCCGGGCGCAGCCTCGTAGAACTGGTCGAAGCCCTGCGGCAGGATGCCGTTGCGGCCCACGGCGCTGTAGAAGTTGGAGGCGGCGCCTGCGGGGCCGTGTGGCGGCCCGGGCGCGGCGCACACTGGCTCGGGCGCCTTGAAGAGCACGTCCGGTCGGCGGCCCGCGGGCGGGAGCAGCTCGCGCTGCATGGCCGCCTCTTCGGCCGCCGCCGCCGCCGCCGCCGCCGCCGCCGCTGCTGCAGCGTAGTAGGGAGCGTAGCCGCCGGCGCCACCACTGCCGCCCCCGCCGGGGCCTCCCCCGCCGCCACCGCCCCCAGCGCCGCCGCCGCCTCCGCCGCGGTAGGGCCACTTGGCGCGCTCCAGGCCGTAGTCGCGGAAGGCCACTTCGCGCACGGGCTGGACGTGTGGCGCCAGGTTGGAAGAGTAGGGGAAAGTCATCTGGCAAGACGACGGTTGAGACAGGAACGACGGCTTACTGGCGAAGTCCGACGGGGCCACATAGTAGGCGCAGCCGGGCAGGTACATGCTGGCTGCGCTAGGGCCGCACTCGTCAAAGTCGTTCATGGCTCCGCGGCGTGCGCGCCTGCGAGCCCTGGGCCGCTCCCCGCGCCGTCAACCTGAGCCATCGATTGCACAAGAGGCTTGGGCCGGGATCAACTAAGCAAAAATCCCCACCGGTCGCTGACGTGCAATTCATCTTGATTGATTCTGGTGGTAATTATGTCACGTGACGCCATGGAGAGAAATGTCCTTATATCTGTATCAGCGCTCGCCAACACGCCCCGGGACGGCTCCTGGCGCCGAGACACACGCGCGCTGGGGGCGGATCGGCCTCCCTCTCCAGCCAGCAATCCCCAGGCGCCCCCTGACCAGACTGTGCCGCAGGCCGGTCACCTGTGCGCCTCCGGCGGCTGCCACTGCTGGGTGCATCTGCCACCGCCCGGCTGGGCCGCCCTCCCGCGCCCGCCCTCCCGCGCTGCTTTAAGTACGCGGACCAAAGCCGGCAGGGAGGAGGAGGGAGGGGGAGAAGGAGAAGGGGGAGGAAGGGGGAAGAGAAAGGAGCGGAGTGCGGAGGGGGCAGCCCCAGCCCGGGGCACCGGGGACTAGGTGTGAGGGTGTGAGCTTCCCACCCCCCACATCCCTTCCTGCAGCCGCTCCCTCCCCCACGACGCCGCCACCCTCTGCAGCATGCCCGCTGGGAGCTTGTTGCTTCTTGTTCAAGAAGCTTAATTGCGGCGCTCTCCAGGCGCAAGAAGCCCTGATTTACATATCTCTGCCCAGAGCGTTCGCCGCGGAGTAAGTTGGTTCTCTCTCCATTCCTGACTCCGGAATCGCGAGTGCCAGCTCAAAAAACCCACGCCAAAACCCCAGGAAGAGCTCCCCCGGACCAGGCCCTGGTGCCCACTCGGCCCTGTCACCCTGTCTCCTCCTCTGTCTCTGTCTTCCTTCTCCCTTCATCTCCCTCCCGTCTTCTCACTACTCTGTTTTCCTCTTTCCTTCTTCCTGTCTCTCACTTTCCTCGGCCTCTCTGCCCGCGGATCCACTTCCTTACCCCTCGCAGTGTGTCAGTCTCTCTCTCTCCCCTCTTGTCGCCTCTCTGCCCTTTCTTTCCCAGCACTAGCACAAGAAGTGAGTTCAGCCCGCGGAGACACCCCGTGGCCCTCTGGAAGCTGGGTCGCGGGGGTCTGGTGGACAAAAGGCTCTGGAGTCCTTTTCTCAGGGTGTCTGGGCTCTCGCTCCCCCCTCCCCCCAACCAGAGACAAATCATGGGCGCCTCCGCCTGCCTCACCCTCTCTGCTTTCTAGCCTGATACCAGCCCGCCTCACATCCAGCCCCTTGCCCGCGTCGGAGCCCCGCCGAGGCCTAGGCATCCACGCCGCGTCTCCCCTAGGCTCCTGTGGCGCCCTTGAGCCGGCAAGGTCCCTGCGGCCCCCCAGGAGGTCCGTTGGCTCTGGGAGCAGGCTCTCAGCGGCTCTTCCCTCCTTCCTCGAACCCCTCTGCGCCACTTGGCCCCGAAGGCCCCCCATCCACTCGCCCCAAGGCCTCTCTCTCCTCAGCGGCTGCCGTGTCTCTTTCCTAGACCTGGGGTCCAGGCAAGGCCTGGACTCCCACCTCCGTGACAGTCAGAGCGTTCCAACGGCAACATCAGTCTCCCGGAAAATAGCTGCCCCAACACAAGTCCCATAACCAAGGGCAGGACGTTGCCCCTCTCCCCAGGATTCCTCAGCCACAGCAATCCCAGCACTGGGTTCTGGGCCTTCGCCCTACGCCTAGGGCAGGCAGCGCAGGCTGGGAAGCTGGTTCCCTCCCTGGCCCCGGCTGGCTGCCGCGGTGCCCGTGCGGGGAGCTCTGCCCACCATGCCGACAGACAGAGAAAAGGCGGGTGATCAGAGCTCATATCTATTTTCTGGCCGATGTCCCCCCCCCACTTCCTCTATTTCTCCTCCCTCTCTTTCTCCCTCCCACTCTCTCCTCCGCCCTCCCACCTCCGGTCTCTCCGAACACTGCGCAAACAGGTCGGTGGCTACTGGAGGGCAAAGAGCCTTCCCCCTACCCAGAACTGCCCATCCTTGTGTGCACCTCCTCGACACTGGCACCATCGCTCAGATTCCAGTTCGCCCCCTTCTCCTCAGCTCAGATCGCCGGCTCATTTATCTGCCTTCCCATCTCCATCCCCCACCCAAGCCTCTCCCTTTCGGGCGCGTGGTCGACGCCCCTGGATCTCTCTCCTAAAATGGCTCCCAGGACACTGAACACCGGCCCTGCGGCCGCTCATGACCCAAGGCAACGGCCTCGGGGGTGGATGGGTGGCCCTCAGCCGGCTCTTTTATGTGTCTGGAGTGTGCAAAATGCTCGCACCTTCTCTCGGCTCGGGGTGGGGCGCAGGCAGCCCGCTGTCCCCAAAGTGGAACCTGCTGACCGGCGAAGAGGGAAATGCGGAGGACGAACCATTCAAGTTCAACGACATGGCGATGGCGGCTCCGGTGGAGCCGAGCTTTGGCGGGGGAGGGTGCGCCATCTGCAGCGGCGCGGGTGTGCAGGGGAAAGGGGCAAAGGGTCCTTCTCTGAGCATTAGCACGGACCCCCGTCCCCGCCACGAGTCCTGCATTCATTCTGGGCCAAGTCCGCTTGGCCCTTTGGCCCCAGCCCCCTCCTGGATCCTCACCCCAAACCTAAGAAAACCTCAGCCTCCCGACCCGCGCGTCCCACGAGAACCTACCGAGAGGACTCCGGCGATGTGGCCTTGTCCTTGCCTGCCCGGTCCCATTTGAAGCGCCGGGAGTGCACCGGACCTTCGCGGCATAGCCAGCAGCTCCCCGAGTGGTAGCTTTCCGCGCAGCGCCTGGACGCGATGCGGTAATTTCGAGCCACCCAAGATAAGACACTAACTTGACCTTAACTTTGTCAGGGCGACCCTGGTATCTGTAGAACGTGAACAGACACCGTCTGGCAGCTCTCGTAAAAGCTGACTGGGGAAGGGATTCTGAGTCATTTCATTTATTGCCACTACAGTTCTGCAAGAAAGGTTTTCCTCCCTGCCAAACTTTAATTATTTATGCTCTTTTAGGAAACGAAAGAAGAGGAGAAATGCGGGGAAAACCCCCAGAGCCAGTATCTTCCCGGTAGTGCCTTTGGAATGGGCTCCCTAAGTCAAATGACTGGAGAACAAAAATGTGGGGAGATCACCTTTGTCCAAGGACGGTCGGACAGGCGCCGTGCTGCCCCCCTCCCCCACTAAGAGGGGTGGTGGATGCAGCTGGGGGAGGCGGGGTGAAGGGGCACCCCCTCCTCCGGAAGACATGAATATTTACAACGGTTCTGGATTTCTCCTTCACCCGTCGGCCTCCCGGAAGCCTCCCCAGCCCACCTCCCTTGAGGAGAGCCCCCAGGCCTTAAAAAGAGTTCCCCGGTTGGCCTTCTGAACTCGCAGCGATTGAATGCTGGAGGAAATCTTTTTTCTTGTTTAAAAATCTTTTCTTGGTCAAGAGGCCTGCCTGGACTGCAACATTTCAGATGATGCATTCTTTGTGTGAGGGAATGTTGAGCACTCAGATTTCAGCATCATTTCTCTACGGCGTTTGTTTCTTTCGAATTTCGTCGTGGTTCCAAATCCCTGCCAGGACCTCGTCTAGGAAAGGAGAGAGGACACCACCACCTTTGTATTTGTTCGGGTCAGTAAAAGGGATAGATTTGAAAAACATTGCTGGAGCCCCAACCGACATAATATTTTACACTTAGAATAATTTCAATATCTTTGGGGAGTGGTCTCCATGAATACCCCCAGCCACCTCACATCCCAGGCTAATGGGAAGGAACAGGATGATTTAATGGTACATATTGGAAAGAAATGGCCTTCATGTGTTGTCTTAGGGCCTGGGTCTAAGTCCAGTTTCCTGGTTCTTTACCCAGTCCTACGGACCCGAGGTCTGAGCATGGCCTCTGCCTTTGTTTGGTGGTTTTGAGGGAGAGACCCAGCTCTGGGTATCGTTGCCTCCCTGAGCTCCACCAGGTGGGGAAACATTTCTAATGATAGGGTCTTGCCAACCTCTTGCCTCCTTTTTCCCCATTACATATATATATTTTTTAAGGAGTTGTTTAAAATATATTTTAAAAAGAACACATTGAATTCACTTCAGGAAAAGGGAATTGGAACTACTGAATACTCAACATTAGTGTTTTAGTGGTTTTGCTAATTGTCCCACTTGCTAAAAACTAGCAATTCTATACTTACCATGTCCGAGCTAGCTGGGAGCTGGGGTCTGCAAGACGGTAGTGAATATTAAGCAGCGCCTATCTTTCACAGCCTGAGACAGAGGGTCCCAAGGCCTAGGGGGTACGAAAGCCACATTTCCCAAAAGAGCCTGCTAGGCTCCAGGCAGAGGCACCAGTCTGGAGGATGTCTACAGGGCATAGCCTGTTGGAGAGAAGTCTTACCCAAAAATAGCAGGAAGAGATGTTCTGTATTAAAATGTGAGAAACCTCATATCTTGGCTGCCCCTGATAAAGGCAAAGTTTGAAAATTTAGGCAAAATGCAGAAGCCACAGCTTGCAACAAGCTGAGGATTTGCTTAGTGTGTGAGACACACTTAAATCTATCCATGGTTTCCCCGTCCCTTGAATGTTTCATACACTTTTTGTTCACAAGCTTTTATACACCATTTCCTGACTGACTTGGAAGCCATTTTCTCATTTAATGAACAGTCAACACCTTCAGTGAATCCACAACTAGTAAAGAAAAATGAATGTGGTGGCCTAAAAAACATAGGAGGGAGTCTGAAACATTTTTGAAAAATCATCAGTCCCTTTATAGCTTGGCTAGGACCTCAATATTTATTTCCACTCAAAACATTTCAATGGGTCTGATATACATGAGCTATTGTTTTTGACAAAATCAAAACAAAACAAAACATGCATGACAACTATTAGCAGACAAAATGCAGTTAGTCTAAACATCAACTGAGGTCAGTTGGGCTGAGGCTCAGAGCCCCTGTGAGGTGCACACTCCATATCTAGGGAATAGGCCCCCACTGGCAATAATTCATTGGACTTTGGGAAGGAGTCTTCAACTCTTTGGCTGACTGTTGTGCAACTTGCTACAAGTTGGAAGGGGGCACTACTTCTCAGAAGGAGAGAGAAAAGAGGCAGAGATGATAGAAGGAGCCTGGGGCAGACCCTTGGGTTCACTGAGGTTAAGGCAGGATACCCCAGCACACCCAGAGCAACCCCATCTGGCATTCAGGAACCCCAGCTCCACAAAACAAGCCTGGCAGGTCCTAGGACATCACAGTCTCCACTGAGGTAGGCCAAACATGGCCTCAGAAAGGGCCCACAGGCTGAGGCGCTGACAGAGGAGTCCCTGGGGGAGTTGGAGTGGGGGATGAGGGTGAGGAGAGGGTAACTTCTGCTCCTCTCTACTTGGCCAAGAGTAGGGCCCAGTGGCCAAGAAGCCTCATTCCTCACCCCGTTGTCTAGGAGAGGAGATTTCACCTCTCCTTGTGTTGACCCATTACAGTTATTCAAGAGAGACTTGTCAACACCTTTATCCACCTCAACAGGAAAGCATATTTACAGCTGAATGCAGGACTCACCTCTCTTTGTTCACTCCTTCTCCTCCCCTGGACATTTTTCCCTCCTAGTGCAACCCAACCTCAAAGCAGACTAGCAGCTCTCCTCACCAGAGATGAGTCTGGTTGCAGAGTGCAGGGCTCTGGCTGAGGCTTGTGTGAGATGAAGAGGTAGGGGAATTTTGCAAGTCCTGCCTCAGATCTCAGTTTGCTGGATGGCCCCAGTCTCCCTCCTCCCATCAACTGGAAGGAAGTATCCAGTCCATTCTGCCCAGCTGCAAGGACAAGCCGAGCCCAAACTCCAGGGTGTCTCTGAATTTGTTGTCTCTCTCTCTCCTCGCCTCCCCTTTCTTCCTGAAGTCTGAAGTTCTAGGGCAGCTTTGGTCCTCCCAAGCCAGCTGGAGTAGACAGGAGGGGGAAGGAGCCCTTTCCTTTCTCCAGAGCTAAGATTCTGGCTTTGCAACAGGGAGATCTGGCTGCAAAGAGACAGAATCGTGCCCTCAGCCCTTTCCACTCTGCCCTGGAGGGCTTCCTAAATTCAGTCCCAGTCTGAGCTCTAGCTAGATGCCCGCTAAATACAGAAAGGGCTGGGAAGGGGAGAAGGGGGGAAGAGGAGAATGGGAGAAGGAGACTAACCAAGTGGAAGCAGAAATTCAAGTACAGGGAGCTGGGGTGAGCCCCAGGTGTAAGTGTCCCAGGCAACAGCTAGGACAGGTGAACCCAGGCCCCTACTCGGGAAGCCTCAAGGCCAAGGTTTCGCTGCATTTTTTGCTTGCTCCTCGGAGAGAGCGTGGAGATCCAACTGTCCAAGTCTTTAAATTTCTTGCTGGCTTCTGGGGCTGCAGACTGAGCAGGAGAGTATTTGGAAACAGCCGTGAAGGGAACAGAAGGAAAGCCCCACGTTCCAGCTCTTCCCCCATGCCAGGACTCCGCGCAAAAAGGCAAGTCCGTCCAGGCAGTGTGGCCACGCCAGAGGTGTTAATAGAGCGCCAGCGCCTGCTCACGCAGCACCACGCGCTTCTTCTTCATACGCCGATTCTGAAACCATATTTTGACCTGCTGGTCGCTGAGGTTCAGCCTGTTGGACAATTCCTTGCGTTTCTGCCGGTTGATGAATTCGTTGAGGAGGAATTCATTCTCCAGCTCCGCAATCTGCTGTTTAGTGTAGGGTTTCCGCTTCTTGCGGGTTCTCCCCGGGGCCGCCCCCCACTGCAGGCCTGCAACACAGCCCCATCCCTAGTCAGCACAGCCCACTCCCTGTTGTCTGCCCACCCCCCGACGGCTCCCTCCCCTACACATTTTACCCTGCGTCCCACCTCCCATCCCGGCCCAAACTGGCCCGGGGAGCATGGCAACTGTTTACCGTCGGGCAGCGAAGGTCGCAGGCAAGAGGTGACGCCTGCCGCCTGCACTGTCACGTTCAAGTTGAGGGAGCCCTTGACGTCGTCCTTGAAGCCAGCGGCACAGGGGGTCCCCTCCAGCAGGGCCGCAGAGCCCCGCGCAGCACGGCCCAGGCCAGCATAGTCGTACTTGGCAGCTTTAAGAGCAGCGGCAGCGGGGGCCAGGCTACGCTCGTGGGAGAACGGCGGCCGCGAACGACCACGCTCCTCTGACCCAGAGGCCGCGTAGGACGTATAAAACTTGGCCTGCTCTTCGGGTCCGTCCTTGGCGCCCAGGGACTGCAGGCCAAGAGGCCCGGAGCCGGCCAGGTAGGGCTGCGAGAAGCTGCCGAAGGCAGTGGCACCGGCAGGCTGCGCTGGGGCGCAGGAGGCAGGCGTGGTGGCCCAGGGCAGCGCGCCTCGCTGGTATGAGATGGGGGGAAGCGCGGCCAATTGGCCGCCATTCGGCCTCAGGTTGGAGAAATAGTAGGAGTCGGTCGACTGCAGATTCAGAAGCGAGCCCACGTAGCCCGCTCTGTAGAGAGTGCGCTCACACATCTCCAACAAAGGGCTTCGGCTGCGCTCGCAGCAGCAGTGTTTAGTTACAACCGGGAATAAGAGGACAGGCTCAGACGATTGGACGAAACTTTGCCTGCAGGTTCTTCAAAGCCGGTCATTTCAGCACCGCCTACATCCCCAGGCCGGTATTCCCCCACCCCTTTAGAGTATTATGATAACACCCGCAATATTCGATGGTGGAGGACGAGGCCGTCAGCCTGAGCCAGTGTGTTGACGGAAGGTGAAGCCTTTTTGAGTTTCAGGACCCTACTTCAGGAGCTGGGGGCATCCAGCATGGGGTGCTTTTGCCCAAGTGTCCCTTGGGACTCTCCTTGGCTTGATTGGCTTCGCCCTGGCCCTTTGGCTGGCTATCTGGGTCAGGCTTGCTTCTACCAGCTTTAAGTAGCAGCTAAGGCCTCTACGGTGCTGCGCACCTCTGGGCGTGTCCAGAAAAACGGGCTCCTTCCCTAGGCCTGAGCAATGGTACTCCCATTCCATCCCTCCCCAGTGCGTTACTCCGGAGAGAACTCTGCAGGGGTAATCTGGCAGCGAAGACCCACAGGTTGCCTGAACAGTCCCTCAGGCACAGTCACAGCGGTTTGCCGCCCAGGAGAAAGGATCACAAACTCTGTCCAAGTTTCGTGCCCAGGAAGATGGCTTCACACCATTCCTGGTGTGATTCTCTATAGCCAAGCCCTCTGCTCCTAGGGAAGTTACCACCCAGGTCCACGGAGAATATTTGCCTGGAGACCAAGCAGCTCCACTGTCCAATGTGGCCAAAGGCTCAATCCTTTTATCATCAGGAGTCACCAAGCTGTTTATCTACTAGGAGGCTGGTAGAGCAGGCTGAGTGACCCTGACATGGTGTGGAAGGACAGAGTAGCCAGAGTCACCTGGTCAAGAACAGCCCGGCACACTGAAGCAGCAGACTAGCAGCGTTGGAAGCAGCAGGCTAGCAGCGTTCCTCTGCTCTGCGTTTCCATGGCCGCTGGAGGGTTCGCAGGCCTTGGGAAAGGGAGGCCGACGGGACAGCGCTCCTTCGCACTGAGCAATAGGGCAGCCCTCGCCGCAGGCCCTAGGTCTAGTCTGGCCAAAGAGCTAAGAATCCTCTCCTGCCTTGGTTCAAAGTCACCCAGAGACCCGGTGAATGGCGTCCTCCTCAGCTTGCAGCCCGCCTCGCGGTCGGCGAGCCAAGCTGGAATTGGTTAGACCGCCAGTTCCAGCTCGGAGACCACACAGGCGCCGCCGGAGGGCAAGGCTGACCACCGCGCTGCGACTTTATTGTGTGTTACGGCGACCAATTGGGCGGCTCAGGGGAACGCAGTCAGCCTCTTCCTCCCGGGTTGGGTGGGGGTGGGCAAGTCCGGGGCTCTTCAGGGCTCTGTTAGAGCTCCCTTATTAGCTCAGGAGTAGACGCACTCCACTCGCATCCTTTCATGGAAAGTGTATGCCCAAGCTGCATCCTCATCTCCTAGAGACTTAGGGGACCCAGAGTCTCATTTTGGGAAACTCGTCCTGATTTCGAGGAGCTACAACCTCCCTGGGCCTAAAGCACCAGCTCCAGGGATTTCTGCAGCTTTCTCTCCCCACTTCTCAGTATACAGCGATTCTCCAGTATTTCCAAGTCCAGAAGTGACTTCTCCGGATCCTTAGGTAGCCGCACACCTGCGGATTGCCCGTTGGGACCAAAGAAATAAAGGAACTAAGTGAGATACAGGAAAGACTAGAACTAGACTCCCATTTCTCCTTGGCTCTGAATAGTGCCCAGCCGCCCCACCTCATCTCCTGGGTTCATAATTTTCTAGGGCCAGCAAAGTTATGTGCACGGACCTGGGAGCTGGGAGCTGGGGACAGGAGGGCTGGGGACAGGGTGGGAGGAGGAGATGGGGGGTAGGGAGGGGAGAGAGGGAGGAGGAGGGAGGAAGGGGGAGGAGAGAGGGAGGGGAAGGGGGAGAGAGAGGGAGTAGGAGAGAGGGAGGGGAAGGGTGAGAGAGAGGGAGGGGAAGGGGTAGAGAGAGGGACGAGGAGGGTGAAGGCGGGAGGGGGAGGAGAGGGAGGGGACGCAGGAAGAGGGAGGGGAAGGGGGGAGAGGGAGGGGAAAAGAGAGGGCGGGGGTAGAGAGGGCGGCAAGTGGGGGAGGGGCAAGAGACTTGGCTGGTGAGTTGGAGGATTTCGCCGAGAGCCAAAGGCGAGCTCTGCCAATGCCGCCAACCGCCCAGGAGATGGCGAGCGAGCTCCACGCCTGGCGAGGCGCCTCCGCACGGTCAAGATCAACAGTGAAGGGCGGCGCAGCAGGACCGGGGTCGCCAAGCCCGTGCGGTCACGGCCCGCTGCCAGGCTCTGCTGGGTATCTCGGAAAGCGGGAGATCGTAGTAGCAGGGCTGGTAGAGACCGCAGAGCCAGAGGGACACAGCATGCTGCCAAATACGGGGAAGCATCGTGGCGGCCCCTTTGTCTGGTGGTGCGTCCTGGTGCCAAAGCCTCCTTTGCTTCTTGAATCACGCGCAGACGCTAGGGCCTTGATTCTCCACCAGTCGCGCTCGAAACCTGCCAGGTTTGGGGGCGCTCTCCCTGCGGCCTCTTAATCTCCACCGGGAAGAACAGCCTCTCCCCAGAGCTCCTTCGCCTCGCGGCTCTCTGCGGGGGGGCCCCCCTTCCAGCGCTTCGGCCACCTACCCACTCCTCTCCTACCTCAATTCGGAATATAAAAGGAATGCATATAAATAAAGTATTCATCTGTTATTGATTTAGCCGTCAATTCAAATTCCACCGGAAAACGTTTGAGCGCAGTTTCAATCTTCAACAAACCTCTCATTTCTCTTAGGCGGAGGGAAACTGACCCGCCAACCACAGATGAAAGGAGACCTCGGCGGCAATCCCCCTGATCCACGACAGGAAACCTCAGAGAAGGACCTGGGAATGGTGTACGGCACTGGAGTCGGGAATTTACAAAAAAGAAGGGGTAAAACGACCAAGGAGGAGAAGAGACCACAGGCCCGCTTCAGATGAAAACACATCATGTGAAAAAAAGAGAATGTTAGTGACTATTTATGAAGGGGAAAGGTCGGGGATTGCTGGGACCTTATTTCAGGGGTTATTTCTTCTCCAGAGATGGAATCAATCGTGGTCACTTTTCTTTTTCTTCTCTGTTTCTGTCCCTCGAATTAAAACGAAGGTGGCCTCCCGCAGACGGTTGCAAGATACAAAAGAAATCAAGCCTGGAGAGAGAAAACGAAAGTAGCTTTGGACCTTGAGTTTCTGCGCCTTCTCTGGCCGATCCGTAAGGGAGGCCTCCCGCCAGAAGAGTTTCCATATTGTATGAGGTTTTAAATCTCTGACTCACATACCAAAAAGTTAGCATTGACTAAACGGACTGCTCTCCAGAGCCAACGACGACAAGGCACCCAGGTCCTCAGCGGCCGTTTCCCTGGTTGACAAAAAAGCCTCAAAAAGAAAGTTCATAGTGCCTAAAAATTGCGTCTAGAGGTTTATGGTGTATAATTATGGTTTCAATCTTCAACTGCTATGTGCAGGCTGCGGAAAAGTAGATAAGGGATAAGCCCGAAATGACTCTTCTTTTGAACTGACAAACATGGATATGTATAATTTCAAGACCTTCCTAGAGTAGATATTTACAGCAGCCCTTTTAGGAAGAAAACCCTCAAGTGAGCACATTTTCTTGTACCTGAGAACATACACCCATGTTGATTCAAAAACTATTTGAATAAACTGATACTGAAAGAAGTAAAATTTTATTGGAGAAGTTTTTGAGCTGGTTGGGTAAAAAATACCATTTTGGACACCACAAATTATATCCTCATTTAAAGACATCCACTGCTTATGTTAAAGCCATGGGGGAAAGGGCAGGAAAATGGAGAGACCAGACTGGTGTTGAGTTTCCTTCATCTTCATAGAACATCATAGTGTTCATAAGATTTTATAAAATCATAAGATTTTATAATAAATAAAAAGTTTTTAGAGGCAACACAAACTTGAAAAAAGAAAACAAATGTATAAAGACACAGAAGAAACCAGACAGTTCTGTTTATTTGCATCTCCCTGGGAGTAAAAAGTGATTTTTAAATGCCTGAAGCACTGCCCAACTATCCCAGCTCACAGACATTGCATCTACAAAAATAATCTCAGTTGTATAAATATGCAGCACTTTAAAAGTAGTTATTTATCATCACTTTCAGAAATACTATTTTTTCTTCTTGGATCTTAGAGCTCCACGTTTTCGCATTTGTTAGATACTTTGAAGTTCCATGAGAGTTTCAATACATATGGACAGACAGTCAAGTTCTACATTGGGGTCTGGATAAGAGTTCCCACCCATGGCCACATTGATTCAGCCTCTTCAGGGGACTGAGATTACTCTCAATTTTAGTCCCACAGATCCATTGCTTAGGAGAAGGGGTACATTTATACCACCCACGGGTCACTCTGACAACCACAGTCATTTAGATATCTGCATCTAGAGCTGGGGAAATGAAGGCAATCATTATTTTCAACTTAAAGATTATAAAACACAAATTGACAAGGTGTATTAAACAAATAAAACAGCAAGTGAAAGACCCCAAGTCGGAAAGATTGTCTTCATTCCAATATGGATACAAACCCTATTTAATAAGGAAACTGCTTTTAAAGCTATCACAGTACCTCCAGTTGCCTGTTTTTAGGCTTTCCCAGTGACCCTAAAGTACTGCCTGCCCAGAGCTGTTTCCACTTTCCTCAGGGCGACTGCTGAGAACTAATGATTAAATCACCCAATCACAGGATGTGAATGACTGTAAATCGTTCTGCCCTAATGGATTATGAAGATAATCAGTGCTGGGGACAGGCATATATAAAATTATTTTTAAAAAAATAAAACCCTAAAATCAGAATGGCAATTCTGAAACTCATTTGGGGGGATTATTAAAAAATGTTTCAAGTCCTTTATACTGGCCTGAAGGGAGAAACAGAACATTAAAAACATCATTAAAAAAAAACCTAGACAAAACAAAATCAATAATAAACAAGAGAAAAGCAGAACTACAAAGTCAGGTTGGGCAGCAGAAAGTATTAGAGACATTAGAGGGAGAAAGAAAAACAATTCACAAAATTTGCCTTCACTGGCGGGGGGCTGGGGAGGAATTAAATACATATTCAAGTCTTTTTGAGACAACAGAAATCATTTAAAGTCTCAGGGTCAATCTGGCCCACATCAGGACACAGTATCTTTGAGCTTGGAGACGATTTTCTTATCTTTCACCCTTCGATTCTGAAACCAAATGGTCACTTGTCTCTCGGATAGGTTTGTGGCAGCCGAGATCCGCCGCCGCTTGTCCTTGTTAATGAACTTGTTAATGGCATACTCATTCTCCAGTTCTTTGAGCTGCAGTTTGGTGTAGGGCACTCTCTTCTTCCTCCCCCGACGGTAGACACACATGTCTGGCTGATTTAGAGCCACATCCCCTGGTATAAAAAAATAGCACGGGAAAAATTAGAACTATTTATCTGGAGCACCGGTCTGGGGCTCCGTGTGTTTCGTTTGGAGGGGGTTTGGGGAATAGGTAAAACGAAGGTGCTTACGCTGTATACTTACACAGACATATTATTCACACATTATTAAAGAAAGATTATTCACACTTCAAAGCATAGGTCAGTTTTGATGGATCATGATGGTTTCTTAAACCGACATCTTAACAAGCCTTTGATTTTATGGCATTGTTATTGGGGACGCTCATAAGGACAAAGTTTCTGCAAATGCCGATTGCGCATATTCAAATACACATAGATTTTTAATCCAGGTTGGTTGTTCAAGATCTCATTTCTTGTTCTGTGTTTGGAGCTTTTCAACTCCTGGAAGCTTTAGTGGTCATTCTGGAGCCACCATGTACTTAAACGTTGGGGCCCAACTCTGTGACACCTCTGGGAGAAGGAGCCAAGGCCTGAGCAGAGTGCACAAAAAGACCCTCGACTTTAGGAGGAAATCAGGCCTGTGCCTGCAAACAAGTAGGGAAGTGTGAGAAAGGTAGTTTAAATCAAAGGAGGAATTTACAGACTTCATGCAAATGGGAGGAACTATTCTTTTGGGGGCAACCCTGTTCGGGCAAGCAGGACAGGCACCAATCTCAGGTAGGCACATACACTCCTAGTCCTTTCTTTTTTTCTCTCTCTCCCTCCCTTCCTCCTGTCCTCAGCTTTTTCCCTACCTGGGAAAGATGATTTCCAAAAGTGTGAGCCCTGTGGCTGGTCCTTGGTGCAGTACACCTGGCTGTTCCACCCGTTGGCCAGCGTCCAGGACTGGTAGCCCTCCATGGAGATGTATGCCTCGTGCCGAGGCTCCCCGGAGCCGAAGGTAGACACCATGTCGATATAGCCAGGCACGTGCTGGTAGGGGCTCGTGTAGCCCTGGTAAAAGGACACCTCCTTGGCTCTCGTGGGCACCTCGTTGGTCGGTACGCTGCTGCTTGCCAGGCCCGTTACGTCCATGTACTTCTCCACCGGGAAGCCTCCCAGCGAGGCGTGCGGCGACGACTTGAGAGCATTTTGCTGTAAGCCCACGCTGTGTGACATGCGGCAGCTATAGTAGCCGTTGCCGAAGTGGTAGCCATAGCCCAGAGCTGGGGCTCCCGGGGGCGCTGCAGCGGCCGCCCCGGGCGTCGGGCACTCTTTGGCGGAGGGAGCCTCTGGGCGCGTTGCGACCACAGCAGAAGATGACGACGACGAGGCGGAGCCCGCGCGCTCAGAGGTCCCCGGGTAAGCGAAGCCCGAGGCCGCCGCCGCTGCCGCCGCTGCCGCCGCAGCCGCCGCACGCCCGGAGGGTGTCCCGGCGAACACTGGCGCCGAGAGGAAGCCGCGACACTGGCCCGGAGCCGCCGCCGCCACAGAGGAGGAAGAGGAGGCGGGGGCCGCCCCAGCGGCCCCGCTGTCTGCCCGCAGGCCGTCCATGTCCCAGCTCCCGGCGCGGCTCATGGCCCGGCCTGGCCCGGCCCCGGCCCCGGCCCCGGCCCCGCGCAGGACACCATGGCGCGGCGAGCCTCCTCTCGCCTCTCCTTTCTCTCCCGTTCTCCCGCTCCCGCCCTCTTCCTCTTGCCCTCTCTCCCTCTGCGAGCCTCCCGCCTCCAGCCGGCCCGCCCTCCAACAGGTTAGCTCATCGTGGGACGTTTATAAAAACGAAGTTCAGGTTGGGAGGGGGCTTGGGCCGGTCGGGGGGCCGCCTTCCTCACGCAGGGCTCCCGCTCGGGGCCGTGCCATTGGCTGCGCGGGGCCACGTGGGGGTGGGGGCGCGGGAGAGCTTGGCTCTGGGTCCCGGCCTGGCTGGACCCACCCACCCCGGCCCCTACCCCTCCCGAGCCCCCTGGCGCAGCCCACCGCCCCGGCCCATCCTCCCCCGAATCCAGGCGTTTGCGCCGCAGCCAACCCCCACGAGCTGATTGCGCGACCGCCCATCCTAGGCCCTGTCTGCGACTGAGGCGGGCGCCGAGGCCTGCGCCTTGTCTCGGCTACGGCTGTTTTTGCACCTCTTCTCGGCTCCCCAAGCTGCACAACCAAATGAAGGCGAAGGACAGAGTTGGTCAGAATATGAAAACATCGATTTTTGATCCTGTTGCTTAATCCCTCAGCCCCCAAACCTGAGGGAGCTAATTTTGCGCATTGCTATAGGGTAAAGGTATTTCATGCCTGTTTCCCAGGGGATCCTCTGAACTAAGACCAGTTGGAGTTAGATCCTCCCTGTACACACCGTCCGCCCGGAATATGCCCACAAAACGCCCCTGGGGCTGGGTCAGAGACTTACAACTAAGTCAAGCAGACGAAAAGACCTGGCCTCAGTGCTGCGAAACTGATGATCTGTCCCAGCGAAAAAGTTCCGGATTCTTGGTCTACGTTATTCATTTCTGCGACTCAGGCCCTCGAGCCGGTGCCTCCCAAGCTGGGCTCCCTACCCCTGGCACATCCTCCCGCGGTATGCAGAAAGACCCTGTAGAAGGCGCCTGGAGAAGGCCACTCTGCTGCCCGCGGAGAAACTGTGCGTCGCCTGCAGCGAACGGCTTCTTGTATTTTGCAGCCGTCACCTACCACCGCCCGTTGCTCACACCAATTAATTGAAAACTTCATTTTCCCAGGGACCTTTGTTTCGCTTTCTTTTCCAAGCTGCCAACTGTGGAGAACTGAGTAGGGCAAACTAAAAGGGCATTTTTTCCAAGCAAGGTTGGGTCTTGTGATAGGAGAAACTCAGAGTAACTGGGTCTGACTTCGAGGGTGTAGAGTGGGCACTGGGCAGCCCCTTTAGGGTGTCAGAGATTACAGTCCTGACCCCGCTTCATCCCTTCTTGCCAGTCCTCAGCCACAGAGCCCCAGCCCACCATCCTTCATTTTAGCTTAATGGAGAGCCAGTGTGAGTCCCGAGGTACATTTAAAGCTCCACCTTCGGAGTAACAATAGATTTGAAGAGCAGAGGGTGCTAGGGAGGGTGCAGAAGACCTCAGAGTGAGCCCATTTGATTCTGTATCATCTGCTCCCCAGGTCAGCCCATGAAAATCTCTGAGCCTGTGATTATTGGAGCCAATTTGTCACCTAGTCCCATTGTTCATGGATGGAGACAGGACCTTGATAGGGCAAGTAAAAAGCTAGGAAGGCCCTCCTGGGCCTTGCCTGGCATTGCAGGGTGGGCTCCTGGTGTTAGGAGTGTTGACACGCAAAACACCGTAACCATAAAAGGCTCAAATAAAGGGGAAAGTTATGAGAGGGGCGCTGGAAAGAAAAAGCAGGAGAATTTGTTTGACCTTTGTGAAGTCTTAGGTGTGTTTCTGATCAAATTCAAGACTGGAGGGATCTAAGCCTTTGCAGAAAATCATAGGGAATGTAAGTTTCCTGGTGAGAGCAGTTTTGACTATTTGAGAGAAGGCAAAAGTTAGCAACGGAAGCTGGATTGACATTTAAAAAATGCCAGCCCAAACCAACTGACAGAGTTGCTGACTTTCCAGCACCAAAGCAGTCATGGGCTGCTACCCTGAAATGCTCTTATTCTTCTAGTGTCTCCCTTTCTTTTTCTCAGAGAGGGAAAACAAGGAGATACTCTTACATTTTTTTTCTGTGGCCTCAAAAAATCAAATTTGTTGAAATAGTTCTGAGACGTAACTGTCACCAACAAATTTTCAGTTCTCTTAAAACTAAATGTCCCTGTGATTTTATGCCCAGGGACCTCTGTGCCATTTTCTAGCTGATAAATACATCTTAATAACTGATTATATGCTAAAAAATGAAGAAAATGAAATTAAGATATGAAGGAAGAATTTGTCAAGTTTTGCTGTTATCAGACAGCCTTTCATTTTTGGCTTCATTTTCCATGCAGCAAATTAAGTTTGTGGAACTGGGAACAAAGTCTGAATTAATGCTCTGATTGAAACTACTTCTCAGTGGTGGTCATACCTCCAGTTGCCTTCCAGTGGGACTCTCATAGGACTCGGGGCTTCTCTGCCTATTCTAACAGGTGTCCAGAGACCTGGGAGGTTTTGAACATTAAGGAGCATTGCCTTTTGCTATCCTTCTGCTGAACCTGCTTTCAGTACAGCCTTTCAGGTCCTGGCTCTGGGAGAGAGAATTCCCCTCCGGAAAGAGGCTCTGACTGGACCCTGTGATGGCCCCTAAACCCAGTGCCCCAGGACAGCTGCTGCTGTTGGATCACAGAGTTGTAGTAGAGCACCAGGCAGAGTCAGGGCTGCTGTGTTTACAAACTAATAGGACACATAGTTTAAAGCCTGGGATGATAGGTAATGGGGGAATTTTGAGGCTGAATTTTCATTTAAATATTTTATTTAGCTTGTATACCCTGTGTCCAAGTTGATTTCAGGTGTAAACTTAATGGGAATAATTTTCTTTAACTGGCCAGAGACACAGACTAAACCCTGTATATGTATGTGGGTATATTACGTTAGGACTTTAACAACAGAGAGTCTTAAAGGAAAATCTTTTGCAACCAGAAATGTCTCCAAACACCGATGTGTTATTCACTGAAACCTGTTTTGTTTTGCCACCATTCCTGATTTTGGTTATACTCAAGATGGTCCTTCATTGCCCAAAGTCCCAGTTTATCAGAGAGAGACAGATCAGCTCTGCCCTCCTGTCCCATCTCTCGTTCCACTCCCTCCTTTCCCTCCACAAGCACCTTTTGGGAAATCGATGCTTTGAAGTCACATACCCTCTTTTCTTCCTTATAGATGATCTTTCAAGTAATGTTCCTGTCCTGGGTTCGGCAATGGGTAAATGCAGGCTGTGATTTAGACTTACGAAGAACATAAGTTCCTCTGCTTGCTAAGACACCAATGATCTCAATTCATTAGGGCCAGGACAACAATCACCGGGTCCTATCAGAGTGGGTTCCTGGAGACTCATTTGGAAGTGTTTTCCTTGATGGCCACACCAGGATATGCAGGACACCCTCCTAATTAACCTAGACAAAAATTCAGTGTCGAAATAAAGCTTTAATTCTGAAGTAAAGTCTTAAATCCAGTGGAACTGGCTGGAGAAACCTGTGTCCTGACAATTTTGGAGCTGGTTTCCCTTGGCAGTGAGCAGCCAATATTT
This sequence comes from Manis javanica, assembly GCF_040802235.1. Lineage (NCBI taxonomy): Eukaryota > Metazoa > Chordata > Mammalia > Pholidota > Manidae > Manis > Manis javanica. Next base: position 58,020,997 of record NC_133167.1, read on the forward strand.
TGCTGGAAATATCAAAAGGATTAACAACAAACCTGGGGTAAAGAGAGGGGTCTCTAGCAAAAGCCAGACAGTGGAATCCCAAGTTTAGGCACTTTCTCTGCCTGAGATGTATTTCATTTATTTAACAACACAATTAGGCTTCATTAAATGTAAATTGTTTGCAAAAACTACAAAAAGCCACTCCAAACCCGAAGCATTATTTGTTAAAACAAGATCTGCCTCCCACAGAGCAGCAGTTCCTTGTTTGGGATGGAGAGAATGCCTCCAGTCCTGATGTGAATTAAACACAGTGAGTCTTCTTTCTCAGAGAAGCCCTAATCTCACTCACAGGGGCACCAGAGGGTGTGCCCAGAGCTGGAGGACAAGAATAATTTGTTGAATTTTCCCCAGAACAAAAACGGGGACTGCAAACAATTTTCCTCTGTTTTCTCTGTCATCTCAAGGTGCAGAGTTGTCCTGGGAGTACACCTCTCTAGCACTGTCATTGTTAACTGAAGCCCTCTCTCTGTTGGCCCTTCCAGATGAGAGAAAATAAATGTCCCTCTTTCTCTTTCCATTCTGCACAGGCTGCTGTCCCTTTGGGAAATCTACCGATCACTGGCAGGGGGAAGGGATGAAGGTTAGAGGAATGCCTAACCAGGAAGCGAAAGGGGTGGGAGTGAGGGCTGAAGGGAGGGAGATGGAGGGCCAATTGGTCAGGCTTAGCTTCCAGGCTGGGTGGTGCGCAGTTCCTCAGGCCTGGCGCTAGATGTCCCTGCAAGTTTTCCTGTCGCATTTGAGGGTGCACGAGCTTCAGGCAGCTCTGGGTAGCCCCAAGAGTCTAGGGAGAAAATATCCTCCACCCCCACCCATGGTTGTCCCTGGTGGGGCACCAGATTGTAGGGGAAAAGAGGAGGAGGACTAGAAACAACCAGAGAGTCCTGGAAGAGACAAGAGAGTGGGAGCACCGGCCTGCCAGGGGTGGCAGCAAAAAGTTGTCAATACAGAGTCTGGCCTAGAATCGTCAAACCCGTGTCTTCTCTTAAAAACTGAAATCTTCAAGCCAGGGAATCATTCTTAGCTTAAAGAAAATGTACCTGGGCTTAAAGCCCAGGCTCTTGCCATCCTGCTGTCCCACCACACCCAGTGCCCCCGGTCCTCGAGTGAGCTTACATCCTGATGCTTACTTGCAGATTTTGGCCTGATTGGCCAGGAGCCTGCTGCGCGTAAGACTGGAGCCAGGTCGGGCAGACATGGGGCTCCCACGCAGCTCCAGCTTTACAGGCACCCTACCCCCTACCCCAACCCTCCAGCAACCTGGACAGATTTTTATTACCTTCAGTAGAAAGCCAAAAGTGTTTACCACTTCACCCCAGAGGACGGGCCATGGCTCAAGAAACAAACATTTAGTCTAGAGGCCTAACATAAAAATTTAAGACTCTTACATGTAATTGCTCCTTTTGAGCAAAAATCACTTTTCAGTCCAATTGGAGAAAGTGCTCCCTGTACCCGCACCCCCAATGCATCTTAAAAATTCCTGCCAAACCATGCTGGCATGGGTTGGGTTCTTGTCTTATTTTATGGAGTGGGTCCTGTACCTTGGTAGTAGATAGGAGGCCTTAATGGCTGGGAGGCTTCATCTAAAAATTCGGGTCATGAGACAGGCCTATTCCCAGCCTCAGCTTTGACAATCTGGTAAAGTTGCAAGGTTTGGGCATTTGATTAATGAACACAACAGCTGTGTTATTCTTCTCACTATTCTCTGTATAAGCTCAAAGCTTTGTGCTGGGCCTCAGTTTAAAAAGACATATGCAAAATAAGAAATTAACCAAAAATGCATCTGAAGCTTTTAAACACCTTGTAACTCATATTGTCATAGATAACCAATTTAAATCACCAGGAAGTCTTCCAAACTCTACATATGGAAGGTTTCTCATTTCTAAAAAAGGGGCAATAATAGCATTGATCTCTGGAGTTGCTGCAAGCTTTAGACAAGGTAATTTATGTAAAAAGAACTTGTAATTTCAGAATGAAAGTACACACACATACATACACACACACACACAAGTTGGTCAATATTACTACTATTAGTAGGTGTGGAATCTAAAATTTAAGAGACATTAAATGTAGTAATGGAATGTTCACTGTTTCCCATGAAAAGTTATCTGCTAAACGCAGCTTGGTGGAAAAATTATAGGTGTCTTTTACTGTGCGAAGTTTCCCGGAGGTGGTCTCCAATGTACTTTCCATAATAAATGTGTTATAATATTAGGGTTATTTAAAAGGTGCAAATAGTTTTTTAAAATACTAATGAATGAAGGTGCCTCCAAGAAATGTTGTTTCTCCTTTGCAACAGACTGAGGTCAGGTTTGGCGCAGGCTTTGGGACTTAGGTCCCAAAGGTAAAATGAAATGGGAGACCCGAGAGATGGGTGGAGGAACGGTCGCTGTCTGCACCCTAGGCCCCAGCGGGGCTTTTAAGTTAGAAAGCCTCTCACAGCCGCTGAAACCGCGAGGAAAACAGACGGGGGCGCCAAACGACAGCAATAAAGGCATCAGCGACTTCCGCTCAGGTTGCGCCTCCGCCCGATCTCACCCCCAGCCTGGGCTTGGCCCCCCACGGGCCCGAACCAAGACCACGGTGACCCACTCAATACCCTAAGCAAGTGGAACTAGGGGGGTGCCCTTTCCTGGTCCCTGGGACAGCGGCTTCCCTCTGCTGTACGCGGCCTGCAGTGGGTGGTGGAGCTGGGAGCTCAGACTACGGAGCAGGGAGGGAGAGGTGGGGGCATCAGCACCACTGAGCTCTGACCGCGTTAATGGCCGGGATCCTAGGGGCTGGAGTCGGGTGGCCTCTGGGAAAGGAGCAGAGGTGAACGCTGGGTCAAGAACTCCTCGGGCTCCGGACGCCCACTCCGCGTCCCCTCCTCAACCCCCTAGCCACCGCTGCCTATCCAGCTTTCTTTCCATTTCTCACCTTGGGGGAGAATTCCGTTTATTACCTTAAAGAGGTGGAATTAATTTTCTAAGCAAAGCTAGCATTGTTGAAACAAGTTGGCGCCGAGGGGAACAGGAGAGAAACTTTTGGCATTCACTATGTGCATAAATGTATATAAATATACTTCACACCTCGCCTCTCTTACATTCCTGACGCGCCCCCAACGGGTCCAAGGTTAAAAGGAAAGCGCCAACAGAAAGATGGGCAAATAGATTCTGGGTTTGCCCCTAACACACCCCATGTGCTGGGTGTGGCGGCGGGGAGGAAAAGGGGGGCTTTGGGTTGGGGTCTGGGTTGGAGCCGAGTTGAAAATGCAGGACCTGAGCCCAGCTTCCAGATTGCCAGGGTCTTTCGGCTGCTTTGGAAGCTCTCAGGCTGGATTCCGTGTCCAGTCTCTAGCCTCCCTTCTCACCACTTGTGGCCGCGGATCTCTCGCTCTGAGCTGCTGGCGGGCGGACCCGCACAGTGCACTGGGGGGCCGGGCGGGGTCGGGCGCAAGCGCGGGAGGAGACGTGCAACGGCCTTGAGTGAAGATTGATCTTCGTTAAAATGGTTGCCACCGGCGTCATTATGACCATCAAAGTTATCGCCAAGAGGTTCAGCCTCCAAGATCAGGCCACGAGGAGCAGCAGCAAGACTGGTCCACGACTCTCCGCACCCCGACTCAGCGCGGGGAATACTGGAGGCCACAAGGTAAGGGGCTGTGGCGGGTGAGGGCAGGAAGAAGAGCGGAGTGGGGAAGGGAGGGCAGCAGTATGGCAGGAGAAGGAGACTGTCTCTTATTTCCCCCCTTTGATCTCAAAATCCGGCAATTTTGCTACAAATAATTCGATTTGAGGAGGGAGGGGGAAAGCTGGTAACGTAAAAAGTGGATTTGGGGCGGCCCATGTGGCGCCATAAATCGCGACTGGGTTTTAAGTTAGCTGTCGAATTCCGCTATGAAATTGTCCAGCCGACTTCATTTCCCCAGGGAAAATGCGTAGGCAAGAAGCCTATCCATCAGCAGGATTATAAACGTAAAAATCCGGGACTTCAAGTTCAGAACTCACTCTGCAAACGGTGTTAAAAAAACGAGAGAGGACCTAATGATTTCCGTTTGGAGGCGCGGGCCCAGCGCACCACCCCAGCCACGTAGCCCTAAAGTGCTCTCAAAACTCTTAAGATCTCTTTCTGCCTCTGTCTCTGTCTCTGTCTCTGTCTCTCTCCCCCCACGTCTCTCTTCTGGAGTGGGAGGAGAGCCGCCAGGCTGAGGTGAAGTGGGGAGAGAGAGAACTCAGTTGTCCTATTTGTTAAATAAAACACATATTTGGTTCTGAAATTCGAAAGATAAGTAACCCAGACAGGAGCGCAAGGTCCTCTCCTTACGCAACTCTTCGTACATCCTTCCCCCCACTTTCCCCTCCCGCTTGTAAATGGTAAAAAAAAAAAAAAAAAGACCTTCCCGAAGATCTACTCCGGAAAATCAAAGCATTATCTATTATTTAACACGTATCTGTGTCCGAGAAAAAATGAATAAGGAGCTGCATGATTAGGACCTAAGGGGCAACCCAGCAAACTGAGAGCGTAATGATGCCCCTAAATGAAGGGGGAAATGTGCCGCGGCGCGCTCTATTAATCAGACTGTCAATTTCACCCCCGAGGCCAACCCCCCGGGCGAGCAGAACCGGCTCTGAGCCTGCAAAGGACCGGAGCCGTCCTCCTCACTTCTTGTCTCTTCTCGCCTCCTACCTGGATCTATTTGTCTGCTCCGAAGCCGCCTTCATTACCCACTGACAGGAGCGTGTATTTATTTGCTTATAAACCTGTTACAATAAATGATTATTCGAACAGCGTCATTCGTACCTTAATGACGAGCGAGAGCTACTTTTTGATGAATGACATTTCGGGCTCGGAGGGATGTATGGGTCATTTTGACCAGTCATTCCCTCGCTCTGGCATCCCACAGTTTTTCCGCCTCCCTCCAAAAGAGATAATAATATTTAGAGGCGCTCGCTGGGGCTGAATGTGAATTAGCCCTAGGAGCAGCCCATCATTAGGACGGGACAGCCAGGCCACTGTGACATTTTTTAGAAAGCTGAGATGATGGAAAGAATAAGAAAAGAGATGATTCTTATGGAGAGAGGGCTGCACAGCCCCACGGCCGGCAAGAGGTTCTCCAATTTGTCCGACTCCGCTGGCAATGCTGTGCTCGAGGCCCTGGAAAATTCACAGCACCCAGCTCGCCTCAGCCCGCGCCTGCCGTCAGCCCCCTTGCACAGCGCTCTGGGAGACATCCCCGCCAAGGGCAAATTCGAAATAGACACTTTGTTCAACCTGCAGCACACGGGCAGCGAAAGCACCGTCTCATCCGAAATCGCCTCCGCCGCCGAGGGCCGCAAAAAGCTGGGCCATTATTCAGAGGCGGCCGCAGAAGCAGACATGAGCAGCGACGTGGAGGTGGGCTGCTCGGCGCTGCGCTCCCCCGGCGGCCTTGGCGCCGCGCCTCTCAAGGAAACCAACGGCAAAGGTAATGCGCTGTCGGCGCCGCGCTCCCCAGTCCCATACTCCCTGTTCCTCCTTGGCCCCTGCCAATCCTTCTTGGTGCCTTTGCCCCTCTGGAGCCCTCCGTCAGCAAGCTCCACTGAGCTGGCCCCGGCGGGGTTGGGGCGAATGCGGAGGACCGTGCTCTCCCGGCCCTGCTCCTTGACTCTCCCAGCGAGCTACAGGCCCGCGGCGCCAGGCCCGCCCAACTGCCTGCCTTGGCACCCCTGAGTCCGATAAAATGTTTCTGCGCGCGGGTCTAAAAGCCGGTCCGGTTGCACTAGGGGAAGGGTGCTGTGGACATCTGCTCTGAAGTCCGCGGCAAGGCCGAGTGGAGGGGGCATTCTAAATAAGTCGCAGGAAACCTCACTGGGCACTTCTGGGAGACTCAACTTGGGTCAGTGAAAGAAAAAGAGCTGAGAAGTAGAGTCCACCCTCTAATGGTTCCCGTTTGAGCTGCTGCTGTCTTTCCACTCTTAAAATATTTTTAACTAAACCCGAAAGACTGTCAAAAAAAGGTTAAAGGCCATACAGAAAGCTGCTCTGCGGTCTCCAGACCCTGGCAAACCCAGAGCTTCCCAAACTGCATCTAGAGGTAGGCATTTTTTCTCTTGGCCCATTTTCCTTCTGAGTTGAACAGTTCCAATTATTTTTAAAAAACCCTCCTTAATTGAGTTCCTATTATTTGGTTATGAAGGGCTCCCCAAACTTTATCGATTCCATTAACAGCAGCTATCTGTAAGCATGACAGACCCCATCAATTCAGGCTGCGCCTCGCCTTCCTCTCCCGGATTCCCCCAACCGCTCGTAGCCCCACCGCCGGAATCTCGGTCCTACTCATGCGTTTGGTGACTGTTTGTTTCCCAGGGTATGCGGAGAGCGGCTCAGCCGCGGGCACCGCGACGTCTGCGTCGGGCTCCGGCCTTGGCAGCCTGCATGGAGGCGGCGGGGGCGCGGCGCAGGGCGGCTCCGGCTCTGGCGCAGATCAGGTGCGGCGCTACCGCACGGCGTTCACACGCGAACAGATCGCGCGCTTGGAGAAGGAGTTCTACCGGGAGAACTATGTGTCGCGGCCTCGCCGGTGCGAGCTGGCAGCTGCGCTTAACCTGCCTGAAACCACCATCAAGGTAGCGGTGCCAGCATGCGCCTGGTCTAGCTTCCCCGGGGGTGTATGGGTTGATTTTGTTTTTTCCTTATTCCTTTTTGGATGGCTAGATTTAGCTAAAAGTCAGCAAAGGAATTGGCATATTTATTTCTCAGCTGCGGAAGGATTGGCTAGCCTGGCTGAGTTGGGAAGGCCGCGAAATTGCAGAGCCGATGCCGCAAACGCTCACTTCTGGTCGATTCTGCCCAGCGCCTGCCTAGGCGCCCCTAGTCCAAGTTCATGGCCCCACTTTCCCCTCGGCTGCAAAGCCGGTTGGTCTTTGTTCCTGTGGCAAGCACCAGAGGTGAAACTTTTCATTTGCTCTTGATTGGAGATTTATTTTTCACGTGAATCGTTAACTCCAGAGTAAAGGACACTGTATTTTAACAGTCGATTGGGTTAAGAAAGTAGTTTCCTCAACATTTTTCTCCCGGGGAGCAGGAAAAAGACGGCCTCTTGGGGGAGGGGAGGAAAATGCAACGAAATTGTGCGTACTTATGTATCTGTAGGCGATTAATTTTATTATACGTCTGGGAGAGATAGCCGGGAGGTGGGCGACTTGGTGAACACTTCACGGAGGATCCGACACTCTAGAAAAAGAGAATAAGAAACTCCACGGGATAGAGGAGGGGTGTGGAAGTCCCCCTTTGGTTTGATCGGGTTTTCTTTAATTTAGAGTTGTGACGAATGATGTCTTCATTAGATACTGTGTTGGGAGGGGTAGAAAAGTCCCCTTCCCAGTTTAAGAGAATGTTGCTTCTGTCACTCATCTGAGGCAAACGATTCTAATAAAATCATCCCTCCAATATACTAAGCGGACCCTTGCCCCTCGAGGCAGGTCCTCGCAGCTCAGAGGTTCAGGATATCGCGCAGCGACCTTTCAGAAAAGCTGCAGTGGTAGCCTCTCTTCAAAGGCGGCCTAGAATCCCCATGTAAATCCTGAGATGAGAATCTGGTGCTCAGCGAGGCTGGGCAACGGTGGGTGGTGGGAAGGAGAGGAAAGGGTGGGTTGGGACGAGAAAACGCAGCTAAAAGAGCAGAAGCCTGCCGAGCCTCAGCAGTCGGACACAGGCGAGATTCATTTTGCTGAAGAGGGTGTGCTCACCGTGGCCCACAGCTGCCGCCCACAGTGTCCCAGCTGGGAAAGCAGAGCGGGGAGTGGGGCCCAGCTCGGTCGGAGGGGGTAGAGCAGGCCATTCAGAGGTCCGGGAAGGGGAGGAGAGGCATGGGGCGGAGGCTGGGGCCTGGGCGCGCTCCCTAAGTCTGGCCGCCCCGCGGCTTTTCCTGCAGGTGTGGTTCCAGAACCGGCGAATGAAGGACAAGCGGCAGCGCCTGGCCATGTCGTGGCCGCACCCGGCCGACCCCAGCTTCTACACCTACATGATGACGCACGCGGCCGCCACCGGAAGCCTGCCCTATCCCTTCCACTCGCACGTGCCGCTGCACTACTACCCGCATGTGGGCGTCACGGCTGCGGCCGCGGCGGCTGCGGCCTCCGGCGCGGCGGCTGCGGCCTCTTCGCCCTTCGCCACATCCATCCGACCTCTGGACACTTTCCGCGCCCTCTCACATCCCTACTCGCGGCCGGAGCTGCTGTGCAGCTTCCGCCACCCGGGCCTCTACCAGACGCCCGCGGCCGCTGCTGGGCTCAACAGCGCGGCCTCCGCCGCCGCGGCTGCGGCAGCAGCCGCGGCAGCGGCCTCCTCGGCCGCGGCGGCCGGGGCGCCCCCAAGCGGCGGCTCCGCGCCCTGTTCTTGCCTCAGTTGTCACAGTAGTCAGTCCGCGGCGGCGGCCGCGGCGGCAGCCGCAGCGGCCCTGGGTTCCCGGGGGGGCGGCGGGGGCGGCGGGGGCGGTGGAGGTGCCGCAGGGGCCTCCGGGGGCTCGGACTTCGGCTGCAGCGCCGCGGCGCCGCGTTCCGAGAGCGGTTTCCTGCCCTACTCAGCCGCTGTGCTTAGCAAGACTGCCGTTAGCCCGCCGGACCAGAGGGACGAGGCGACGCTCACCAGATAACTACGTCGCCACCACCAGGGTGCCGTGCCCGCCGCTCCGAGTGTGCCCGGGAGTCCCCTGGGAGCTCCCCGCGCCCTCCGAGCGCTGCCCGCTGCTAAAGTTGCCGCCAGGGGGCGCTCCGGCGCGGAAGGCCGAAGGGAACCTACTCCGAATTGGGGGGAAAGGCAGGCGCGAAAGCCCACCTTGAGCTCTCCAAATTATATTTTTGTATTTGTTACCCACAACCTCTGCGCCTCTACGTGTGTTTCCCGCTTCCTGGGCCCTGCTTCCCGCCTCTGTGCTGAGCTCTTGGTTTCCCGAAGACAAACCCCTCGCCCAGTCTCCTGGGGTCTCGGGCCTTGGCTGTAAGCCCACAGGCGCGATTTACTCAGCTGAACCACGTGGCCAGAAGCAACGGAGAACACAAAGAGAGGGGAATGGTGTGCGCTAGTGCTTTGTGCGGGAGGGAGTCACCCCCCCCCCCATCACCCCGAGGTTCCTGAGGCTGCTTCTTTTTCTTCCATCCTTTCTTCTCTTTTCTTTAAACAAGGGTAAGGGGGTAGGGTAGCAATTTTCCTCCCAGCCTGAGCTTCGTTAGGGGCCCTGTCCGAGGAGAGCGGAGGAATGGAGGCCTGAGAAAACGGCTAGCGGGGCGGATGGAGAGCGCGGGCGGCCGCGGGTGTGTTTGTGAGATTGTTTACCGCGTGCTGGAGCAAGGCAGGTGGGGCTGTGGCCGCTTTCCCCGTTAGGAGAAAGCCGAGGTGGGAAGGGGTGATGGTCTTGCCACCTCCCTCACGGTGTCTCGGCCCACCACCGTTCTCTTTTCTGATCTTTGGCTTGGGATGGAGGCGTCTTGCATATTTTATGCAGAAAGTAATGGCTAATGCGGTTGCCAAAGCCAAGCCAGGAAAGAAAAGGGAAACAAAGGGAAGGGTAGGGCAAGACTGACAGATAACTAGCATTTGAGGAAGCGTTTTCAGCTCATTTTCCCAACTACCGGGTTCCCCTCCATCTGGGAAATACTTGAATTTCTAGATATACAATATTATCCTGAAGCATTTCTTCGACACTTTCTAAGTTCGAACTCAATTCCCTTCACCCTTTCCCTCCTCGCTTTCCTTTTCCTCCGGTAAAAGGGTACTTGGCATGTTTTTCAACGCATGTCAATTGCGCCTTCGCCTCTACAAAGCCGCCGCTGGGTTGTCGAGACCCGCTCTGCCAAACCCGACTACTGGAGGGGTTTCCTTGAACTTGAAGAAAGGCACATCAAAACCCACCAGTGTTAACTGCCACGTCAATTTTGATGCTAATAATGTGCAGATTATGACGAAAATTGCCAATCATGCTCTCTGATGGACCTCCTTTGAATGTGGAATTGGAGAAAAGTTCCCCGCACGGAGACCTGCTGTCAAGTACTAACAACCCGCTAAGGGAAGTCATTAGGAGAGACGGATAAGAGACTCGGTACATAAAACATTGTTCTTGGTGCATAGAATGTATGTTATTTAATGTTATCTCTGTTACCTGAAGTGATTTCGCAGAAGAAAGCCACGTTCGTATCATCTCAATTGCCAATTTTCATTTTGGTAACTTGGACGCCCTGGGTAGACTTCTCTCTGTTAAGTTGATATTCCACCAATGTGAACAGCCTCATTAAATCAAGCCCAGATATTTCCATAATGCTCCCCGCAGAGCCACTTCGCTCCTCACATAATGAGATTTTTTTCTCGAGTTGAAGCCCTAAAATAACTTGCTGGTGCATGTGTAGACCCAGCGAAGTGGGTATGTGTGTGTATTAAAATGTAGGTGTGCTACCTACTTATTTGTGTGTGTATATATGTATGTATGTATGTATATGTATGTATATACATATATATCCATTCTGTTGAACATATACATATGTAAGAGATACACACACCCATATATACCCGCTGGCACTATTTTCTGTAATTTATTTCAAATTCGCTTTCTGACATATGTTTGTTAAAGACACTGGATTTCAAAAATTCATTTCCTAAAAATAGGCTTTCAGAAAATTTTTGATATAATTCACTTTCCAGGAGAAATTATTATTTTCATCAAATGGAAAATATTTCAAAGGGAAACAATATTTCAAACCTTCTGGGGTCTATTAAAATATTCTGATAAAATATTAGAGAACTTCCCAATGAAATAGCAGATCTAAAGCTCAACTTTCTGTTCTCTTTCTTCTTTAAAAAATAAGACTACTTATATTAGATATTGATTATACCAGCTCTTATTGAGTTTACGTTTTAAAATATTAATATATACTTTAAGGTTAAATAAGATAAACCAAAATATGGTACCCTTTTATCAGCTTTACCTTTGTAGATTGTTAAAGTTCTTTCTTATAGTCAGCTATCAGATGTATATAAGGTACGTTAGGCAATAATGTTTACATTTCCCCCCCAAATATATATGATTGATGAGAATGCTGGTTGGTAAAATTAACATAAATTCATCTTATGTTAGGTCCATTGGATCTGGTTATTATATTAAAATAAAACTGTAAATAAGGTCTTCATGCTTTAAATATTGCTGGCTGTATGAACTCACTGTAAGATATTTTACAAATGTGCAATAATTATAAAGCTTTGTATATTATGTTATTTATTGTGTTTGGTCATGTAAAATAAATGTTATTTAAATCACAGCGATTTTATTTGTTTAAGAGATTGCAAAACGGTGCATGTTGGTGTTTGTTTTTAACTGTGGCATCCAGGGTTATGAAAATCTCTTAAAACAACATTTAAATCCATATAATACACATATCAGATGGATTAATTCATTCTAATCATTATTTTTACGGCGAATACATTACTCATGTTTATAGGAGACATGCACTACATCCAAA